>NC_080194.1:26860000-27176250 GCF_030028045.1 Hippopotamus amphibius kiboko
TGTATGGGAGGGGAGGAAGTTCCACATATGCAGAGCATGTGTCCTGGACTTTGGGTGCTGAGGATATAGAAGTAAATGGCAGACAACTCCTGCCCTCTGAGAACTACAATTCATTCATTTATACAAAAAAAATCTGTTAAGCATCTGCCATGGACCTGACACCGTGCTAATCATTAGGGTTATAACAGTGACCAAATCAAACGAAGTTTCACTCCCCTGAAGCTTGCTTTCTCTTGCACATGGTTTATACGTGCAAACCTGACAGAAAGCAGGAGGTGGGATGATATGTGATGTTAGGGAGGTAAGCAATGTGTGTTTGTTTCCCAGGGCTGCAGTAATAAAGGACCGAAGTCAGAGTGGCTTACACCAACAGAAGTGTATTTCCTCACAGGTCTGGAGGCCAGAAGCCTGAAAACAAGGTGTTGGCAAGGCCAGGCTCCTTTTGGAGACTTTAGGAGAGAATCCTCCTTTGCCTCTTCTGTCTTCTGGTAGCGCCAGGCATCCCTTGTCTTGTAACTGCAAACTCCAATCTCTGCCTCCTTCTTCACACAGCCTTCTCTGTGTGTCTGTGTCTCCTCGTCTGTCCCTTACAAGGACACTTGTCTTTGGATTTAGGGCCCACCTGGATAATCGAAGATGATCTCACCTCATGGTCCTTAATTTGAGTACATCTGCAAAGACTCTAGGAAAGAACCCATTCTTTTCTTCCTCCAGCTTCCGGTGGCTGTTGGCATTCCTTGACTTCACTCCAATCTGTCTCCATGGTGGCATTGCCTCCTCCTCTTCTCTCTGTGTGTCCAACCTCCCTTTGCCTTTCTCTTAAAAGGACACTTGTGATAGCAGGTAAGTCCTATGCCCATAATCTAGGACAGTCTTCTCGTCTCAAAATCTTTAACTTAATCATATCTGTAAAGACTCTTTTTCCAAATAAGGTCACATTTGGAGGTTCTGGGGGTTAAATTGTGGACATATCTTTTGGAGGGCCACTGTTCATCCTACCACACAGTGCAAGAGTGTAAGGCCTGTGTATATTTACCCTGTGAGGTAGATTTTATTCTCATTTTCCACTTGAGGACACTAAGGTTCAGAAAAATTAAATCATTTACGCAAGGTCATTCAAAAAGGAAGTAGCAGAGCCAGAGATGGAAACCTAGAGTTGTCTGACATTGAAGCCCATTCCTTTCCTCCCTGGCCTTTTGACCAACCAGAATTTTTGAGATATCTCTCCTTTGGATTTAAACACAAATGGCCATTGGGAAGACCACACCTAGCTTTATCAGGCATTGAGATCTAGTGGGAACTAGTCGGAGGGAACTGTTAGCTGAGAGCAGATGCTGTGGAGCCAGACAGGAAGTTTGTGGGAGGGAGGGGAGTGGGGGCAGAGGGCTGGTAGTGAAGAGAGGGGCTCAGAGCCCAGGGCTGGGGCAGGGATACCTACTAAATAAGGGAAATAGCACCTAAAGGGGAAGTGGGCCATGCTGTGCCATCTTAGAGTTTGCCCAGCGCCCTCTCTGGTTCTTTGGTGTGTGAGGGACCTCTCTGTTTGCCTGCATTGGTTCGGGGGCGAGGCGGGGGCGGGAGTCTCTGGCCAAAGACTCTCTGGTACAAGCTGGAGGGCCTGAGGATGCATAGGGAAGGGCTCTCTGGGTTTGAGTCATTTGTTCCCCCAGCATTTCCAAACAAAGCCATGAGTGAGGCACCGGACACTCAGAGATGAACACCAGTGGTCCTTGCCCTGAGGCAGAGCGACAGAGTAGAAAAAGATGGAGAACCAAATCCTGCTCTGCCTCTCTTACTGTATAACTTCAGACAAGCTACTTTACCTTTCCAAGCTCTGTTTGCTTATCTGGAAAATATGGACTTTTTTTGAGATTTAATGGACTATAATAGGGTCTAAGGATATTACTTCCATTTCATCAAAAACCTGCTCTCGAGGCCAAAGCAGCGGTTCCCAAACTGTAGGCTCTGGCACCTTAGAATCCAGAGTACACAACAAGGTCCCAGATTCCTCTGTACACCTACATGTAGCATTGTTTTCAAATATATATAGATGGTATCATGGTGACTCAAATGCAGTTACATTTAAAAGCTTTACTGAATTCATGGTGACTTTGTCATTAAATGTTGCTTTGATCGGTGTGTATGGAAAAATCCTGAAATTCTCTGCTATTAAAAAGGAGTCCTCCTGCTCAAATATGTTGGCAACCACAGGTATAGTGTAGGAGACAGATTTGTAAACTGACAAATCAGATTACGTGTGATTAGTGCTATTACAGAGCTACATTCAGGTTCTACAGAAGCAGAGAGAAAAGCTCGACAAGCTGCCTGGAGAAATCTGGGAAGGAAGAGGTGACATTTAGGCTAGGCCTTCAAAGATAAATGGGAGCTTGCCTCACTTGGCAAGCAGGCATTACAGTTATAGAGAACAGCAAGTTAAAAGACACAGAGTCCAGGTGATGAGGACTTTGGTTTTGGTGGAGGTTGAGGAGGGGAAAGGGTAGAAAAACAGATAGGAGCTGGGTCAGGGCCAGGCCTGAAAGCTATGCCAAAGAGTTTAGATGACTGTAGGTAGGGGGAACCAGCAAAGGGACTGAAGTAAAGAATAACAATATTAAATCAGCCTTTTAGAAAGATCACTGCCTTGATGGAGGATGGAGCGTGGGAGGCCTGTAAGTAAGAGGGCTGTTGGGGAGAAGGCCTGGGGCTCAGAGCAGAGTGGGGAAGCGCAGGTTTCAGGAGAGACACAGCCCGGGTCTAAATCCCAGCTCTGCTACCTACCAGATGAGTCATTCATTTAATTAGCCTCTCTGTTCCTCAGTTTCCTTTCTGGAAAATGGACATGAAAATGTATCTACCTCATAGAAACTATTAGGAGGATTAAATAAGAAAAAGTATTTCATGGAATATTATTCAGCCTTAAAAAAGGAAGGAAATTCTGGCACATTACCACATGAGTGAACCTTGAAGACATTATGCCGAGAGAAAGAAGCCAGCCATGGAAGGACAAATGCAGTATGATTCCACTCTTATGAAGTACTGAGAGTAGTCAAACTCACAGAGACAGAAAGTAGAATAGTGGTTGGCAGGGGCTGAAGAGGCGGAGGAATGGGAAGTTATTGTTTAATGGGTACAGTTTCATTGTGAAAAGAATATATAGAATTCTGAAGATGGATGGCGGTGATGGTTACACAAAGTGTGAATGTACTTAATATCACTGAACGGTGCACTTAAAAATGGTTAAAATGGTAAACTTTGTGTCGTGTATGTTTTACCACAGTTTTTAAAAAAGAATAAGAGTAGAAAGATGTATTTCAGGTGCATAGCTTGGTGTCCACACATAGGAAGCACTTAGTGATTATTGTTAGTTAATTCTATTGTGCCAGGTAAGTGATGATGCAGGCCTAAACTAGAACAGGAAAAATGAGGCTGGAGAAGAGAAAACATTATCTGGGTCTTTTTAGGCAGAGCCCATAGCACTGGGTGACAGAGCTAAGGGCACAAAGCAGAACCACAACAGTTTTACTGGGACTCCACAGAGCCAGGCCCAGGTCATACACCTCCATCAGAGTCACTGATGGAGGACCAAGCTGTGACTTCTCAGACCCATGGATTTCTGAAGTATGTCCTGCAGGGGCAGAGGGCCAGGGCCAGCTGGTGCTGAGTCACTCACTGGGCCTGGTGCTGCCAAGGGCCCATCTCTGTACCCGTCTCCCAGATGACAGCAGCTGCTGCATCCCAGATGCTGGTGGCTCAAGGTTCTGCAAAGGAACAACCTCCATCAAGCCACAGGAGCCTTACCACAATGGCCTTGCCTCCTTACCATGAGATCTGAGAGCTAGAAAGGAATCCCACCAGAAACCTGAGAGAAGAGGTGGAAGGACCCTTTGCCTTCTCTTTGGTCACTCGAGTCCAAGCATGGAATTTCCACTCATCCATTTCATGGAAACCTCACAGAAACAAAGTCTGGGGACGTTTGTGCAGCCTTGGCCATGCGGGAGAGGGTCAAGCTGGCAGGGAAAGGCCCAAGGGCCCCCCTGGTGAAATTGGGGAGCCTGTTGTGCCATTTTAAAGAGGAGTTTGGTAAAGTGGTAAAGTTTCCAGGTTCACGCCAGACAGTCTGGGTTCACAGCTCAGCTGTGCCACTTACTAGCAATGTGGTTGTGAGCAAGCATTAACCTCCCTGAGTTCTGGTTGCCTTGTCTATAAAAGTAGAGATACCTCTCTTACAGGATTTTTATGAAATATAAATGAGATACATACATATAGAGCCTAGCACATTATGGGTGCTTAGTAAACATTTTCTTTCTCTGCTGTAAAATTTCATACTTCATTTTTTTTTCTCGTAACCACCCTTTCTTTTTAATAAATTTATTTATTTACTTATTTATTTATTTATTTTATTGGCTGTGTTGGGTCTTTTTTGCTGTGTGTGGGCTTTCTTTAGTTGCGGTGAGTGGGGGCTACTCTTTGTTGTGGTGCGCGGGCTCCTCATTGCCATGGCTTCTCTTATTGCGGAGCACGGGCTCTAGGCACGTGTGCTTCAGTAGCTGCAGCACATGGGCTCAGTAGCTGTGGCTCATGGGCTCTAAAGCACAGGCTCAATAGTTGTGGCACATGGGCTTAGTTGCTCTGCAGCATGTGGGATCTTCCTGGAGCAGAGATCAAACCCGTGTCACCTGCCTTGGCAGGCAGATTCTTAACCACTGCACCACCTAGGAAGCCCTCTGGTAACCACCCTTAAAGGAAGAATTTTCTTGTTTCCTTTTTTGTTTCAGATAAGGAAATTGGAACTCTTAGAGATTAAGAAACTTGCCTAAATCCCCACAGGAAGGGGATGGTAGCTCTGAGACTCTCTAAGCCTTTGCCCTTCCACTGGGAGACACTGCTGCCTGTGTCTCACTTGATCCTGGGTACGAGAAGGTTCACGTTATGAGACCACTTCTAGAACAGCACCTGGGCAGAGTGGACACCCAGAAAGCTACAACTGCACCATGGCCATGCACTGTATCAGAGAAGTGCGCCCACGGTCCCAGGAGGCTGGCTGTCCTCGGCCTTCTGCCTGTCCAAGGGGAAATGGATTTATACATAATCATATATAAAAAGTACTTTGGAAACCGCACCCATTCAAAATGACCTGCTGGAAGAGCCTTTCTGATGGCAGTGGACATCCATTGCTGGTTCTCATCCCAGAGGACAAATGAGGTCAGCTGGCCTCCCTGAATTTAGCCTGGAGTGGTTGTAACACGATCCCTCCCAGGAAGGGCTTGAGAAAGGATGCAACCTTTGGGTTGCATACTTGATTTGCCTCTTTTTAGCGATGTGATCTTAGCTGAGTGTTCAAGCCTCAGTTTCCTCAACCTTTAAAGTGGGATTAATAAAACTAGCCTGGCAGAGTTGTTATTTGGATTAAATGCTATGGAGCCAGTTTGAGTGGGTTTGAATCCTAGCTCTGACAACTTACTGGCTGTGTAACATGGGACAAATAATTTAATCTCTCTGTGCCTTGGTTTTCTTGTCTATAAATGAGTGTAATGATAGGACCAAACTCTAAGGGTTACAGTGAAGATGACAGACTAAATACATGTGAAGTGCTAAGAGTAGTGCCTCGTACCTTGTATACTCTCATTAAATGTTAGTTATTATTGTTTTGTTATTATTATCACCGGCTTTTGCATCTCCCTGGAGTGCTGGCTGTTGGTGGTCACAGGCTCTAGCAGCTGTGTAAACATGCAGGCAACTCTTTCTTTTTTTTTCTCAGTAGACACAGGAGACTGTTCCTGCCAGGCAGGCTTCCTGGGAGAAATAGCACTTTTCTTGTTCCCTGAAGGACTCTTTGGTCTACAGTGTGCAAGGCTACTTCCCTGTTGAGGGGGGTGATATTTCATCTAGAAGGTGATGTCGTTTGCCTGTCACCACTTTCCAGCCCATTACCTGAGGAGGAAGCATGACCCTCAGACCAGACCCAGGAATGAAAGGGTTGGCCCAGGTGGGAGGCAGAACTGATTCCAGATCTCTTGACTTGGACCATGAATGGGACAAGACTCTGTAGGGCAGATTTCCCAACCAGGGTGTCAGGACAGCGATGCCCTCAGCACTTAAGGGTGGTGGCCAGGCCTGGGCTAGCAGGAGCCAGTCCTCGGACTACACGTCGACCTCTGCATTTACCCAGTGTATCAAACAGTATCATTTTTGATGTGGGCCTTAACATATTGGGAGGTACTGCCCCAGGAGGCCATGTCTTTGAGGCAGTAAGCCAGATAGCGACCAAGTGGAAACTGCTGCACGTTCAGATGACTGGAAGCTGAGCAGAGGCTGCTGCGGATGTATGTCCCAGCCCTTTGGAGAGACGGGAGAGTTATTAAAGAGTCAGAAGGCTCATCTTGGCAGCCCTGCCTGCCTGTAGATGTGTTTGGATTGCTGTGATGCTTTCATTTTCAGGTCCCCTTAGCATTTAGTAAACTTCCTCCTGCAAATCCCACCCCTTCTCAGCTGCATTAATGGGAATGGAGGAAAGAGGGCTCATTCATCCTCAGGCTAAAGATGTTCAGGGGAAGAATGCTCCCCCTTCCCCAGGGGACACTGTGGTAGTAAGAAACCTTTGGCGGGTGGGAGAAAGGGCAGCTCGAGAGGCAGAGGAAAGCTGCGTGCTTCATTAGAGCTCATCGCTTGCGCAGAGAGCAGTCTTCCCGCTTCCCGGTAGGAGCCAAATGAAGCAATCTCTGAAAAGACCACGCACTCATGGACTGACACTCAAGGCTCAGGTTTAGAAGTAATGAGACCCCAAAGTGTTCATGCAGACCCAAGTCTGGGTCCAGACACAGTTCCCAGGAAGAATGGAAATCCTTAAGACAGTGTTTTGCAAAAGCAAGTCTTCCTGCTTGAATGAGCAAACCTATTCATACCCCAACTCCTGTTGGCATTAACTGCCCCCCGCTGAGAAGGAGAACTCAGAGGAATCAGCAGCACTGTTTGGCCAGGAATTCTTGTCCCAGTGTTCTTTAGAGACATCCTACTTCTTCATGGCCCTGTGGTAAAACTGATAAAGCATGGGCTTTGGAGCCCTCCTTATCAAGGGACTTGACTCTCTAAGCCTTAGTTTCCTCATCTGTGAACAAACATCAGAATAGCAAAACCTACCTCTCAGGGTCATTTGGAGGATTAAATAAGGTAAATTAGATGAAAATACTCAACCCCACCTGTGTTAGGGTTCTCCAAAGAAACAGAGCCAATATGATATACTATACCTGTCGTCCATCTACTTTCCTATCTGTCTGTCTATCTAGGTTTATCTTAAAGAAATGTCTCACACTATTGTGGGGGCTGGCAAGTCTGAAATCCTTGGGACTGTGTTAGCTTCCAGGATGACCTTTTTGGCATGGGTTAGTTAGCAGTAACTGAGAAACTGGAAGGAAAGTTTCGATGGGGTATTAAGAGTTAACTCCCTGCCTGGAAGGTTTGCCATGGCATTCTGCCTGGAAGTAGAGAGCTGAACTCTATTCCAGTTCAGAGATTTATCCTCCACAGGTAATCCAGAATGCATCTCATTTTAATGGAATATGGAGTTGGTTTTGCCAAAGTTGAAGACTGCCTAGATGGGATCTCTAAGGCAGCATAAGGTTGGGAAAGAGCTCTGGACCAAGAATTAGAAGCCCTGGACTCTGCTCCACCACAGTCTCTCTGTGTGATTGCAGGCAAGTCGCTTCCTGAATGTAAGCCTCAGCTACCTCTTTCATAAGGTGCTGGAAGCAGCACTTCACCTTACCTTTGCACAGAGACCACTTTACGGCTTTCAGAGCATCTTCACAATTCATCATCTCTGTTCCTCACACCAGCCTCACAAGGTAGGCAGGATATAGGTATGGAAAATGGACTGTTCCCATTTTGCAGGCAAGGTTCAAAGAGATTAAATGACTTGCCTAAGTTCACATAGACGGGAAGTGATAAAGCTGGCACTGAACCCAGGATCCTTAGTCCAGCTTGTTCTGGGGTCCGCTTTTGAATGTGGTGATGTCTATGAACCTGTAAGGAGGGAACACATTGGAGTTGGCAGAAAACTAGTGGGGGGCACCCAGCAGGAAGGACAGCAGCGTAGGAGCAGGGGTAACACTGCCTTCATACCCCCGAAGCACCAAGGCTTTGGAGGGAGATGGTAGTCTGAGCAGACGCCCATAAACTGAAGGAGGGCTGATCTCTAGCTACTCAAATTAAAATGTTTTCTCATGCTGTTGATTCAATTCAGAAAACATTTATTGAGGCTTTATCACGGACCAGGTTCTCTACTGGGGGGCAGAATAAGTAACCAGAAGCGTAATGCAAAGCAGATGGTCTGTCTGCTTCTGTAAGCAGAAGTATAATGAAAAGTTTTATATTTGAAATGTAAACAGAGGGCTTTGGATTTACAGTGGAAGGTGTGTGTTTGATTAAGTCATCCTGGGGAGAAGGCAAATACAGCTGAGCCCTGGAGGAAGAAGCAGGATTTACCATCAGGAGACAGAAGGAAGAAAGGGGTCTCTGCCCTGCACTTCCTCCTACTCCTCCCCACCCAGCGCAGCCACCACTGCTCTGGTACAACAGGACGCCAGCTGCCATAGCCTGTTTGCTGCAGGACCTGGCCAGCCAAGACCCTGGCGGAGCCTCTACCCTCACTTGTCAGATTTGGTGCAGTGCCCTGAAGCATGTACTGCAAAGTGAGAGAGATTCTGCCTGGCAGCTCTGGGAAGGTTTACAGTGGGAGGGGAGACACACGGGGCCCTTGGCAGGGGATGGCAGTTTTGAAGGAACTACCTTTTCTAGTGATTATGCCTGCCCCTCCTAAGGGGATGAGAGGCAGGAGCTATTGCTTTGCATGTGTGATTTTAGACTGAGGGTGTTTCGTGTCTGTATTTTAAAACTGGCTTCTCAGTCTCCTGTGCAGTTTTCTGTCAGCTTGTTGCCATGGAGAAGTCGGTTGCAGCTGAAAGCTCTGTCCCTCTCAGTGTCAGCATTTCTGGACCTGCCAGCTGCCTCCTGCCCCTTCTACAGATGAAGGGAGCACAGGACCCTGCTTGGTGGGCAGACCCTTCCTCTGCAAGGCCTGGAGCTACATCTCAACTCCCTGTCAGGGAGGAACCTCCTTTATGCACACATCGACTCAGCAACTCTACCTTGTGTGCCTTCATGTGCCAGGCACCATGCTGGGTGCTACAAGGGCGACAGTGACCGTGGTTGGGGGCTCGTGCATCTTCAGGCAGGACCCGCCAGCATGCTGTCACACGATCCCTGTTGGTGTGATGTAAGCCTCATTCTTACTTCAGAATTGAAAGAACTGGGTTTGTTTCTCTTTCAATCTTGATCGCTGCTCATTTAGAATCTCCCTGGAAGTCACCTCTTAGTCTCTGCACCCCTGGATCTTGCTTCTTCTGTGTCCTCAGTGCCCAGCACAGGGCCTGGGGCAAAGAGGGTCTCACCCAGAAAGTGTCTGTCTGATGGAATGCTTCCTCGGACCTCTCAGGATGTCTGCCTGTCCGTCCTTCCTCTGTTCTGAGCACAGAGACAGCATGTGTGGCAGCGTGAGCCAGTGGAGAAAGGAAGGACTTTGGGAGCAGATACATCTGTGCTTGAGTTTTGGTTCCACGTTTTCCTAGCTCTGTAATCTCAAGCAAGGAGCTTCTTCACTTGGAGACTTAGTCAAACCCAATACTCTTCTTTAAATCCACCTCACTAGTCTGTCAGTAATCCAGTAATTGAGTTTTGACATTTTAAAAAATAACGTAGAACTTACTGGTGGCCGTTTCTCTCCGTCAGGTGCTCTTCTTCTACACCTGTATGGGACCCCGCTGAGAAAAGGTGCCCTGCAGAGAGCCCTGGGGTGAGATCAGGAGGCCTGGACTGTGTCCTGGCTATGACCCTGGTGAATTGTATGACCTGGTCAAATCCCTTTCCTTACCAAAACCTCAGTTTCCCTATTTGAAAAATTCAGGAATTGGATGGAGTGATCTTGAAGGGTTCTTTTTGCTTGAAAAATCTGAAGACTCAGCTTTAAAAGAAAAATCTTCCCTCAGCTGCTGCTACCACCGTCACCAGTGCCTCAGGCTGGAGGCTGACCTTAGCGTGAACCCTTCTGCCAGCCTCTGGAGGCTGCAGAGGACGCTCTGGGCTGGAACGCCAGCGCTGGGGGCAGAAATCTCTTCTGGATACAAAAGTCCCTTTGAATGCATCGTCTCTATCCCCACCCCCAGTCCAGTGGCTGGGCTTGGCTGGCATCCCAGAACAGTGGAGGATTGCTGGAAGGAGGGTTTTTTCCCTTCTTCACCTGTGTCTTGCTTTTCCTTCGGACCTGTTTCCTTCCGGAGCCTGCAGCTACTGAAGATTCTCTTTCCCAAGCAGTCCAGGGCCCTGTGTTAAGCACTGAGGAGGATGCAGAAATACAGAAGTCATGGTCCCCACAGACAGTCTCACAGTCTGTGACGTGGACAGGTGAAATAATGCAGAGCTGTGAAGGTCACGGGCGGCTGTCCAGGGAATCTAGTCATAGCTCTTCTCCTGTCTTGGGCAAGTTCTTCCCTTCTCCAGACCCAAGTTTCCTCTTCTGCACAGTTGGGAGGGTTGGGCAGATGATCTCTGTGTTCCCTTCCTGCTCTGAAACTTCCATTCTAAATGCTCAGTGAAGGGGTGATTGTTGTAGACTTTCTACAGGAAGGAGGACTTGAGCTGAGCTTTGAAGGCCAGGCTAGGATTTGGCCTTGCCCTGGAGAGATAGGAGAGGAGGGTACATGAACACAGGAGAGACTGTAGAGCACAGGATGAGGGTGGAGCAAGGTGGGAGGCCCTGCTCACTAGAGCAGTCTCTGAGGAGGTGGTTCTTGCCCTCCTCCTGAGGACCCATGTCCCCAGGAGCTTGGGGCACTGGTGGTACCTGCAGGACAGAGAAGCAAACGAGGCAGGCAGAAGCCAGGGCTCCCTCCCTACCTGGGGGTCCCAGTCTAATGTATATCGTGGCAGAAGGACCTCCCCCAGGAAGACACAGGGTCAAAGCCAGGAGAGGTCACCCCTCTCTCGGTCTCTTCCTTCTCACTCCAGTCAGCAGGACGAGGGCAGAGTGTGAAAGGGTAAGTCTTCCTGGGAGAGCTGCCTCTCCAAATGTTTTTCTGAACTCAGGGTGACAAGAGGGATATTTCAACTGTGTCTTTGGGGTTAGATTCTAGATTCAATCTACCAGACCCTTGACATTAAAGAATCACACATTCTAGACCTAGAGGTGACCTCCATCCTCCCAGTCTTCTGGCTAAAGCAGTCTGATCCTCTCTCCCCCCCATACCCACAGCTTCACAGATCATGCCTCCTTGTGTCGCTCCAGCCCTGCCTCTTCTGCATCCTCCTGTCTCCAAACAGGTCTCCCTAGTCCCTCCTCCACATTCAGTCTGAAACATTTAGAAAAGTGCCTGGCACAGTGTCAGGGCTCTGTGATCGTTATCTATCACGACGGCAGTGGCAGTGATGAACATTATCCAGATTTTGCTTCTGAAGCACAGCTCTGATTCTGCTGCTCTCTTGCCCAAAGCCTTAGTGGCTTCTGCTTGACTCCTGAATAAAGTCCAAATCTTTAGTCAGGTATTTTGAGGGTTGTATTTCCTGAGCCATCGGCAATGATATGCTCCCTACCTATCACCCCAAATGTATTTCCTTCTACTGCTTTTTACACTTCTTCCAAACTGAACTGTCACCGTTAGCTCTACAGACTCAATCTACCTCCTCTGCTAGGCCTTTGTTCACACTGTGCTTCCCACTTGGAATGCTCTTCTTCCCCTCTCCCCCAACTTTCTTTTTCTGCTAGGAAGTCTCTGCTGGTCCCGTAGACCTGATGGCAGATGCCACGAACAGTTCATCCTATACCCCTGATGGCATGTACCAAATACAACTCAATAAATGTTTTATGAGTGGCTGGAAAGATCTGGTTGGGTCTCTGTTTTCAAGCAGGCTAGAGTTTGCATGAGGGAAGCTCAGTCACCAAGGCCTGTCCAGCCAGGCCTCAATGTCTGTATATTTCCTTAGAGGTTCTGGAAGTTCCATGGGGTCTGTGGGCACATATTCAGTTAGCTAGTTCCATGTGCTTATGACACCTTTATTCTGTGTACAAGCAGACTGGCAGGAGAGGGTAGAAACCCAGGGGAACCATCTCAGCTGTGGAGTTGACTCCTCCTGCATGTGGATTGGGGTCAGCTGTCCAAGGTGTAGAGGCCTGTATGATCCTGGGAATGTCAGTATCCTGGAGGGCCCATTTGAGGTCCTCCAACAGACGGGCAAGGGGTCTGAGAAAGGAATCTTAAGGTAATTATCACTGGGCATTCAAATTCCAAGTGGCTCTAGCCAGAGAGCAACCTGGGGGATAGTTAAAAGGTTCAGATAAAAGGCTCAGGTGGTGCGATGGCAGGAGAGTTTAGTCAGGGTGTCAGGGTCCTGCCCAGCCAGCGAGAGTGTGACTCAGGCCTCTCGCCCTGGAAGCCATTAGTCCTATGGCCGGGCATTCCCACTGGGACTCAGCAGGGACGCTGTCAAGGGGAAACGGGCTCCCTTTCTGGTCAGGATTGACTTGGAGATAGGCATGACCTCAATTTGGAAACACCTTCTTCTGGGCTTCAATTCCCTTAGGCGGGCAGGTCTAGGGGAGGCAATGGCTGACATGTCCTCAGGCCCGGAGGTGAGTCCTGCCTCCCCTCCTGGGTCACAGTCTGGCCCACCAGGCCCTTGCCTCCATTTCAAACTCAAGCCATGATCATGCCTCCCTCTGGGCTACCATTTGGAAAAGCCAATCTCAGGCTGACACTTTCTGCCCGTAAATGGCATGGAATTAGGCTAATCGGTGGCTCTTAATTCCCCAACAAATGTAGATGCTGTGCTAATTGCCAGGGTCCACGCCGGCAGATCCCTGGTTGGTGGCATCAAACAAGAGAAGTGGTAATTTGGGGGCTGGAGTGGGGGAGGGCCTGCTTTGTTGGCTGAGCCAGTTAAAAACCATCTTACCCCTTGAGCAAGGCACAGTGCAGAGAGCCAGGGCCAGGCCTCCTTCGCAGCTGAGGGGCTGTGGGAGTGGTCCACAAGTGTGTTTGCAGGCACTGAACCTCAGCACTAGTGGAGCAGTTTTGGGTCCATTAATGGGATTTTGTTGTTATTGTTGTTCCTCAAGGAAGATTCCACCAGCGGCCTGGTGTGGCACTGCCAGGACAGCTCATTGGGGATAAAGCATCCCAAACCTTGGCCTGCTGTTACCATGGCAACATGGCATTTCCAGACTCTCCAGGCAACCTTACTGGCATCTGCTGCTGTGAAACATTCAGATGGAGACGGGCCACTGCTCTTTCTCCATTAGAGATGAAGCAAATTGGGAAGACAAGGAGCCATGCACCAAGTTACCAGGATCTTAAAGGAAAATGCTGTTCCGTTGATGTGAGGGCTTCTAGATGTAATGGAATTTGAATGTCTGTTATAGTCTCTTGGGAAGAGCTGCAGGATCAGAAGAGAACTCCCAGAGGAGAAAAAAAAGGGGAGATGGGGGGAATGTAGGGGGACAGTGTGACAGAGGCCTCCCTGGGGAGGTAACTAGAGCGTGGGGATGGCGTGGGCAGTTCACTTTGGTGGGAGAATGGACGTTGGTGGAGGTGGGCAGGTGTCGGCTCTGCCTCTCTGAGACCTGCTGATTTGAACCCTGTTTGGCATAAGCCCAACCTTTGGCTTCATTCCATCCAGATTATGTCCTACGCCTTCCTCTCCTGAAGTGTGGGACCTGATCTCCACGCCTCTCACCGCACCTCAGGGGCACATTTCTTGCTTTCTGTCATGGTTCGTGTTGTTTGCAGTATCTCATGTGCCCACTAGAGTCGCTGACCTTCTACGTCCTATAGAAGGAGCCGAGACCCAGAGAGGAAGGTGTCTGCCTGGGGTCCCCAGAAATACAGGGGTCATGGAACATACAGGTTAGAGCTTAGGATCCAGAGACAGACTGACCTTAGTTCGAGTCCTAATTGTATCACGTAGCTTTCCAGTGAGCCTGAGCCTCCACTTCTTTAGGGGTGGAATAGGAATCCTGGCCATTCCTACCCTGTTGGGGTATTGTGGGTGTGAAATGAGATCGTGGAAGTAGTACAGCAGAGTTCCTGGTCTACAGAAGAGCTCAGGAAATGTCAGTAATTAAAAGACCGAGAATTCCTTAAAAATGGGGACTATCTTATTCATCTTTGCTCATTCCTCCTCCTCCTTCCTTGCACACCTGAGGCACCCAAATACTACTCTGTCCAGAATTGATATTAGAAAGATGTTTGTTGACTGGATGAGCACATGAATGCTTGGAATAAAGAACTGTCCACATGGATGGGCTGTATTCTCCTGTTGAATGTTTTTAGCTACGGTGCTTGTTTGGTCTCCATCGGACTAGAACCAGGCCAGTCCAAGAGTCTGTCCTGTGTAGCTCAGCCGCACAGTAAAGTGACTTGCCATTCAGGTCCCGTACTCCCCAGCCCTGTGGCCCACGGCTTGTGGGTTTCTTAAAGGACAGATGGAGTCATTTCCTCTTGATCTTTGGGCACAATATATGGTATTACTGGTAACTAACGTATAGCTTTATAATATATGTTTCCACTCACACTCACACAAGCCTCACTGTAGCACTGGGTTTGTCCCTTAGGGTCTCGGGGGAGACCCTAAGGCTCGGTAGCAGGGAGTGGCTGGTCCGAAAGCACATAGCAGTAGGGGCTAGAGGAGGGGTGCGGTCCCGTCCTCTGACCCCAACTCTGGTGGTCTTCCCACTGGATGAAGTCTCTCTGGGTCTGCAGTTCTTCCTGGGCTGTGATGCCAGTAAGGTGAGGAGCACTGGGCTTGGACTCAGATGCCTTGATTTTGGCCACGGCCCCCATCACCTTCAGGGGTGCGGTTCTTAAGTGAGCCACCTCTCTCCTCGATGCGCTCACTCCCTGATCTTCCTGCTTTGGGTTTGTAGTGAGGCTGAGAGTGCTTTCGAAAGTCTGAGATTCCAGTTTAGTGACTGGGGAGAGAGACGTTTTCAGCCGATGAGGTCTCCCTGAGCCACCTCAAGCTCAGCAAGGCTGTAGCCCCTGCAGGTCCAGATGTGCTAAGGATGACAGCCTGGGTGTGTGGGGAAGTATCAATACACGCCATTATCCTGAAACACTAACCATCAGAGCTGGAAGGGCCCTGGAGATCAGTAAAGCTACTGCCTTCAGTTTATAGGTGCGGAAACGGAAGTCCTGAGAGAGGTGGTGACTCACCCAAGAGCACGTGCTGAGTTGGTGGCAGAGCCGCCCCGAGCTGCTCCTAAAGAGCCACGCTGCAGCCCTGCCCGGCCTGGCGTTTGCCCTTGCTCTAGGTGCCTCATTTGAATTCATTTTAAAGCATCAGAGTTTTAGAAAGTTTTTTGAAAGAACTATATACATCAGACAATGTTTTCAACAGTGTTAGTTTTTTTAAAGTGTTGATCATAAAAGTAATATGATTGTTGAAGAAAATTTGCGTAATACAGAAATGTTCTATTGAGAAGATAACTGAGTAATATTCGTAAACCTCAGAGTAACCCTGTAGGCAGGTGGCTGTTTTTTAAATGGAGGCTTTTAGACCAGTGGTCCCCTATGCCCTGTAGGATTTTCTGGAATTTTAGCTACAGAGAGTAGGAAAATAACAATCCAAGAGGCCTCTAAGGACTTAATTTAGTTCTACAGGCTTCAGATAGTTAGAGGTATTACTAATACTAGTTGTCGGCATCTGTAGAGTCTCTTCCAGGTAACAAACCACTTCTTCATAGGTGTTCTCATTTGATTATTTGATCATTATAAGAATCCTGTGACGTAGGGAAAACAAGTATTAGTTTCCCAATGCAAATGAGAAATTCGAGCTCCAGGGAGATTAAGTAATTTGCTCAAGATTACACATCTAGTAAGTAGAAGAACTATGTACTTCAAACTATTACTTGGCAAAAAGAAAGCAGAAGGCACCTAATAAATATCGGTGACTGAATGAATCAGTGAATGTGTGGGAAGGCACTAGAAACCATCTGGTCCAGTGGTTTTCAAACTGTGCTCTGGGAAGCCCTAGAGTTCCATGGAGCCAGTGGGGGGTAGAGGGAGGTGGCGTTGACAGGGCTCTGAGCACCTCGCCCCTGCTCCAACCAGCATAGCTTCCGTGTTATCTGTTTTACCTACTGGGTAAATTGAAAACAATTCAGCTAATCTAACTCCTACACCAGTGGTTCTCAAACTCTGGCGTGTATCACAGTCTCCCCGGGAGATTCTGACAGTTGGTCTGAGGCAGCTGCCAGGACTCTGATTGTTAGCAAGTACAGATGGTCATCAGGCCATGGTTGAGAAACAGTGGCCTACTTCTTCGAGGTGAGGAAGGTAAGGCCCACAGAGAAGCGGGGAGTTCCCCTCGGTCACACAGCCCCGTGGGAGCATAGGCCCCCCCAGGAGTTGAATCCCCTGTACCTCATCTGCTGCCCTTCCCCTGCACCACAACTGCAGCTGAGCCAGAAAACAAATGACACAGCGAAGAATAACAGAACGGTTTCCATAGCAATGCGTCATGGTTTGTGCCTGTCAGGACACTTCAGACAAACACTCATCAGAACCCTCGGCTTGAACTTGTGTGAAATCTTACCTGCTTGTTCCTTGCAAGGGGTCTGGGGGATGGGAGGAAGGAAGAGGGAGGGATGGCATGCCTGTGTCATGTGCCCCTGCACTGGGGATTCTCTCAAATTTACCAGCAGCTGGCAGCAAGACAGAGCGGGCCAAGGAGGGCTAGGAATGGATTCTGTGCGAGAGGCACGGGGCCAGCCCAGCCGCGGATGGGGCGATGCGGACAGGAGCAAGGGCCATCTGGGCGTGTATCACGTGATGGACTCTGGGCTGGGCACGTTACCTATTCATTCAAAAAAAAAAAAAACAAGTAAAAGAAAGATGATGGTCCTTATTTACAGATGAAGAAACTGAAGCTCAGACACACACAGTAGGTGACAGAGGCAAGATCAAGTCCAAATCTGTCAGGTTCCACAGCTACTGAGCAACAATTGCTTTCAGATTCTCTGGCCAGTGAGTGAGGACTTGGAATATACACTGCCCAGCTGGCTCCTCCTTATCTCAGGAAGGGGAGGGTTGGCCTACAGGCAGCTGGGTGGGTGCTGGTGCTCTTGCAAAGAGCTGACTGGGCTGTGCAAGGACCTGGTTGGTCCTAGAGCATAGGTGGAGTCTGTCCGGTCTTTAGCTGTAATGTCTCCCTTCCCCCACAGTTAGGGTTCCGGGGCCCTTTGAACTGCAGGTGCCTTCAACATGGGCTGTCCTGACTGCCCCCTTCCACGCACACCCACTCCAGGTTCTTTGGCTTGGTGACCCCTGTGGACAGCCTGCTGAGCTCTCTGACTTGGCTTCCCCTCAAGGAAATGAGCTCTTCTTGGGGCAAGTGACACCCATTCACTCCTAGAACAGATGTGAGCACTTTTTATGTACCTGTAACTGTTCTAAGTGGTGGGGATGCAGCAGTTGGACAAAATGAAATTTTTTGCTCTTTTGGAGTTGCCCATTCTATTGGAGAGACAGACAAATAGGTTTATGATGGGGTGTGACATGCTGGGAAGGAAAATAAAGCAGTGTGAGGGGTAGAAGGATGGGGTTGAGTGGTCAGGGAAGGCCCTCTGAGAAGGTGACATTTGAACCAAGACCCAAATGAAGGGAGGGAGAAAAAGAACTGTGTGGATACCTGGGGAGGGGCATTCCAGGCACTGGGACCAGCCAGTGTGAAAGCGAACGCTGGGAGGATGCCTGGCACGCTGGAGGAATAGCAAGGAGGCCGGTGTGGCCGGAGAGGAGGGAGTGAGGACAAGAGTGGCAGCCGTGGAAGGAGGGAGCTGGGGACCAGATGGTGTGGAACCTTAGAGGCCAAGAGCCAGGCTTTGGAGTTTCTTCTGGGCTAGGGTGCCGTTGGAGGATATGCACCCTGGAGACACATGCCTGGCTTCAGCCTTAGAGCCTCCAGCCCCGCTGTCTGGGAGGGGAGTCTGTCACCTGGGCCTGAGCCCACAGGAGGCTGAGTAGCCCCTGCTGGGGACGTGAACAGTCACACCGGCAGGGAGCCCAGCGACATCATCCAGGCCTCCCTGGCTGCAGTCGCGTTTCTGCTCAGGGCCAGGGCTGAAGGGTCTCTCAGAGCTGCCTACCTCCAGGCCCTCATTTCTGGGTGGCCTCACACACCCCGGAGTTAGGAAGCATCCCAAAGAGGGTCTGGTGGCAGGGCTGCAGCCTTCCCCATGCCAGCACTCATCCGCTGACACCCTGGCTCAGGGGAGGAGCCCCGCGCCTGTGTATCCCAGCCCAGCAGCTGGGCTGCGCACCAGGCTGAGGGAAGAATGCTGCTTCCCACGGGACCAGTGGGAGAACTCCGGCTGGTGGGTTGTAATCATCCAAAGTGGTAATTTTATTTCAAAAATGTTATGTGTATTTTTATGAAGCAGGGACAGTCAGGAAAGAAATTTATATATTAGCCCATGTAGTATGCGTTCGTCCCGGTCGAGTGCTTCATTCAAGAAGCTGGAATTCAATGATGAAGGCATCATGTTGGCCCCATCACATCACACGCACACCGTGACCCACCTTGAGCTTCGCTGCTGCTCACCTGGCAGCTCCTGCCTGTTGTTATTCCCACGGTTTCCCGCCTCTCACTCAGGTCATTCATTCACTTCTAATAAGTACTTCCATCTTAAAGTGTCCAACGCAAAACTCCTGAATTTCTCCCCAAGCCGGTCCCTCCCCACGGACTTCCTCACCTTAATAAACATCCTGACTCTCCTCCCATCGCTCAGGGAATCCATCTTGATCCCTTCTTTCACTCACTCCCGTGAAATTCCATCAGCCGGTCCTACACACCCTACTTTCAAAATACATTCTAAATCCATTTGTTTCTCTGTCCCCACTGCCACCGGCCCCGTCCGAGCACCGCCCAGCCCGGCCTGGCCCTCAGCAATGGGCCTTCTCCCTCCATTTTGTCCTTCACCAAGTGACCTTTTCAAATGTAAGTCAGACCTGATCACCCCCTACTTAAAACCCTCCAGTGGCTTCTCAGCCTATTCACAGCACACTCCTGACCTCTCCCCAGCCTTCCCGAGGCCCTGCCTCCCCTTCCCGCGGAGCCCTGCCTCTCCCCTGTCTCTCCACCCTAGACCCCACTGGCCTCCTGCCTGTTCCTGGAACTGGCAAAACTCCTTCCCACTTGTCGTTTCCTCTGCCTGGAAAGCGCTTCCTCCAGGTGATTGTATGGCTGGCTCCTCCACATCTACCTGGTCACAGCTCAGAGGCCACCTTACTGGAGAGGACTTCCTACCGCCTGTCCTTCTAATCATATCACTCTGTTTTAGTTTTTCATAGCTCTTACCACTGGCCACTTGCTGGATTTGTTTGTCTGCTTGCTTGCTGGTCCCCCGTTCGAACGTAAGCCCCTTGAGGACAGGAGCCTTGGGCTTTGGTCTGTGCTGTATCCCCCCCGCTAGAGCCATGCTTGAACCTTCCGGGCACTCTACAACGATTCATCCACTCATTCATTCATCGCTGGTAGATAAAACCGGAGATGAATAGGTGGAGCACAGAAGAATTTTAGGGCAATTAAACTACAATGGTGGATACATGTCTTTATACGTTTGTTCAAACCCATAGAATGTACAACACCGAGAGCGACCCCTGATGTACACCATGGCCTTTGGGTCGTAGCGATGTGTCAGTGTAGGTTCACTGATTGTAACAGATGCACTGCTCAGGGGAGGGATGTTGATGGTGGGGAGGCCGTGAGTGTTTAGGGGCAGGGAACTTTTTGAACTTTCTGCTTAGTTTTTTTGTGAACCTAAAACTGCTCTGAAAAATAACATTTTTTTAAAGAAAAAAATGCATTAATATAAATTGAAAGTATTAATTCCTTAGTTGTTTCCTGTTTTGTACTATAATCTTTTTAATGGCATGAAGTTCAATAGAAGCTTACCGCAAAAAAAAAAAAAAAAGATAAATAAGAGACAGACTCTATGCCCAAGGGGATTTGGTCCCTTTGAAGAATTGGCTGCTGATTTTCTGGGCGTACCTTTTCCAGGGCACCCGTCTCCCTGCGCTGTCATGGTGGGATGGGTGGCCGCCTCCCAACCTAGCACTTGTACCATGTGGGAGCCTGGTCACTGTGTACCAAGTGGGTTGGGGTGAATCGGGCACAGCACCCAACCCAGAGCATACACTCGGTAGGTACTTATGAAGTGACGGGAAAGCACAGGGAGAACTGCTTCTCAGGTCTGTGTCGCCCAGTGGCTTCTCAGTGGACTCCAGTGCCCTGACCTCCTAATCTGCATGTGGTTCCTTCTGGACCTGCTGCTGGGTTCCAGAACAGACCTGACACCCACCCGCACTATTGCTCTAGCTCGCCGCCTCCTCTCCTGCACTTTGGTGGTTCCCAGACAGGTGTGGGGAGAACAGTGTCGAGAGCTCTGCTCTGGCCAGGTTTCAGGAACGACAGCAGGCCGGCGGCTCCGGGCCCCAGAGCAACATTGTGCCCCTGCCCTTCTCTTGGTGCCTCTCAGAGACATTTGATGGAAACATCTTGTAATTTCCAGTCAGGTCCAAACACCAGCACCCAGGCCAGGCTGGGGGGAGACGCAGTACAGCAGCTCCTGCAGAAACAGTTTAAGGGTGGACGTGGGCTGTGGGGAGAGTCAGCGGACTTGGACTCCCACACAGCTTATGTGGCCTCAGGCTAAACTGATACAGGCAGCCTCTGGGACCAGGTATGCATCTAGATAGAGCCGTTGGCCAGCATGGGGCCCGTACTTGTAGAGGGATGGTTACAACTTGGAACCTACCAAGAGAAGAGGCCCCTGACTGGCCATGGGGACAGGCCACCAGGTTATACAGAGGGATGGTACATCACCCGGAGGGAAGGTCTTAGAGGATAGGCGAGTCATGTGCTTAAAGGGATTCAACTCCCCAGGCACCATTGCTGTGCCCTTACGGCCCCATCTCCAGAGCCAGACCCCTGCCGGCAGCACCAGACTCCACCTCAGGCCTCCTCATTCACAGCCTCGCCCTCGAGCCACATCCTCGGGCGTGCTCATCTGGGACCTCTCCCAGCCTCTGTTTCTTCATCTACAGAGTGTGATCAAAATACCTCCTTCCCGGGCTGCCCTGTTAAATGAGATGGGTCACGCAGAGCCCTTAGCGCAATACGTGGTCATAGTAGGCGCTCGAGAGGCTGAGTTGCCTTTTCTGTTCCTTCTCAGTGCAGCCAAGAAGCCCAGAAAGCCAGCAGTTCTGACAGAGAACACAGAATTCAGAAAGACAGTCTGTGGGGAGGAGTTCAGTTGTTTATAAAACAGGCCAACACGTTTCCACCTCGTAAGTTCTAAATCCATCATCCCTAGCTCCCTAGATCTAAGAATAGTCACCCAGTGGAGCCACCGTGCCGCAGCACGCTCTCTCCGCAGGTGACCGAGGCCGCACAGCCACCGCAGCCACAGCGCCGCCTCCTCCCAGGGGCGAGGGGTGGGGGCAGGGCAGTTGGCCTCTCCCAGCTTGGCTGTTTCTGAACCTGTCTCAGACTCAGCGTTCTCTCCCTTCCAAATCCTCCCTCACTGGGTTGTTTTAACCATCAAACTGCTGTGATGCAAAGGGGAAAAGAGCAGTGGGAAGGTATGTAGGTGGGGACCTTTGGCGCGATGCTGCCCCACTTCTGAGCCTCAGTTTCCCCTGATGTAAAGGGATAGAGAGCTACTGAGAAAACTGAACAACCTTTTAAGCTATGGGATTCTAAAAGAGGTTTTAGAGCAGTCCCAGCCTTGCAGCCTCAGAATGAGACCTCTGAGGGCAAAGCTATCAATTCAACCTGTTTTTATTTATCCTCCGGACCGAGGCCACTCCTCTGTTGGGTCCGAGGGAGCCAGCCTGAGGACCTGGGTGTGTGTCCTGCTCTTCTGCCTGCACCTTCCTTCTCTCTCTCTCCCTCATATGGATCCGTACCCACCCACAAATTCTCCAGGCTCAGAAAGACTTTTGCTGTACCTCATCCCAGACTCCGCCTGCTATAGGAATGCCCCCGCCAGCTGGGGGCTCGGGGCCTCTGGCGCAGCCAGGGTGCCTTCGCTCTCCAGGGCGGCCTTCCAGTCTTCATGGCGTTCCTCCTGATGGTGAGTAGAAGTCAGCCTGCCTGTGGCATCTCTGCCCTACGTCTGTGGATTTTCTTTTAGCCTCTGGGGGAGAACAGGACAGCTCCGTGCTCTTGCTAGCCATTCATGCATTCACTCATCCTTGTGTCCGTTCATTCAAACAACAGGCATTAGCACTAATACACTGTTAGTACTGTTTCAGTTGCTGGGAAATAGCAGCAAACAAAGAGTCCTGCTCTCAAAGAGCTTGTGTTCTGGTCAGGAGAAAGATAATAAATTACCAGTTAAAAAAAATATAAAGAAAAATAAAACAGGTGCGGAGACAGAGGTGGGGACGGGTGTAGACTGCTATTTCATATAGAGTTTTCAGGGAAGGCCTCTCAGATAAGGTGACATTCGAACAAATACCTGACAACATGAGGGAGTGAACCTGTGGACATCAGGGCAAGAGCATTCCAGATATCAGGAATAGCAAATGCAAAGGCCCTGAGGCCAGTACTGTTTGAGGAACAGGAAGGAGGCCAGTGTAGCTATGGTGATGTCAGCAAGGTGGAACTTGATGGGACGTGATAGGAGGAAGCTGGATGTCAGCTATTATTTATCACAGTCAGAGGAGAAGGCATTGGAGGATTCTGAACATAGCAGTGCCATGTTGACTTCGTGCCAGCTTTTAACAGGATCCCTCAGGTTTTGTGTAGAGAATACAACAGAAACAGCAGGGAGAGCAGTTCGGAAGCCCTTGCAGTAGGACCGGTGCGAGGTGATGGGCTGGTGAGAAGGGGCCAGATTCCGGCTGTGTTTTAAATATCCCTCATGTTTTCTTAACCGCTGGATGGCCGCAGCCTCCTCTCTGGCCTCCTTGCCTTCGGCCCTCATCCTCCATCTCTTCCTCTCACCCCATTCTCAGTGCTATCGTGGGTCCTTGTCTGGGAGGGACCTCAGGCCTACCAGCTGCTACTTAACCTTCCCGGAGGCACCTTGGGCTGCAAATCCCAACACATCTCCAGAGTAACAGCCCTGCTTCCTGATTCTGGAGTGGCTTCTTCCTGACGCCTCAGATCCTGCCTCGAGGGCATCACTGGCCCCGGAGAGCGATGGTGGGCTACTTATTGAAAGGGTCCTGCACTGATAGTGCCTCTTCCCTCAGACTGGCCCAGTGGGATTGCTGACCTCACAGCCATTCTCTAGCCCATTCTGCCCCTCTGCTAGGCAGTGTGACCAGGGACAGAGACTCACAACGCTCTGTTCTTGAGACCGGTGGTCAGCAGGCAACTCTGGCCACAGATCAGGGAATATTCAAGCAGCCAGGCACAGGGCTGAAATTGATGGCATCAGATCTCAGCATTTTGTGTGTGGGCTCCTCCCCTGCTGCTCCCCAGACAGGGCAGGAGGCTCAGAAAGACTGTGGGCAGGGGAACGGCCCAGATGTATTCACTTCCACTCAGTAACTCTGTCCTGAGTGCCTGTACCGTGTGCCTGAGGGCTGGTTGATGAGCATGTCCTGCTCACAGCACCTGGCTCCCATCCCCAGCTCACAGTTACCAATAGAAACACCTCTAGATCCAGGAGGAGTGTGCTGTGTGTGCTTAGAGAGCTCTGGGTACCTTAAGAGCTCAGAGGAAGGGACATTAACAGCCTTCCAACAGCCCAAGAGGACCCAGCCCTACACCTGACCACAGTTCATTTCTGCAGCAAACAGGATGCCATCGGGACCAGTGAAGGCTGCTCGGAGTGGGCAAATGTCAGTGGGTATCCTCTGTTTAAGACTGGTGAACTCTTATTCATCCTTCAAAACCCAGCTAGGAATTAATCCCTGAAACTTTAAGTGACACCTGCCTCCTCTGCAACAGAGCATATCATCCTCTCCTCCTTGCTATACCTCTGTCCCTTAGAAATAGTTATTTTTTTTATCATCATCCCGTAATATTGCTTTTTAAAATATATGAACACACAACAAAAAAAATCTCAGTTGCCCTTCCTCCATTTCTCCCTCTCTTCCTTGGAGACTGTTTGTTCTCCATTTGGGATGTATTCTTCAGGATCTATACCTGCAGAAATATAAAGAAAGTGGCTTTGCACAAATTGAATCATACTCTATATTGTTCTGCAACCTGTTTTCTCTTAAAAATGTCTGCGATATCTTCCCATGTCAGGCCACAGAGTACCACATCATTATATTTAATAGCCATATATTATTTAATACTACGGTCAAACCATAGTTTCTTTACACACTTCTCCATTGACGGGTATTTTGGGGGTTCCCCCCAGTCTTTTGCGATTACAAACAATGCTACAGTAAACACTGTTGTGCCAGCCTCTTTGCATACACGTGCCATCGGGCCCTGTAATCATTGTTCCCCATGGCTGTCTTCCCTAGTGGCCTGGGAGCCCCAGGCAGAACACTGAATTTTCCTCTTCAGGGTCTTGTGTCCAGTATAGGGCCCAAGCCAGAAGAGGCATCCACGTGACAGGATAAATGGACTCATCTGAGCAAAATCACGACTGTGTGAAAGGCTTGGGTGAACTCGGGGAGACACAGCAAGCCTGTGGAGCTGGAACAGAGGAAAGAGGGGTGACATGGCCAAGAGGGACAGACCGTGGAGGCCTTGGGAGCCAGCTCAGAGGCCCATCGCAGGTGGTAGGGAAACAGGAAATTGTCCATGGGAGGACCTAGTCCACGCTGTGTTTCAGCCTGATTTCCCCTATCCAGGCCAGCTATCTCAGCAGAAACTAGCTGCTGTAATTGTCCAAGCAAGAGAGGGTCAAGACCTGAACCTCTTCTTTCTGTCCTGAGGTTGCCACCTGGACCCAAAACACTTCAGGAGACCTGAATTCCTTGCTCACAGCAGGACCTAGAGACCACAAACTACTGCCCAAAGGGTAGGAAACCCATGAGCCTGAGTGGCTGGACACTCAGAAGTGTCTCCCAAATTTGTCCGGCTCCAAGGCCAGCTCCGTCCACACTGACACTGACCACCTTCCCAAATCCAGAGACTTCCTCTGCATGAGGTGCTCAAACCTCACCCCTCCTGTCTCTCTGCCTGGTGCCCTAGGTCCCTGTGAGGCCTTTGACAGGCAGGAGACAAGGTGAACCATTGGCTGCCTGACTTTTCACACCACCCCTCTCTCTTCTCTTCCCGCCCCCCACCAGATGGGGGTGGGGGTGGGGCAGGGCCTTCTGCAGTGGCCTCAGCCTCAGCCCCAGCACTCACAAGGGCGGGGAGGTTTCCCGTCCTCTGCAGAGTGCTCCTCCTCTCACCAGCTACAGCTCTTGCCTTCCATCACTGACCTTGTCCCTGTACAGGTGGGCCATGGCTCTGTACCTGTTCTTCATTACCTGGGGAACAGGGGTTCTGCTAGAGAGGACAGTATGTTAACAGAAGAGGTTCTGGAGACCTACTGCCTGGGTTTGAATCCAGCTCTACTTCTCACCAGCTGTGTGACCTTGCACAGTTCATACCACCTCCCTGGTGTGTGAGATTGTACCTCACAGGCTTGTTGTGGGGATTCAGTGAATTAATACCTATAAAGTGCTTACCACAGAGCCCGGCACACATGAAGTATTCAGTGACTTTATTACCATTTTGGAACAAGTGAAGGAGCCTGAGACTCAGGAGTCCTGGATTCTAGTCCTGACCAGGATGGCCACGTGGCCATGGACAGGTTCTTTTACCTCTCTGAGCCTGGTTACCTCATTTGTAAAGTGGAGGCAAGAACACCTCAGAGAGTTGCTATGGGAATTAAGGTAACATTTGTATGTAACTGAGAAGCACCGTCCCTCGGTTGTAGCCCTCATTTTCATGGTCAGAAATGGCAGCTCCAGCTCCAGCCATCACATCCACATTTCCAGTGACAGGATGGAGGAAGGAGCAAAGGGCAGAATGCCATCTGTCTTTGAAGGAAGGGTCCCGTAAGCTACTGCAGAACATTTCAGTGTGCACCTCATTGGCCATGCCCAGCTGCAGGAGAGGTTGGGAAATGTAGTCTCCATTCTGTGGTTCAGGGACAACCAGGAGTTTCTGCTACACTTGCTCAGGTGTGTACCCCTCCTAGGCAAGACCCTCCAGCAGAAACGCTGCCTGCTTCCCAGAGCTGGGCCGCAGTCCCAGCTCTATAAGGCCCTGTGAGGACCCACGTTGCCAAAAAGTTCAGGCAGGTGCCACAGGACCGGAACAGATTTGGGTACTGTGTCCAGCCTGTGCCAGGGACCCTGCCAGCCCCAAGGTTCTGTTGCCTGCAGGGCTCTTAGGCTGACGCAAGTGTGGTGGGCCGTGAGCTTCGTCACTTGTCACAGCCTAGATCAACTCCACTGAGCCCTGTGAACCTGATTCTGAAGAGGCTAGGGAATCCCTCTGTAAGCATGAGCTCTCCACCCAAGGCTCAGCCATGTGTCCTGGGGCCAGTAACAGGGATCTAGATCAGTCCCGTGGGATCTCAGGCACACTGCAGAGAGCGCTGTGTAACGCCAGGAATCGTTGTGAACCCACTTGTTTTGAAAACTGGGTGTCCCGTATTCCAGTTAGCTTATGAAGAGGCTTATCATGGGCTGTGCTTCCTCTCACCTCTGTGTGAGAACAGCCCACATAGTAGCATCTTGCTGAGTCCAGAAGGCCTTCCCATCTTCACTGTGCTCCTGAATAGGTGGCCCTAAGTGTGGGGGGTGGAGTGGGGAGTGGGTGGAACATCTCCTAAAATGCTGGAGGAACTCAGAACTTTAAACTTTTCTGTGTGAGTCCTTCTGTTACAGGAATAGCCCATCTTTCACTCTTGGAGTTCAGCAGCCTGGTTTTTTTCTACAAGAGGTTTGTTTAAAGTGTTGGGGAACCCCTGACTTGTCATTCTGCCCTAGGCCTTCCCATCTGCTGGGAAGGTTTGCCACTAGCATGGCCTTCCTTGCCTTTTCCTTCTCTCCCTGTGGTCTGCTTCATACATGGGTGTGAGCTGTCACCACGTGTCAGGCACTGTGCCAGGGCATTAAGTGTATATCAGCACAGGCAGGCCTCCTCCTAGCAACCCTGTGAGGTAGGTGGGAACAGAAGTACCGTTGTCACACAGCTGTCTGGTGATGTGGGGCCCAGCACAGCGTAGCACAGTCCACAGTCCGCAGGATGTATTATATACATACCAGGGGCTGACAGAGTACAACCCACAGGCCAGATCTTACTCATGGCCTGTTGTGTATGGGCTTGCGAGATAAGAGTGATTCTTACAGGCTTGTAATAAAGAATAAGAATATTCAACAGAGACTGAATGAGACCATCAAACCTAGAATATTTACTGCCTGCCTTTACAGAATAAATTTGGTAGCCCTGGTATAGAATACGCAGAGTTTAGCACAGATGCTGGAGCCACATCGCATAGGTTCTAGAGTCTCAGTTTCATTAACTATAAAATGAGAACCATCTATAAAACATGGCTGCCTCGCAAGGTTGTTGGAATTAAATGAGATAAAGAATATAAAGCACCTAACCTCGAGTCAGCTTCTTTGGAAGTATCGGGTGAAGCTGTATCTGAGCCTTTGCCAGGCTTCTCGACCCAGTGGGCTACCCCGGCCCCAAACGCGGCTTCCTCAGAGCGTTGCTTTTGGCAGGAGGAGAGGGACCTGCCAGCTGCCTGTCGTGCCGCGTCCTGCTGGCAGGTCAGTGCTACCTTCCTCCCACCCCCATTCCTGCTGACTGTCAGCTGGTGCCACTCACCAGGGCCGGGCACAAAGCCCACGCCAGGTGCTGAGCTAGGCCCGCAGGTACCAAGCCTGTTCCATTCTCCACCTTGTGCCTCAGATCAACCTGGCTGAAACTCCTGATTAACTGCAGGACTTGTGGCCTGGGGTTCATCCTCTCTGTGTGCATTTCCTCATTCATGGGCCAAACAGGCAGACATCTGTGTTTCCCCAAGCCTAAGCTTTTGGCTAATGCTTGCCTTCCTACCAGGGAAAAGGAAAGAGAAGGGTAATCCCGGGCCAGCCAGCCTCCCTCTGTGAAAGAGTGGTCTGCAAAACAGATTTTCAGTGGTTAGTGAGTGAAACATAAAGATTTTAAAAAACTCAGACCATTGAAAAAAATCAAAAAAATATTTTCTGATCCGGACAGGGGTAGGCTTTCAATTCTTACACGCAATGGAAGAAATGATAAAAGAGCAAGAAATTGTACTACCTAGAACCATAAAATTTATGTTTTACATCAAAAGACCCAAAACAAAATTTTAAATCAAACTGAAAAAAAATTGTTATGCCAGATGTGGCACAGAATTAATATTCTTAAAAAAAAATCTTTAAAACAGTAAGGCTTTTGAGAACAACAACAATAGCAGATATTTATTGAGTACAGTAGTGCCCCCTTAGCCATGGTTTTGCTTTCTGTGGTTCAGTTGCCTGCTGTCAACCATGGTCAGACCATATAAGTGGAAAATTCCAGCCATAAACAACTCTTTTAAATTGTGTGCCATTCCAAGTAGTGTAATGAAATCTTGCTCTGTTGTGCTCCGTCCCACCCAGGACATAAATCAGCCCTTGGTCCAGCGCATCCATGCTGTACGTTCTACATGTGCATTAGTATAGGTACTGTCCATGGTTTCAGGCATGCCCCCTGCACATAAGGGTGGACTCCTATACAATGTATCTTATAAATACTTGCTCATTTAATCCTTGTAAATGAATAAGTATGTATAAGCTTCTTGATAAAAGTACTATTATTATCCCCATTCAACAGATGAGGGGACTGAGGCTCAGAGAAGCTAAGTAACTTGCCCAAGGTCACAGCTAATAAATGGAGGAGCTGGGATTTGAACCCAGACCATCTGGCTCTTGGGTCTGAGCACTTGAACTCTTCTGTATGAAACAGGAAAAAGGTAAAAAGCAGACAATACACAGAAAAGGAAATATAAATATCTGAGGAAAATAAGAATTATTTTTCAATTTCAGTGGGAGTCAGAAAAGTACAAATAAAAATAATGAGATACTGTTTTTGTCTTCAAATTAGAAAAGATTTTTTAAGTATTATGATAACTAATAGATACTGGCAATGCTGGAGTGATACAGAGATTCCCGGATTGTTGTGGTTATATTCAAGTGGCCTTTGTGAGATGTATTCTGCCAGTACTCAGAACAATACTCAGGAATCTCAAAAATGTCCATACCATTTGACCAGGAATTCTCATTCTAAGAATCTAATTTGAGAAAATAATTAGAGATGTAGACAAAGATTCATGCACAAAGATGTTTATAGGAATATTATACAAAATAATGAAAAATTAGAAACAACCTATCTATCTGGTAATAGGATATAGGTTAAGGAAATTGTTTAATCTCCATAATGGGCAATTAGGCAGTCATTTTAAGTAAATCTGTATAACAAAAGACAGCATAAATAAAGTGAAGGGACACCACAGACTTCTGGGAGAACACATATGCATTGCTCATAAGGAAGAATTATATGAACAAAAGAATACACAAAGAACACTTCCAAATCGGTAAGAAAGAGGCAAACAACCAAAGAGCAAAACAGGCAAAGAATGTAAACACACAATGCATAGAAGAAGCAATTTAGGGCTAGTAACATGAAGAGATGCTCCATCTCCCTAGTAGTCAAGAAAATGCAAATTAATCCCAGGTATTTAATCAGAATAGCAAGAGTCTAAAGGCAAAGAGAGAGAGAAACAAATTCATATCCATTGCTGATGGGACGGTGAAAGATGAGACGGCAGCCCAGTGGAGAGCTGTTCGGCCACACCTGGTAAATGTAAATATGTGATTCCACTCACACTTCTAGGGACCAACCTGCACAAACACCAATTTGTACGAGGAGACGTGTTCCAGGATGTTCACTGCAATGCTGTTTATAGTAGCAACAATAGTAATAGTATTGTTGTAAAATATTATGGTATATTTATATATTATACTGTATAATAAAATGGCAACAATTATCGTCATTCAAGAACTGTCCATCAGAAGGGAAATAGATGAGAAAAATATGATTTATGCATAATGGGATACTATGCACAGTTAAATGAACTAAATCTGTAACTATCAGTTGAGATAGATTTCAAAAACAATGGTATAAAGAGCAAGTCACAACAAAAGATACGTTTCAAATGACACTACTTATGTAAATCTTTAAAACAAACTAAAAATATTACATACTATTTAAGGACACATGTATGTTGAAAAATATAAAACAAGCACACAGGTAATGTATACCAACTTCAAATAGTGGTTACTTCCAGGAAGGAGGGAATGGATGGAGGGCCAAGGATGGGAGGTGGGTCTTAAACTGCGTCTTTAAAATTGATTTATTTTCTTAAAGGTTGAAGCAAATGTGGCAAAATATTAAGTAACGTTCTAAATCTGATTGGGGAATACGTCTTTCTGTTAAATTATTTTTTTGTACTTTTCTGCATATTGAGCTTTTTCAAGTAAATTTAACTTTTTGAAAAATTCGCAGTTCTATGGAGAAACGTGCTATTAAGGCATAAAAGCAAGACAATATATACACAAATATTTACAGGTTTCACAAATGGAAGGTTTGAAAGAGATATCTAACATATTCATAGCAGTGGGCAAGATTCTGGAAGTCTGCTTTTCTTTACACCTATCCATATTTTTCTCCCCCCCTCCCCCCGCCTTTTACCATGAAGATGTGCTACTTTAATATTCAGAAAAAAACCTTTTTTTAAAACAACTACAGAAAAGTGTGAGCGAGTTTAGTTAGACTCCAGGAAAAGGGTCCAAAACCCAAGGAGGAGGTGCTATGATGGGGTGGGAGCATCACAGGCTATCGGAGAGAGACCTGCACCCAAATGCTGGCCTGGAGACTAGCTGTAGGACTCTGAGTTCTTCAGTCTTTGATCTAGTCAGCAAACCCTTGTTGAGCCGCAGCTGAGGACCAGGCACTGTGCTAGACACAGGGCAGTGAACAGAATGTACGTGTTCCTTCGCTCACTGTAGGGCAGACAGTCTGGTGAGGAGGGGACCCAGACCATCTCTCCACCGCCTGTGAGGGGAAGTACAAGGGCAATGACAAGAATCCGGGTTGACTGGGTGCCGGGGAATCTGGCCTCTGAGCATGATTTGAACAGAATCTGAAGGATGAGAGGGTGTGGAGCCCAGCAAAGCCAGGACTTGGAGAGAAAGGCCGGCCCCGCAGGGCATATTTCAGGAACTGAGGGAAGGCAGGGGTTCTGGTGTGCAGTGGGGTGGGGGAGAGTTGTGCACGGGGACCCCAGCAGGCTGGTCTGGAACCAGATCAGTCAGGACCTCACAGGCAAGGAAAGGTCTTTAAGGGCAGTGGGAAGTCAGTGGAGGGTTGAAGCAGGGGAGTGACCTGGTTAGATCTGCATCCTCAGAGATGATCTTGATGCTCTTTGAAGATCAGAGTGGATGGTGAACAACCTGGTTCGTTGGCTGTTGGTGTGGCCCAGGTGAGAGAAAATGGGGTTGGGATCAGGGTGATGGCAGTGGACATGGAGAGGTGTGGAAGGATTTGAGGGACTCTCAGAGGCAGAATTGGCAGGTCTAGGATTTTGTGTGTGTGTGTGTGTGTGTGTGTGTGTGTGTGTATGTAAGAGAGAGGGCAGGAGGGAGGGAAGGAGTGTGAAAGAGAGATGCAGGTGTGGGGGTAGGGAGATGACACTGAGGGAGGGGCCAAGGAGGAGAGCCAGGTTTGGGGTAGGTGGGAGGGGCCAAGGAGGAGAGCCAGGTTTGTGAGTTGGTGGAGGAAGCAGGGATGGCGAGCAGGCCCCCAGGTGTGGCTGACCTTTGGTTTCTTTCTGTGTAAACTGGGGTTTGTGGCAATACCTGCACCCCCAGGGTGAGTGTTTTGGCTCTGTTCCCCAGAACCGTGCCTACAGCAGTCTCTTCTCTCCCTCACAGGTGGGATGTGTTACTCTTGGGGCTGGAACGAGCACGGCATGTGTGGGGACGGCACTGAAGCCAACATCTGGGCCCCGAAGCCCGTGCCGGCTCTTCGGTCGTTGTTGGGACTCCGTGTGGGCTGTGGAGCCGGCCACTCCCTGGCCCTCTGCCAGCTGCCAGCCCTCCCTGCCCTGGGCCAGCGCCCTAGGGTCACTGATTCTTCCCCAGATGCCACCAAAGAAGCCGGATCTCAAGAAGCCATGGACCAAGAGAGAAACTGGAAGGAAAGACACGCATAAACTTCTCCCCAAAGCCAATCTGACAGGTTCAGAAATGGGGGGCTTTTGACAAAGACCCTTTAATAAAGCGACTTTACCCACCCAACGTGTCCCCAGAGAATTGCTTTGTCAGGTTGTGGCGTTGGCCTGAGAAGGATTCAGGAGGCATTGTGGATGGGCTGACCAGACAGGAATGATGGGACGCTGCCTGTCCAGCGTCAGGGCTCAAGGAACAGACCTCCTTTCTGCCCAGCACATGGGAATGAGGGTTCAGTCCTCGCCCAGGAACGTGAGAAGCAGAGGAGGGCTCCAGCCTGTCCCTAGCAAGTAGGGACACAAAGCCCAGCTCTGTCTCCAGTGGTGGTTTAGGCCCAGCAGCCTTCAATTCAGCAAGACGAAGGGTTCCTAAAGGCCATGCTTAGGGCAGCCACAACCTCTCCTGGGATTTCATTCTCAGCACCCAGAGCATGTAGTTTGCTGGTTCAAGGATATTGAGGTACCCTGATCAGGTAGCTGGATATAGTACTTGGACAGGAAGGAGTTCTTGTCTTGGTGACTAGGACCAAAGGAGAAGGCTCTGGAGTGGGGGTGGAGGAAGTGTAGAGGAATATGTTGAGGAAGAGACAAGACTTCTGGAAAGACTGGGCAGAGGAAACCCCTGGGACAAACAAAGGACTCTAGAACCAGTGACACTCCCAGAATCAATGTCTTCATCTGAACCAGGAAGGACTCTGGAGCTAGTCTGTGTGACTAATTGCCAAGCTGTAGTTTCAGGTGAGGGACAGACACAGCACAGGGCAGCGGGGGGTGGAGGTGGGGGGCAGGCAGGGGGTTGGTCCTACAGGGAAAGACCCGAAGCCCTGACATCCACCCCCAGGCCCTGGCCTCTGCAGGAGGAGGGCCCTCAGGTGAAATAGGGACCAGGCCAGACCCCAGGGCTTAGGCTTCCCTAGGTGGCATTTATAGCTCTGCCCCCATAGCTATAGCACTTTTCTCTCTACTGTGACTGGCAGCAGGCCTTTGGCCAGAGGGCCTCAGAAAGTAGCCTTCCCAAGAGGACTGAATGGCTGTGTCACCAGCTAGCCAACCAGGGCTGTGGCACGTCCCACACTGCCTCCCTGTGACTCAGGAGAGCATTTGGGTCTACGAGCACTAGGCTCCAAGGGCTCAAGGCTGTTACAAAGCCCCAGGACATCACAGCTGGAGCACCTGTAATGACCTTCTAGCCTAGTGACCTTCAAACTGCATTCCAGAGCCCTAGCAGTCTCCTGAGAACTCTGGCCACCTTGTGGGCTGTGGGTAAAGGAAGGCCAAGTAGACAGAGATCTGGGTCCCCACCCTCCACCTTATTCACAGCAGCTTCTTTTTAATCTGTATTATATATTGAGCTTCACGTAAGATTTCACTTGACAAGGGGTCCTTGAGAAAGTTTTAAAACCATTGATCTTATCCAGCATTTTCATTGTTCATTCGGTAAAGCAGAGGCCTAAAAAGGGGGAAGGGACCATCTCAAGGCCACATACCTCACTCCTGGCCCTGAGTCCTGATTGGCCCATCCAGGGCCTTGAGCCAGACAAGGGGTGCAGATCAGGGGTGGCCCTGAGACCAGCAGGGGGTTTAACTTAGGAGGCGGGGATGAGGGCAATCCTGAGCTCCCTAGGCCTGCACCTAGAGAACACCCATGGCCATTGGCTGACCTTGAGCGCCGGTGCATGCAGTCCTGCTCCCAATATTGTACCCTAGAAACATTGCTGCCCTGGCCCACAAAGCCCTTGGTCCCCTCATCTCCCAGAACCAGTAGAGGCCAGTACAGCCTCTAAGCATTTCTGGAATAGAGGGAAGGGCATCTCTGTGCACCCTGAGCTGGTCTTGCCAAGGTGACCAAACCTTCAGAGATGGAGCGTCCAGAGATGACCCAGACTGGAGCAAGTCCACCATTACTGGCCGCCACCCACTGCCCTACAGGCTGGGTGGTCTGCATTGGAAGGCAGCCCCACACAGGTTAGTCCTCAGGCCCATACCTCCTAGACAGGGTGTCCACTCCCGAGGAACCCACACTCTCCCTCACAGCAAGGCGGTGCACAGATCCCCCTACCTCTTCTGACACCTGCTGGAAGAACCCAAATCCCCAGTCCTCTGCTGCTGAGCCCCAGGGCCCCTCCCAAGGCCTCCTCGTGGGCACAAGGAAGTATCTCAGGTCTCCTTCGCAGCCTGAAACAGGGTCAGGTGGTGCATCAGGCCTACACCTCAGAACCTGAGCCAGACCCTTCTTAGAAGCATGCGGAGCCCAGCTAATCCACAAATACAAGAGTGCATGGCTCTAGGCACTAGATGACAGCACCGACCACCCCGTCCCCTCCAGTGACAGTGGTGGACGGGCTTCTCCGTGTCAGGTCACTGGCCAAATCTGATGAGTGCCTGAAAGCACCAGAGAGTGAGGGGCTGTTGAAAGTGTCTCCCAGACTTTTTTTCTGGACCCTTTGAACACTATTGGTTATTCTCAGAGTTGAAGATGTCCAAGCCCCTCATTCCTACTACATCCTGAGCTCTTGGAGAGCAAGGGACCAGGTCTTGGTAGATTCTGGAACACCTTTACCAAGGACGGGTCCTGGGACAGAGCAAGTGCCCAATGAGTATTAATGAATGAGCTCGTCAGTGTACCCTTAGAGTCACCCTGGGGTGCGGAGGCTAAATGAGCGGGCTGCATGCTCCCCTCACCCCACCCCTCCTCTGCTTTCATCTCTTACAAATGTTTGATAACTGTGCTGTGGATGGCACAACCATTTGACGGTGATTAGCTAATGAGCCATAGGAGCCAGCTTGAGAAAATGCCCACTCATTTCTAAGAATGACTTTTTTCCAATAGACTGAGTTGATCAGAACTTCGTTCCTCAGCCCCCACCCCCTCCTGCTGCTGCCCCATGAGAACGAGGGAAGGAAAAAGAAGAGGGGCGTGAGACCCTATCGTGTGCTCACAGGTCTTGGGTCCACAGCCCCTGGAGGGATGGTTGGAGGGCGGCCACATGTACCAGGTGTGAGCGGGAGTAGGCGTAACCTACCAGGTGTCATCTACCACACACATTCTCCCCTCGCAGGTGCCCCAGCTTCCACTGACACCCCATCACCTTCGGTCCCAGTGGGCCGTCAGGCCAAAATTTGATGAGGCTGTGCTTGAGAAAGGTGCATCCGGGCCTGGAGCTCACATTAAAGCCCTCCACTGGCATCTGCCACTTCTGAGTGAAGTGACTTAGTGATAAATCGGAATTGGGAGGTAGAGAGTGAGTCAGGAAATGGGAAGCGGGTTCCAGATCCTGAGGGGCACGTGTGTATCTGTGGCAGGGTCCAAATTTCCCAGTGACCGGAGCACAGAGAGGTGAGAGTTGGGAGAGGAGAGCTGGAGGGTCTTGCTAGTCAATTTAAGGAGCTCCAGCTTCATTCTTAGGGCAACAGGTGTTTAAGCAGGAAATTGAGCTGGTCAGACAGGTGCCTGGAAGGCTCAGAGCAGCGCGTTAAACGGCCCTCTGTCATACCCATGGCCTGAGGGCCCTGGGATCCAGGACCAGTGTTCTAATCAGTTCCATCTCCAGCCCCAGCAAGGCCTCAATTAGCTTGAGACAGCATCATTTGAGCTCTGGAGTCAGACCATCTGGCTTAAAATCTTGGCTTTGTCACTCATTGGCTGTGTGGCTTTGAGCCAGTTACTTTACCTCTCTGCGCCTGTTCTCTTGCCTTTAAAATGGGCATGTTGAATTACTGTGGGTCATCATCAGACAGTTGTCTCAGATGTCCCGCACATGGCAGGTGCTCAATGTGTGTTAATCCCTGTTCCCCATTAGCTACTGTGTCCCTGAAAACCCCTATTCCAAACAGCCTTGTGTCACGTCCCACCAGAGGCACTTCTTCCAGGGCAGACCCCAGGTACAGGGAACTCTGCCCTCCCTGAAGCCACGGAGGCTGCTTGACGTCTACATCCTGATGCTTATGAATGGCTGTTACGAACATGATGTGGGATCTGGCCGCTCTTTGGCTGCGTGACCCCTGGGCAGAGGCCTTGCCATGCTCACTGCTCCCTGCCCCACATGGGTTCCCAGACCACACAGGGAGCTGGGAAGTTGAGGTAAATGCTTAGAGGGGGTGAGAAGCTATTGGGTGAGAATTTGACACCCACCTTCAGCCTCCCACCCACCCATATGATGGTATATTTGGCCACGCTGCGAGGCAACAAGGGAACGGAAATGCAGGGGAAACGGACACCCACCTGTCTGTGGCCCTGGTCAGATCCCTCCCCTCTGGGCCTCCGTTCCTCAACTGTAAAATGCTCAGAGGCTGACTGCCATGACCATTAGGGACTTTCCACCTGAGATTCTCTAATGGATAGGAAAAGAATTGGAACTCCAATCCCCCGCTCTACCCCCGGCCAAAACCAAGTGAACAACCCAAGCAAATCAGCCTCCCTAGGAGAGGGCTCTGCCCCTTCCACAGTGCCTCCGGCTGAGTGAGGGGTATGTGATGAGGTGGCCACCGGACTGGGCCCAGCAAGGGTACAGCTGGGTAGGGCACCCAGACCTGTCACCTCTGCCTCTGGCACCATCAGATTCAAGAATGGCCCTAGGAGTGAGGTGACCACGGTCTGCATGAGATCTGCCTTGGCAGGGGCGGGAGCTGGGAGCTCTGACATAACCAGATTCAAGGAGTTATGAATACAGCATGATCCACGGAGACGTTTCTGTCTTGGTGAAACCCCTAGAGGATGGGCTTGCTTAGGTCAGGGCCTTTTTTGCCTGATTCCTTCTGAGAGCTGCCTCCCTGCCCCATCCAACAGGATCTGCAGGGTGGGGGGTGGGGGGCTGGCCCCAGCTTTCCCCCAGTGAGAGGACAGCCAGAACCTTGGGTGGGTCCCTGAGACCAGAGGAGCCAGGGCTCAGGCTCACCCCAGCCCAGCCACAGAGGGCCTGACCAGGGGCCCGGGACCAAATCGCCACACTGCTAGAGGCAATAAAAACCCAAATCCATGCTTCATCTCCAAAGTCAGCTTTTTATTATTGAGGGCCGGGGCCCCGGGAGGGGGCGGGTGTTGAACTAAAGCAACATTGCTCTCTTTCCAGGAAACGTTGCGAGCTGCAGTGAGAGCTTGAGATGTTGCATTTTTTTTTTTTTCACTCAAGCATGTGTTTTTCAAAAATATCATCCTTCCCCACCCCCCACCCCACCACTAATTTTAGAATCAGACCAAAGCCAAGCTACTGTCCTCTGTTTCTGTTGGGAAAATACTATATTTATTCGAGATGCAGAAGTGTGTCTCTGCAAACCTCCGATTGCTTCAGGAAAACAAATCTGCTTTAGACTATACAGAAACCATGATACAAAATTTATTTCATGCTAGAATCGCTTTGCATAACATTGGGCATGCAGTTTTTTTACTCTGAAGTACTAAATTGCATACAGTGCCAGGCTGTGCCTTAATAAAGGTGGAGGAGGACTGGCCCTCCCGTGGTCCTGATCTTTTTGGTGCTCCGGAGGAACACTTGGTAAATCCATACGGTGTTGATTATCTACTATTAACAATTTGTTATGAAAGTTGGTCACACTGAATCTACACACCGCTAAGATGATCACATCAACCTAGACTAGCCGCGGTCAGGGGTCTTGGAGAGACGTCCGCTGGGTCGCGAGCATGCCAAAGAGAGGGAAGGAGGCTGCAGTGCGTTTCCACAATTCTATCTGGAGCAAAGTTCTCAGTTTCCAAGTGAGATGAACTATGAAGGTGAGGTCAATATGACCAATGTCTGACCGACTGCCCTTTTGGAAACCTTTACTCTCGATCTCGATCTCGTGTACAAAAAGGGAAGTGATCCGTTCCCCGTGCCCACCCCTCCCCCCACTCCATTCCCCCCCAGAACGTACAGGTTTCTACCGAACGCCGTTTACAGTTTGGCTCCAACGACGTGTATAAAAGGAAAGAGCTTTGAAAGAAAATAGAGGACTCTTGCTTGTTTCTCTCCGTTGTTGTCCTGGTTTAGGGTAATCATACAGTTGCAGGGGGTGGTGGGTTTGGATTGCTGGGTTTTTCTGTTGAACTTCATGCAAGTCATGCTAAGGAACCCCTCCATCCCACCCCCTCCCCGAATAGAATAAAATTTTAAAAAAATGAAAAGAAGGAAAAGAAATCCTCTACGGTCAGTTACCATTTGGCCGTAGAAAAGCTACGTCCGTCCTAGTACAAGGCCTGGGCCACTCGGACTCGTCCGGCAAACCTGCATGGCGTGAATTTACTCTGTCCGAGGGTGAGGAGGGGCTGCAGGTCCACCCAGATGCTTAATAGCCACCAGTGTCCTGGGCCAAGCCGCCTGGTCAAGTCACTCTCACAGCCTCTGTCGGCATATACTTAGCAATGACAGGGCTTTCTTTGCAAAGATCTGTATGTAAAGAATACAATTAACACTTGAGCGTCTCTTCTCGGCTTCCCCATCCCGCTTGGTACTTAGTTTTTAAGGAAGGAGGAGGAAAGACAGAACAGCCACATGCAGAGGCAGGCAGATTCTTCTCCAGCTGGCTTGGTTCTCCCATGCAGTGAGCCAGCCTAGCACGCCTCTTTCTCTCCCTCCTGGGGGAACGGGTTGAGCCCCTAACTCTTCTCTACCTCGCACATGGCTCATGGCCTGGAATTATCCTGAGAAAAGCAAGTTCTCGGCGGCTGTCATGATTCCATGAGAGCGGGGCCGGGTGGGTGCGGGTGGGGGCACGTCACCCTTGGTGCCTCTGTGGGACTGCGGAGTGGGTACCACCTGTGGACAGTGGTTGCCCACTGGACTCCCTGGCCGCTACAGGCTGCTTCTGTCCCACACAGCCTGGGCTTCTGGAAGCCCAGTAAAGAGATTCTCCTGTCTGCTCTTCTAGGTCACACAGATTGATCCAACATTCAAGATGAAGGAGACAGGCAGCTCATGAGACCTTACCAGGCAGAGCACAGCCACTGCTAGTTTTTCCCCCTCAACCCCCTGAGCAGCCCCGATCCTGGCTTTCTAGAGCCTCCACTTGGGAAAAAGCCAGTTGTGAAGGGGACCATCAGGTCTATCCATGGAAGGCCAAGGATGGGCCCTTCCCTAGGCCAGCAGCCCCCCTGCCATGCAGCACCATGCAGGGCGTGGTATGCCGCACTGGGGTCCGAGGGACCTCCAGGCCAGGCAAGGAAGCAGGGACCAGCCTGGATCAGGTGAGCACACTAAGCACCAGTGACCAGAAGGACGTCCCCCGTCTCCGGGTGGGCTGCCTCTCCTCTTCTGAGTTTGCCCTTTATTCTGAATTCTATGTTTTCTCCTTGCATATTGTTGAACCATTTCAAATACCGGAGCCGTCGTGAATGGCCACTGGCTACACCAACTGCTGCTCTCAGAAAACAACTATCTGGGCCAACCTGCTCACCCCGGTCAGCATGCACCCCGGGTGAGCCTTTGAGCTGCTCGCCAGCATGCATGAGGCCCCCAGCCAGCCCGCTGTGCCGAGGATGGCCTCCTCTGCCTTCCAGGCCCTTGCTGATGCCCGGAGCCTGGAGCTAGGGTGTGCTGGGTCCCCACCCCAAGCCTCTCCCCAGCCCATGCTCAAGCTCTAGTAGAAGCCTTTCCCCGGGGGGGTCAGCCTACGCTAAGGGTCCGATTCAAGGAGACTCTGAGCAGAGACTGCCACGGGGCTCAGCCTTCACCAACCACAAGGGGGCGCTGACCACACCCAGGGCTGGGGCTAATGGGCGCTGGGGCCGGACAGAAGGGGTTGCACGCAGTCCTGTGCAACCACCTTCTCTTGGCAAGTTCTCTGTCTGCCACTGGAAATATCTGACTGGCACACACCTTGCCTCTGCAAGGACACGGGCCTCACCTCCAAGCCCTGAAGCTACCTCTCTCTTCAAGCCTCCCCTCCCACGGGTCTGTGGATTCTCTTTAAAGATGCCTCTTCCAGAACGTGGGTCTTGGCTGGCTAAGCCCACAGGGTCTTGGTCAGACCAGGACCACCGCATTGCCCTCCTCAACCAAGGGACAGGGGAGGTCACTTTGCCTTTGGGGTCTGACCTGCCAGCTGCCAGAGCAGCCTGGGGGAGTTGAGGCTCCTCCCGCACCCCCGGGTACCCCTCTGCCTTGGGGGCTGTAGTCAGCCAGCCTGTCCCCGAGTCCCCTGCCACCCCTCCGCTCAGTTCCAATCCACAGCCGCCCGGACCTCAGGTTCTCCCTGCCGGCCTGCCGTTCCACCTGGGACGCTGGGACTCAGACCTGCGGGGGCCGACCCTGGGCTCCTTCTGCGCCTCGCCCCCCTCAGTGTGCCTGCCTGCCCCTGGGCGCCCCTCGCCCGCCGCCCCGCCCACCCGTCTGCAGGAGCGCCCGGCGGGCCCGGCGGATGCAGCGCGCCCCAGCCTCCTCTACATACCCTTTCTCACTCCTCCACCAGGCGGGCACGCGTACTCCCCGGTTGATAAGAGGAAGCAGGGTCCGTATCTCTCGCGGGTGCCCGAGCGCGTAAAGGGCAGGCCCTCATCGGGAGTGAGGGCCTGGTCTATGTGGGGGCAGTCTTCGTTCGCCAGCGCGGCCTTCGCCACCTCCCCATTCAGTTTGGAATCTTCGAACATATAAGCAGAAGCTATTGAGACACTGAAAACCGTTTAGTGGGGGGACAGGCCAGGAGTGGGGCATCGGCAAAGGGCAGCCCGTAACTGAGGAAGGAGACGCGAGCGGGCCGTGGAGGGCGGCATGAAGCTGGGGGTCCCCGGCTCATTCGGGCAGCCCTTGGGCTGCCCACGGTGCGGGGGACGAGGGTTCCTGGGTTTGCTCAAAGTTTGCAAAAAGATGAGTGGGTGATGGGCCCGGCAAGCGCAGTGCTGGGGGCCGGGCCCAAGGTCCAAGGCGGGGCCGATGAGACAGGATGGCGTGAATGCGGTCATGGGTAGAGGGCCAGACACAGAGCTCAGGGAGAAGACAGACAGACACGCAGAAACACTCCTGTCCAGAGAGGCAGCCTTTTCTGACCCCTCCACTGCTGACCAGAGCCCGGCTGCCTCCCATCCACATCCAAGCTGGCTGCTCAGGCAATCCCTGGCCCCATCCAGACCTCATCGATCAGCTCTACTCCAGGCCCCGTTTGGATCCTCTCTGGTCATTTGCTTCACATTGTCCCCTCTCCCACTGGCACACCCTATCTGATCACTCAATCCACACCCCCCCCATATGGACCCGATCTGGTCACTCTCTATGCTCCACCCCCCATGCAGACTAGGCCGGGTCACACAGTCTGCTGGTCCCCATGCAGACCCAACCTGACCACTCGATCTGCCCCATCCCTGCACAGACTTAAGCTGGTCACTCAGTCCACGCTGATTGCCACACAGACCAAGCCAGGGTCTTCCACCCCGCTCTGCCCCAAGCAGGCCTCATCAGCTTGCACAGGCGCAACAGGAATGGAGGCATGAGGCAGTGACAGCGGCCAGGATTTGGGAGGGGCTCCCATTCCTCTGTCTCCTCTCGGCAGCATCCCCCGCAAAGCAGAGCAAATGGATGTGTCAAGACTGCAGCGGCTGACGGGCTCGGGTGGGAAAGACGCGTCCTGGCCTCTGCGGTAGCCTGAGAAGGAACCTGGGAAGACGTTCGGGGGCACATTTGATGAGGGTGACGCGTGGCCAGAGCAGGGAGCTCTCCCTCTCCCAAGGCCAGGAGCAGCACCGTGGCCGCCTCTGGAGCTGGCAGAGGTAGCTCTGTCGGCCTCTGCCCCCACCCATCACTCTTGGGGACTGAGCCTGCCCCACGCTCTCCGCCCTCAAGGCAGACTCTTCCCGGCCAGGGTGGCGCCGACTCAGTCCCCAGGGTGGGCACGGTGGTTTCCTCAAAGACTTCCTCTAGGGTGAGCGCCTCAAGGGAAGACAGACCCAACATGGGCGTGACCCCCCAGGGGAAAGCTCTCTGAAAGACTAAAGAGGGACAAAAAGCTGGAGACAGTCTCCACACAAGTTGAGCCCCTTCCATGGCCCTGTTCACATCATGTAACTACACGCAGAAGTGATCCTTCTCCGTGTGCACACACTCAGCGTGCCTGCGGGCGGGATCACGGCCCGTGTACACATCATGTCACTACAAAGAGGCAGTCAGTCAAAAGAGAAATGGACCAATCAGGTTTATTCATAAAGCAAATCCAAAAAAAAAAACCCATCATAATTTTGGAACTTAAAAAAAAAAGTCTGTCGTACAAGATGGCAAAGCATTTCACGTACAGTGCGTTTCTTGACAAATCCCAGGGGCTTTACTCCCCAGTTTACTCTGAACCAGAAAGGCCAGTTACCAAGGTAACTCTGATACCACGTGACTGGCGCTGGGGCCTCTCTGGGGGCTGGGGGCTACCTAGCACTTGGGGTGTGTCTGAGGGCACACACGCGTACACACAGACAAGCCCGGTCCTGCCTCCCAGTCTGGCTGGCCCTGTCTTCCTTCCCGAGGGTCTCTGGGGAGAGGGGAGGGACGTTTCAGGGTGGAGGTGGTGGATGAGGGGGTGGAAGTTGGGACCCGCAGTATCCTGCACACATTGTCCTCAAGGGGAAACAGCGAGTCCTACCAGGCCGTGTCTCCGTCTGGGAGGGGAGCCAGGACTTGCTGTCTCTCTGCTGGCCATCGTCTGTCAGTGGAGGTATCGACAGGCTTCGGGGCTTGCCCAGGGGAGGGTCGAAGGTGGGTGGTGGCGCCTGAGACCCCTCATCTGATTTTGCCCCCCAGCACCGTGCCCCTGGAGCAGCCAGCTCTAAGAGCCTTTCGAGGACCCGAAGTTGAGGCTGGTTTCCCTGCAGGGGTCGGGCCTGGGGGCAGCCATCAGGCATCCCTGGGTGCATGTGAACTGCACACCCTTCCCTCCCTGGAGCCTGCTTCTTCTCCCAAGCATGGCCTTTGAGAGGGGGCTGAGCCTGGGGAGGGGAGTGTTTGGGTCCCTCTCTGTGAGGGAACCAACCTCCCTGGGCTGTTGGCTAATCTGCGGTTTGGGGTGCTCTCAGAAACTGGGAACATTCTCCCTTCCCAGCTCCAGAGTGGGAACCAACCAAGGAGGGGCCAGTTCTCCAAACCTGGGGAAACCATGAAAAAGGCCAGAGGAACCAGCCCACCCAAGACTCCCCAGCCTCCCGCCCCCAGCCCGTCCGCTAGATGAGATGGCCACCGGGTCCCTCGGTTCCCACCTGATCCCCAGAAGCCTGGGAGCCCTGCCTCCCCTGGCCCAGGGCCCCTCGGCCCCCACTAGATCCGCGGGCCTGCGATGATGAAATGGCAGCATGGGCAGCGTCTCACGAAGATGGTTTCCAGGCTTTGAAATGGGCTGAGAGAGATGAGCGTCCGCGAGAGGGTCATTTTTTTTTAAACTTTGGAGCAAGGAGAACCCGAGGTCTGGCCCTGAGCCAGCAGGCTGGCTTTTGTGCCCTGGTCTCCAGGCACCGCCGAGGTACTTACTGTTCACGCCAGCCGCGGGCGCCAGGGGCGCACGCAGGGCTGGGGTGGGGCGGGTAGGGGTGGCTGGGAATTTCCTTGGGTTTAGCCCCGAGGGGGCTGCCCAGCTGGGGGCTCAGGAAAAAAGCCCCATGCCAAGTGGGGACAGCCTGTGAGAGACAGGAGCTGAGTGCAATCACGAGACCCGGCACAAGTCATGCAACAAAACGAGGAGAGAGAGAGACATGATTAGTGGAGAGGGAGAAAGAGAGAGCACGTGAACAACACAGAAAAGAACCCCCAGGCCTGGCCCTCACAGCCCCTCGTGTCTCTGCGCCTTCCCCCTTAGCCCGCCTGGGGGCCACGCCAACCCCCCTCAGCCCCTGCTGCGCCCCCCCCCCCCCCCCCCGCCCGGCTCCACATCTGAGCAGGAACGCGCTCAGCCTGGGGGGAGGGGGCCTGCCCACACCCTGCCTGGGCACCCCTGTCCCCATCCCACCACCTCCCCTGCCCCGGGGGCGACACCACCCCCGGCACCCATTGCAGCCAAGCAGGGGAGGGGTGGAGGGCCAGGGCCAGGGGCACCTTGGACTTGGCTGCTCAGGGCAGAACCCAGAGGCTGCAGCGGTAGCTCCCGGGGGCCCAGGCAGGGGCTTTCCAGGGCTTCACTGGCGCCCTGTGTGCTCACGGGCAGGAAAGGGGGCCTGGCCACCACCCACGCCCCGTGCCAGCCCCCTGCTCACCTATGGTGGAACCCTGCAGCCCCAGACGCGGCACCGCGGAGGACCAACCCACATCACAGGAGCCGAGATGGACAAGACACACGTGAATGCACACGGCAGGACGGGGGGGGGGGGCACTCCAAACTGCCCAGAGCAGGTGGTCTGGGCCCCTGGCTACAGATGGGGGAGGGACCCCCTTTCCGGGAGACGAGCAGCTTCTCCTGGGCAATCGGCCCCAGGCAGTCCCTGACCGTGGGGAGGCCCTCCTGGCATCCCCCAGGAGGCCCTACAACCCCTGCCAGGATGAGTCCCCCAGACACCGAGGCCATGCCAGCCATGGTACACAGGAGACCACATCATTCCTCACGGACACACAGCCCCGAGGCTCCAGGAAAGACCAAGAGGTGGAGGTGAGGGGAAGGTGCCGCTGACGTGATGGGGATGACCTGCCTGAGTCCCAGAGGTCGGGCCCTGGGGTTAGGGGCGCCTTTAGAGCCCAGCATGTTGCGCGTGGCCCCAACCCGGGTTCCAAAAGTACAACTGGAGAACCCCAGCTCTCCCTGAGGCCCCTTGACTGCCCTGGGGGATGGAACGAGGTTGGAAAGGACGTGGGGGCTGCATCTCACCTCTCGGTTCCTGTAGGGTCCAGTCTCCACCCCCACTTGCCATTCCCACCTCTGGCCTCCCCCACACTCACTCACCAACTCACCCAAACCCCACGCCCATCTAGGAGCATAGCTGCAAGCAGAAAAGCAGGCACGTGGGAAGGGACTCAGGGATGCAGAGATGGGAAGACACCCTATAAGGACCACACACCCTCTTGGTGATAGGTAATCTGGGTCTCACACACCAGCTTTCAGAGGGAGGAATGTTCTGGTGAGGGATGAGGCTCAGAGGGGGTGTGGGACATCAAGACAGCACCCTCAGGAGCAGTGAGAACTTGGGAAGAGGGTGGGGCAGGGTGTGGGGGATGGGAGGGAGAAAGGTAGGAGGAGTCGGGCATCTGGGCTCCAGAGGGCAAGCTTGGAGGGGCCCCAAGTACCTCCTCGGCCATAGAGACCATGCAAGCTAGAACACGCTGGATCCCTGAGACCTGGGGCCGGGGCAAGGAGGGTCCCAGGAGCAGGGCTGCCATGGCTGCGGGGCCCAGGGGCTCCAACAGGGATACACAGGCTTTACCAGCCTGCTTCAGCATGGCAAGAGGGCTCGTGTCCTGCGACTAGCTGGTGTACTGTCAGCACACACACCTGCACTCTGCATGTGTGTGCACGTGTGTGCATGTGTAGGCTGTGTGCCTGTGTGTGTGTACGTGTGAGCATGCGTGCACGCCCTCCGCACACGGAGAACACCGGCATTGTCTGGGAGTACTGAAGAATTTGTGCCTGACTGGAGTGCATGAGGGATCCTTGACAGGTGGGCCCGGGGCACCCACACTTGGGGCACGGATCCTGAAAGATTCCGCATTAGGGAGGATGTGACAGAGGGCCAAGGAGTGCCACGGCGGCGCCACTCAGGCTGACCTCCGCCTGCTGGGGCCTGGAGAGCAGCTGGGGGCGAGGCCCATCCAGACCCACACCAGAGCCCCAGGGATTTTCCTTGCCGTGATGGTGGCTCCTGAGGGCCAACAGAAGGGCTAGCTGATCCAAAGCAGAAGCGTGGGGCAGGAGTTTCCCGTGGCCCATGCCTGGCTCACTAAGCAGGAGCCACCCCTTGGCCGGGGAGTCCACCCCCACCTCAGGTGCCCCCCGTTCCCGCCTTTGAGACCCCTGCCCGGCCCCTGGCCCAGCCCGGAGCACTAGCCACGCTCCTCTCAGGTGCCTACAGGGATCCCAGGGAGTGGCGAGGGGTGTGGGGCCAGGCGAAGGGGCCGGAAAGCCCCCACAGAAGGAGGAGTGGGCCTTGGGGGTGCTGCTCTGGGCAGCGTAGAGTGGGATGAGGCGAGGTCAGGAGTAGGCGGGGGGTGGCGGGCCGGAGGGCGGGTGAGAAGGGAAGAGAGAGTCAACCGTCCCCTGGGGGAGGCCCCCCACACCGGGGGACGCCGGCTGCTCCAGGGCTGAGCTAGCCTGCAGGCCCCACCGCCTGCCCTGGGCACAGGGGTGTCTTCTGTAGACGAAACTGCCCGCCACTCGCTCAGCCCCCCTCGCCCCAGCGTGCCTTCCTGGCTCAGGGTTGTCGCTCTTCTCTGGGTCGTTCGTTCCCTTCAAATCCCTGTGTCCACAGAATAAGTCGATGGTATTCCATGGGTAGAGGTAGACTATGGGCTTCGTATCTTCGGACCAGAGCCCCGTGATCAATTTTATGTGCTATGTGCAGGTTCTCATAAAACTGAGATAGTCCCATAACGAACCACTAGCCATGGAATATGAGAATATATCCCACCGTGACTAGTATTGTTTCATGGCCCCCCTCCCCCCCAACCCCCACTGAATTCACGGGAAAGTGGTCATACACTGGTTGGGATGTCGTGCATTGCTGCTGCAGTCCCTACCTCCGGAAACGGGGAGAACTTTGGGTGGGAGGTTGTTTGCTGGTCTGTAGTGCTTTCATCTGAGCTGCCCGGGTGGTGGCCCCCTCTAGTCCTTCGCTCACCCGCCGCTTCCATCAGAAGACCACGGGAAACTCCCACTTGACCATCAACCCACACAGACAACGTGAAAGCTAGAGTCACTCCAACAGGTTCCTAAAGATAAACGCTAAACTCTAGAGTGGTGGTGGAAGATGAGTTGGTTCCGCATGCTGTGGGGTAAGTAAGCTTGTTACGGAGGGCACGAGGCGTCTCCCAGGATGCGCCTGGAGCCAGGCAGCCGGCATCAGAGCAGGAATGCTACTCAGCTACGAAGACAGGCTCTGTTGGGGGTGAGAATCCTTGCTGCTGCCTTTGCAGGGACCCTCCTGCCAGATCCCATGCACCATCTGTGCCACGTGCACGGCCCGAAGGGAGCCGTGTAAAGACCAAATCAGCAGCTGTCTGGCACTTCCGAGTCATGCCCGCCCCCGCCCTGCCCCGACACTGGGTCAGCGGCCTGAGTCGGCGACTCAGGCTCAACTCCTGCCCACCAAGCCGCAGCGCCCCCGACCTCCCGCTAAGAGAGTCCTCAGCAACCTTGCGGGCCGTGTCATCTCTTCAGAACCCCACGAGACCAGTGTGTCAACCTCCTTACCAGGGGCCACCAGGGAGGTTCTAGCAGGCTCTCGCCTCGTGAATTCGGCTGCCCAGCGTCTCCCTGGGCCCCCAGACTCCACACCTCGAGACTGAGCGCGGGGTCCAGGGTCACCCACGGAACTAAGGAAGCAGTCTGACTGAATCTGGAATCATCGCTACCGGGGGCGGAGGTGAAAGGTCAGATCGACATGCCTCTAAGAGGTTTCCTACCTGCTCTGTTAATTTCTAAAATTTCTTCCTGGGCCAGCGGGCATGTGTCACTCTGAGTACTGTGGTGTGGAGAGTTTACGACAGATTTACAATAATTGGGAGATCCCAGCTGCGGTGGCCGCGGGATATGCTTCTTTTTTTTCTTTGGTAGTTTCTGCTTAGCCATGGCTAAGGAGTAGTACATCCCAAAATTGTTCACGATGACGGGCACAGGCATGGCGATGGTAAGCACGCCCGCCAGCGCACACAGCGCTCCCACCAGCATGCCGGACCACGTCTGCGGGTACATGTCTCCGTAGCCCAGCGTCGTCATGGTGACCACGGCCCACCAGAAGCCGATGGGGATGTTCTTAAAGTGGGTGTGCTCGCTGGCGCTGGGGTCGTTGGGCTGCGCCCCTATCCTCTCGGCGTAGTAGATCATGGTGGCGAAGATCAGGACGCCCAGAGCCAGGAAGATGATGAGCAGCAGGAACTCGTTGGTGCTGGCCCGGAGCGTGTGGCCCAGCACCCGCAGGCCCACGAAGTGGCGGGTCAGCTTGAAGATGCGCAGGATCCGCACAAAGCGGACGACGCGCAGGAAGCCCAGCACGTCCTTGGCCGCCTTCGAGGACAGGCCGCTGAGGCCCACCTCCAGGTAGAAGGGGAGGATGGCCACAAAGTCGATGATGTTGAGCGAGCTCTTGATGAACTCCACCTTGTTGGGGCAGAAGACCACACGCACGAGGAACTCGAGGGTGAACCAGACCACGCAGACGCCCTCGACGTAGGTGAGGAAGGCCTCGGTCTCTGCCTCCCGGTAGTAGCGCACTTGCGTGCCGTTCCGAACGTCCTCAATCTCTGTCTTGTTCACGATGGGGTTGAAGCGCTCATGGGTCTCCAGGCAGAAGGTGGTGATGGAGACCAGGATGAAGAAGAGGGAGGCAAAGGCCACGTACTGCAGGGGAGAAACACACGGTGTCAGAGGGGAGGCCCTCCCCCCCCAGAGCAAAGAGACCCCGGGGTGCCTCGGGGCAGGGGCCAGTCAGGGGCCAGGCCTGGGAAGATGCCTGCAGGACGCTCCTCCTGACGTGGGCCAGCCTGACGGGCCCCCTTGTCCTCTTCGGAGCACGGAGCGCTGGGTTAGGAGGCTCCAGGGTGGGGATCGGGGTGGGGTTAAGAGGTTGTGGCAGAGTTTGCTCTGTTTTCATAAACGCCTTCCCTTTCCTCCTGGATGCACGGCTAGACCATATCTCCCAGCCTCCCTCATGTGACTGGGCTCAGGCCTGTGGACATGCACAAAAGGGTGTGCACGAAGGCTGGGCCTGGCTCCCAAAACCCTCCTGCTCAACCTTCCATGCCCTCTCTCTTCCCCCCGACTGCCAGTCAAATGGTGAAGCCTAGGAAGCCAGCAGGGCCACCTGAAGGAAGTAGCCTGGGTCCCTGAAAAGAAAGACATCCACTAAATATATGGGTGGGAAATAAACTTCTACTGTGTTAAGACACTGGGATCTAGAGGTGATTTATTACAGCATTTAACCCACCCCCCGCCCCAGCCCCGCCGACTAACAAAGGTGACCCAGGTGGCTAAGCTGAGGCTGGCAAAGAAACGAGAGGCGGGGAGCTACGGTGGAGCCAGGCCCCTCAAAGGCCACACCTCCCATCTTTCTTCCGCCCCTCTGCCAGTCTATTCACTCTCTTTTTCATGGATCTGTACCTCCTTCACACAGTCTCTTCGTGTTCTAGCCTACGTGGAATTGCAAAAGATGTACCTGCCCCAGGGCCTTAGACAACTCTTCTACCCATTTCTCTCTATCATCCTGGAAACTCACGTCACCATCTTCAAGTGAGTTCCCCATCTTGGAGATACTGAAATACAGGCTAAAATGGTCATTTGTCAGAGATATTGTACTGCAGATTCAGGCATAAGGAGGAGAACTGGACCAGGGGTCCTCAGGGACACCATAAACCACAGGGTCTGCTTCTCTCCTGCTGCTTCCTGCCAGCCCCAGGGTAGGGGTGTGGGTGGGAGGGAGGACGAAGCTGCTGGGGCACCAGGGCTTCCCAAACGTATATGGGTGCCTGCTCCTTTCAGACCGCCCTCCCCAGTGAGAAGGAAATGGCCAGGATAGCCCAGTCTGTCCAGAACCACCAGCTCTGGCCCTGAGCGCCCTGAGAAAGGTTCAGGAGACCCTTTGGTCTGGTTTGGTGGCTCCTCCTAATGCCCCCAGCCCTGCAGCCTTCTCTAGCCCCCAGCACACGTGGGTACCCAAGGAAAGAGAACCAAGCAGCTTTCAGAGTTTCAAACCTTCCTGCTCAGACTGGATTCCAGGCAAGGGCTCTTCTTACAGCCTCCAGCTGGGGCCCCTGGAGCTTGAACACTGCCCTGGCCAGGGGGTCTCCTCCAAGAGCCCCGTGTTCCTGTTCCTGTTCCTGCTGCTCCCCTCCCCTCAGGGCCCCCCTTCTCCCAGCCTGTCAAGACAGACCATGGATGGTGCAAAGCCATCTCCCTGGAGGCAGCTCTGGGCTAGGGTCTAGAATGGGTGGTGAGTTCATTCTCCAGAGCTGCCGTCACAGACAACTGCAAGGAGGGCCAAGGCCCCGCCCTGTACCTGCCCCAAGAGGCAGCCGTGCTGCTTCCAGCAATTTCTCTAGTTTGTATTGATGCCCCTCCCCCCTGGCGGTGGCCCTGCCTGAGTGGACCATGGCCGTGGGACCTGGCACCCAACCGGGCACAGATCTAGAAACCAAGAACTAAGTGGCCCTTCGAAGACATATTCCGGGTTGGGGGAAGGGGAAAGAAAAGGGGAAGGGACAAAGACAGCATTTTAGAATGTAAGAGTGAGAGCAGCCTTTAGAGACTGTCTGGTCCAAGACCCGACATGCTACAGAGGGGAAGTCTGGGGCCCAGAAGCAGGAAGTGATCAGCCCAAGCCAATGATCATGGCGTGCTAACACTCCTGCTGGCTTCACAGCATTGTGCAATTTGCAAAAACTTTATCCTAGACTACCCTCACGTGTGACCCCTATGCATCCTTCCTTCCATCCATTCTTCCTCCTTCCCATGCTTCTTTCCTTCCTTTGTCCCTCCCTTCCACCCACTCATCCTTCCTTCCTTCTATCCTCTCTCCCACCTTTTTATCCACACATGCATTCATCCTTCTTTCCTCCCTCCCTCTATTCCTTTCTTTCTTTGTTCCTCCCTCCCTTCTCTCCCTCTCTTCCATCCATCATGCATTCATTCATTCATCCCTTCCTTCCTCTTTCCTTTTTTCCTTCCTTCCTTGCTTCCTTCTACCCACCCATCCATCCACCTGCCCATCCCTGCATCCATCCATCCATCCATCCTTTCTTCCTTCCATTCCTCACTAGGCACCAGGTTATGCCCAGCACAGAGTGGAATAAGACCGCAGCTCAGCCCCCAGGGAGCCCCCTGCATAGCTGAAGGTAAAGGACACACACAGAGAAAAGTACAATGCAATGGACTGAAAAGGTGAGCCCCTCAGCCCTGAGAAGTAGGTGGAGTTTGGACAAGGTGAGGGCAGTGTAAGGACTTAAGCAGCTTCTTCTGACTCCAGAAACAGCTCTTTAAGGATCCAGGTAGTTCTGACCTGGGACACCACAGAGGTCGACCAGGAAAGCAAAGTGGAAGCAACTGGAAGAGGCTCCCAACTCTGATCCAGGTTCATCCAGCTCCAGAGCTCTTTCCATCACCAGTTGTCAAAGTGCATGGAGCTAAGAACACATTCCCAAATGCTGGGTATTTGGCCCCAGATTTCCTCTGAGGGACCCCATCTTAGAGCTTCGAATTCACAGTCCAGACTCCCAAGGGGCAGGTCATGTTCCACCCCCCACCCTGGCCTTTCTCAGAGAGGGAGGGAGATGCACACTGTGAGTGTCTAAGGGGTGCCAGGAAGCAGGGCCTGCTGTGTCCCTGGGCTCCTGATCCTGGTCAGTGGTGGAAGATAGGAGGCACTGCCCCTCCCCCCTGCCCCACCCACCATGGCATCCACCCACCAAACCATCCCATAGCTATCCTCCTCTGTCCCCTGGACTCACATGGGACTCTCTCTCAATGAGGCCACTGCCATCAAAGCCAGCATGCTGTAAGCTTCAATCTCAGCCACCAGTACAGCCTCCACCCAGCCACCAGAGGGGACAACCATTGGAATCCCAGTTCTCTGCCTGCCACCTGGCCATGCTGCCCACAGAGAAAAACTCTGACTCCTCAGCCAGGTACATGAGGCTCCTGGTGGCCTGGCCTCATCAACTTCCCAGGGTCCTCTCCCTGCATGCTCCCAACATTCTTATCACAGGCAATTCTCGGCCATTACTCACCCCCCATCTCCATGTCTTTGCACCCGCTGTTCCTTCCTCCAGGGTGTTCCTGCCAATCTCCACGTGGAAAAATCCATCCATCCACCCATCAGTGCCCCACTAAGTAGCCCTTCTCCTGGGATACCTTTCCTGGTGAGGCTTTCTCTTGGCTGCTGAGGCTTTTAGGAGGCAGCAAATGAAGGGACTCTCCCTCTCCTAGGAGTTTCTAAATCCCCGCGCCCCTAGGGAAGCAGCAAGCCTGTCTCCAACTTGGGCTCATTAGTGCTTGGGGAGCCTCATGGGAACAGCCCAGAGAGGGCACCGATGTCTCCAGAGCCTTCTCCCTCCCTCCCAGGTGCCCCCAAAGGCCCTCAGAGCTCTCGTCCCATTTGCTCCTCTCATAGGACAGGTCCTGATGGGAAAATTGAGGCCCAGAAAGAGGTCGGGTCTTCTAAAATTAGGGTAGACAAAATCCTTTGTTCTCAGCAATCAATGGCCATCTCGTCTAGATTCTTTCCTCTCTGGGCCCCAGTGACCAAGGATTGGGGGCGGGGGGTAGACAGCAGCAGCCAGGCCTAGAGCCAGACCCCAGGACTTCTTCCCCAGGGGAGCCAGGGAGGTAGCAGCCAAGCGTCCTACCCTGCGTGGGTTCCCTAGGCACCTTCGTGTGCTCTGCTCCCTAGCACGTGTACTCTGGTCCTTTGTCACAGGCAGGGCCCCAGCAACATCCGGGTCCAAGTGAGCCTTTAGGAGGCTATGGAAGGAAGCGCCCCTGGCTTGCTCAGACTGCCACATTCTCCTAAGCCTAGCGACTGGCAGGTCAGCCCCAGAGCATCAAAGCCAAAGCAAGAGCCCACACAGCCAGGTGAGTCCCCAGCACCCTCTTGTCCATCCTCCAAGAAGGAGAGAGGAGAAGCTGTCAGAGCTAAGTACCTGCTGTGCGCTTTAATCCTCCCACAGACCTGGTGAGACAGGTGGTTGTACCCCATCGTACCAAAAAGGTAACTCAAGTACAGAGAGCTTCAGGGAATAAGCCAAAGTTTAAGTGATGAAGTTGAGGCTTTCGACCCAAGTTGAGTTAGCTCCATGATCGAAGCTCTTTCTACCTCCAGAGGTGCCAAAGCGCTTGGGGGTTAAAAACACAGCTCTGTGCACTGGGAGCCAGCCCTGATTATATCTGGATAGCTCCATCTTGGGGCTTGGCACCTAGAGCTTGGGCTCCCTGAGGGCGGGTTATGCCTGTCCCCGGGGGGGCGAGAGCCAGGGTACTTGGATCCACAGCCTGGAGCCCTGCCACGCCTTGACATGGTCTTGGGCCTCGTTGCCCAGGGCTTGCTAGTGGCTGGGGCAACAGCAGCCCCGGGGCGGGGAGGCTGAGATGACCACAGCTGGTTCAAGGTGCTCAGCCAGAGGGACGGGGTAAGAGCACGGGGCTCCTGGGATGAGCCCGGGTAGCGAGCCTGGGGAGCTGTCTCTGCAGCCACCCGGCGCTGGCCCCCTCAGGGTTGTAGGGGCTGCCGCCAAGGGCCAGGAGCTGCACCCCACGCGAGCTGCCTGCCTCCCACTCCCCAGCACCCGGAGGACAGTCGCCCACGCACATGCACAGCTACCTGGAGTGTGCGCCTCAGCCGCTACCTAAGCACATACCCTGTGGCGCACGGCCGGTGTCCTGACCACACATGCATAAGGAACGCAGGGGTGCGCGGATCGTACTGAAGCAGGTCACTGCCCGTCGCGCCTAAACACCCGGGGGCTGTACTGCAAGGCGCACCCCCCCCACGGCCCCCCAGGCTGCCTGTGCGTATACACGCGGAGCACACAGATGGTCCCCACACAGCGCACCTCCTACAAGTGCCCCAAACCCCAGGCAGTGCCGCACAGCTGGCCCTGCCCTGCCCACCTCATCCCCCCGCTGGCTGTGACTGACTCAGTGTCTGTCTCTCCCACAGGACGGCAGCCCCGGCCCGCCTCGCCTTGGCCTCCTCAGCCTTCCCTGATGCCCTCAGCCTGCCTCCCTGCCCAGATGGTGCCAGCTCCTGGATTTCCAGTCCCTAGACCTGCCTGTCACCCACCAGCTTCCTGATTTGCTGCCACCTGCCAGACCCCAGCCCACCCCAGCAACAGCTGTGCCCCTACACCCAGGACCCAGGCCAGCTGGGAGGCAAGCCCTCCTGGGCTTCTAGTCTAATGGAGGGAACAAAGGGAGCTTTGTCCGGCAGCCCAGGGCCAACTATCACCCAGCCTGGCGACACCTGAGGCCACCCTGTGAAATTTCAGGACAACACAGGCAAGATCATCTAATAATGCAGCATAAACCCAAACTGGTAGTTCTGGCTTTTTTTTCCTTCTTTTTTTTTTTTTTTTCCAGAATCACAAACTGAGAGAGACCCACCAATTGTGTTCTAGAAAGAGGTAGCCATGGCAACAGAGCAAGGCATCCCATTTCTATGGTAACCAGGGTGGTGAGACTGTTGGCTGTAAAGTCAGACAAACCTACTAACGATCTGTTGACTTAAGAAGATATTTTATAAATCACCAAGTTATTTTTATCATAACCCCACCCCTGAAACTATAAATCAGAAAGACAACTTACTATTAAAATGACCAATATGTGCTATGACTTTCATTATAAATTATTTATGTCACAGTCATCTTTAGAAAATTGTGCTTGTCTTTTGGAACTGTTCAGGGGTTCACCGTGGGAATCTGTGTTCTTGCAGTTCAGCGTTCCAGGAGCGAGGCAATGGCTGTAATATGGTGCAGGGACCAACATCCTGGTCTGGCTGCTCACTCGCTGTGTGACCTTGGCAGGTCACCTCCCATCTCTGGGCCTCAGTTTCATCACTGGTACAGTGAGGGCTGGATTTGGTCCCTTCTAAGGATTCTGAGACCGGGCAAGGGTGTAGGCAGTGGGGCTAATCAGGGGAGCCCTGGCAGGTGTCCAGGCCCCAAGCCCCTAGAGGCTTCAGGTCAGCTTTTCTGCCTAATTAAATCTGCCCCGCGGGGGTGTACAGCATTTGAGTTAATCCACGCGGAGTCAGTGATGCAGAGCAGGCGGGATGGCCAATTGGCCTAAATAAATTGTCAGTCGAGTTGAGTTTGGAAACTGAATTAGACTCGTCTGGACTTCCTGGGGCTGGGTATGCCCACAGTGTGCTGGGGTGGCTGAGCACATCGCAGCCTGTGGGGGGGTGGGGGGTGGGGGTGGGAGGGGCCTTTGGGGCCCAGTCCCATTTTGGTGTGTTAATCACCGCCTCCACAGGACCCCCCAGAGGCCCGGCTGGGTCCCGAGCGCTCTGTGCAGCATCCGGGCCTCCACCTCGTTCCTTCTCACTCATCCTGCCCTCTCAGCACCCAGCTCAGGGAGCAGCGGGTGGGAGGTGCGTCCCCTGGTGCTATATGGAGGGTGTGAGCGGGAAGGTGTGACGGGCTGTGCAGAGAACATGCCGCGTGGAAGGTCTGTGTGCTGGGGGGGCGGGGGGAGGGTGTGCGGGGGTGGGGAGAGGTGGTGTGTGCACGTGGAATAGGTGTGTATGTGGTGAAGATGTGCCACCTGTTTATGTGACCCGACTCCAGGCGTATGCTAGAGGCTCGTGCAAATGGTCACTGTGTGTGGTGTACGTAGTTTGTACACATGGTAGAAGTGTGTGAATAAGGACCGAGTGGGGTGTGGTATGTGTGTATACAGGGACATGCATGGGTGTGATGTGTGTGTATACAGGGACATGTATGGGGTGTGATGTGTGTGTATAAGGACATGCATGGGTGTGATGTGTGTGTGAGTGTACAGGGACATGCATGGGTGTGATGTGTGTGTGAGTGTACAGGGACATGCATGGGTGTGATGTGTGTGTGAGTGTACAGGGACATGCATGGGTGTGATGTGTGTGTGAGTGTACAGGGACATGCATGGGTGTGATGTGTGTGTGAGTGTACAGGGACATGCATGGGTGTGATGTGTGTGTGAGTGTACAGGGACATGTATGGGGTGGTGTGTAAGTGTGTGTGTGTGTGCGCGCGCACGCGTGCACGTGTGTGGCATCTCCTAGGAGAATCAGGGTCTGACGGGGCACTCTAGATACGTGTTCTCTGAGTTGAGACCATAACCCTTGGTCCCTTACACAGTAACTAAGGGGGGTGGTGCCCCCTTGGGACTGTCTCTGACTGAGAGAAAGAGGGCAGACAGGGTGGAGGTGGGCAAAGGCCACTGCACCGACCCAGGGAAGGCCCCAGGGAGGCAGGGCTGTGCCCAGATCGGAAGCCCCTCATCCCGCTGCACTACCCCCCTCAGTCCTGGGAGCCAGCCTGGGTAGCGGGGGAACCAAGGCCAGAAGAGAACACGCCCAGGCCGCAGGGAGCCCAGGCTTTTCCAGTGGGACGACAACCCACTCCACTGAGCTCATTCCTTGGACTCCAGACCCAGGTCACATCCAGAAAGGGTTGCCTTAGCAGTTAGGCTGGCAACTTTCGAGGTGGCAGAGGTTCCGTGTTGCTTTCATTCCAAGATGCACATTTTGGAAAAGAAAATATGTCATAAAATATACACACCCTTAAAATAGTATTTCTTCTCATATCCCCAACATGCTGTTATTTAGCTCATGGTGTGTTGAATCGATGGTACCTTGGACTTAGCAAAACACAGTCATTAGAAACCCAGAACTACAGGACAGAGGGGGCCCTCGGAGGCTTTTGGTCCAAAAGCCGCCCCTCGTGGCAGCAATGGGGAAGCGGAGGCGGAGGGATGGAAAGGACCCGCCCAAGGTTACGGAGCTCTCAGGGTGGAGCAGGGGTGAGAGCCAGGTTCTCCTGAAACGGCAGTTCTGGGCTCTCATCATCCCGGCCTCTGAGCCTTTGCTTATTTAACACGCCGCCCAGGCCTCTCTGCTCTCCAGGGCCGACCCGCCTTCTAGATCCTGGGTCAAAAGCAGCATACGTCCGTCTTGTCAAAGGAGGCAGCAGCTGGCGCAGAAATGGTCAGACCTTGAGGTCAGACCAGCCTGAGTTTGGGGTTGGCTAGGCTGGTGTCCTTGGACATCGTCCCTTTCTAAGCCTTCATCCCTGGACAGGGAGGGGGTGGATAACATTCCCTGCCTCCTGGGTGGTTGTAATAACAAGATGACAGCGACACACAGAAAGCAAGAAGGAGGTGTCCGCATGCGTTGCTTTAGTCCCCACAAACTGGCCACCTCTGGCCTCGGTGGGCCCTCCCGCCTCCCATCACAAAAGCACCCTCACCATCAGAGCGTCTCAGGTGTAAAAAAGCCGAGAATCTTACAGTCAGGGAACCACTGAGCTGGAGGCACCTGGGAGACTGAGGGAGACATGCCCCACTCCCCCATCACCAAACAGCACTGTTGTCCTTCAGACAGCCACCGGGTGCCCACGCTCGGCCACGTGGCACAAGTGAGGCCGCGTCCACGCTCCTGCCCAGGCCTGGCCGAGCAGCACGGTGACCAGTCTGCCCACCGAGGGCCGGCCCTGGTCCATGAGGACAAGGGCGGGGGGGCGGGGCTGTTTCCTGAGGGATGGCTCCTGAGATACCCAGTGGGATAGGGTTAGAGGACAAGTCTCTGGATTTAACAACAAGAAGAACATGGCGGGGGCCTAACCCAGCCCCCCGGGAGGGTGGAAGGGAAAGCAGGGAGTAAGAGGCCCTTCCTGGGGGAGGCTGGTGGGGCACGAAGGAGGCAGAGGCCAGTGGGCTGGGGGAGCATCACTGAGTGGAGGTACAGATGCAGAACGCTTGGCCCCACACATAGTTGTGGGAGGGACCAGACATTTGCCTTTAATTTGTGTCCTCAGTGGCTCTGATGCCACCAGCCCCATCCTCACATTTGGGATCCAGGAGGCCAGATAAGACCCAAGTGCCCGGCAGCTCTGACGCATAACGGACCTCATCAGCCTGAGACCGCATTAGGGGCTGACGGGCAGGCGGCGTGGCAGAAGGAGAAGAACCTGGGCTTGGCTTCAGGGACCTGAGTTCAAATCCCAGCTGTGCCACTGGCTGTATGACGGCAGGCAAGTCACTTTCTGGAGACAATCCCATCATTCTTAAAACGGGGACAATAATAAGAACAATAACACACTCCAGGGAGTAAGGCACTTAGTAAAGGGGCTGGGGGAAGAGGCCGGGTGTCTGGGGCTTCCCCAGATCCAGGGTGGAATTCTAGGACAGGGAGAAACCCCAAGACTGCCAGTTCCCTTGCACACTGGTATTCCAGGAGCTGGGCCAAGGCTTCCCTCCACAAAAATCCAAACACAGCATTTTGGGTTTTTTTCCACCCAAATTCTTGGGGGTGGGGGAGTGATTGCAAGGAGCAGAAACAACAGCTAAAGGGAGAAATGTGTCTAACTTTAGGTTTTCTCCCCTAATTTTTTTCTGCTCCTGTTGCGACCACTTGCTGGCAAACAACAAGCCAGAAGCAACTGACAGCCTCGTGAGAGCCAACGGCAGGGCCCTCAGAGCCTGTTTCCCGGGGCTGCAGCCCAAACTGGGGCCATGCCCCAGACCCAGCACCACGGCCTCCGGCTGGCGAGGACCACGCTGCTCAGGGTAAGGCTGATGTTAACATGCCCACTTCCACGGGGTCTTCCACGTGAGCCCCAGCCTTGGGGCTGGGAGGAAATGAGGCGTGATGGGAAAGGACACCCAAGGTCACACCATGAGCTCTGGGCTTCCCGGCCTAACTCCGGTGACAAGAGGGAGGCTGATGACAGCAGCCTCTTGGTCGCGAGCAGCTCTGCTTACTGGGCTGTCCACGCACTGTCTCATTTAAACCTCATACCAGCCCAGGGCAGTAAGTTCTGCTGTTATCACTGTTTTTCAGAGGATGAGTCTGAGGTTTAGAGAAGATTCTTGCCCAAGGTCTCAGAGGTTCTCAGTGGCAGGATCGATCCTGCTCCAAAGCCCTGCATTTCAGGCCTCCCACAGGCCCCTTAGGCAGCCAGGCAGAAAGTCCACAGCGCAAGTCCGCTTGGCTGTGCCCCTTGAGATGGACACAGCTGCTCCAGCTTTGTTTAGACCTCAGCCAGCCACAAGGCTGAATGCCTTAGGGGAATGAGGCTGTGCTGTCCCAGGACACCCCTGCAGCCCCACAGGCCAGGAAGCCTAGGTGTCAGGGTCCCAGAAGGTGCCATCAGGAACCAACTTCCCACCCACTCCTGTCACCTAAGAGTCCCTTCTGGAAAACAGACAGTAAACACCCTCTCCCATTAGCATCTCACACTCAGAGAAATACCAATATTCCACACAGGAAATTCCTCTTCTAGTTTAGGACGCAGAACTGTGTCTGTCTCCTGATGTGCTTGTCTGCTTTCCTATTACTAAATGATGACTTTTGGAACCATTTTATTAAATGATGACTTTTGGAACCAACTTTTGGAATTCATATTTCCTCTTTTGCTCTGACTGCCAGGGAACTCAGTTAAATCTGATGCTCAGTTATGGACCAATCTTTTACCTGGGTTTGAGGTGTCACTATTTCTTCTCTTCATTATATGACTCATTTTTTCTTTTATTTTCCTATTTCTAAGGATTCTGTTGTATGTGTCTAATGGGCCTCAAACATTTTGTGCCACAGACTGGAATAAGAAATACATGACTGAGACTCCCATATGAGGAAGCGAGTAGGAGGGCACCCCCTATAGGGGCAGTTCAATAATCCCCTCCGCCGGAGGGACCGCCAGCGATGGGGAGCTCCCGAGCCCACATTCTGTCTTTGGACAGCTCTCCAAAGAAAAAGATATGCATTTCTTTCTTATTTAAGCCAGTCTCCCTGCCTCTTTCTCCCGGTGATCCCAGTTCTTCCCTCTGGGGTCCCCAAGGGACACCTGCTCCCCTCCTCCCTCTGACGGCCCTGCCCACACCTGCAGATGAGTCTCAGGACCCACCCTGAGCTATCCCTCCTGTGCACCACGCTTCCTTCAGCTTCCGTCCACACTCCCTTTCTTGGGCCAGCTCCCCGGCCGTTTCAGAGCCCGGTTTTGTTAAGCACGCGCTGTGCGTGGCCACATGGATGGCACGCTTTGCCCTTTCCAGTGCTCACAGCCGTCTCAGTGGTGGGAGTATTTGGCTCTATCGAGCCTCACTGACCTCTGCTATAAAGTAATCATGACTACTGCTGCAAACATGATCTCATGTATCTTTAAAAACCTCCCCGAGGGAGGTGTCATTAACTCCACTTTGCAGATGAGAAAATTGAGGTTCAGAGTGTTTAAGACGTGTGCAAAAAAACCCCCAAACCCCACACAGCTCGGAAGTGATAGGCAGAATTTGAAACCAGGTCTCTCTGACTCTAACACCACCACTCTCCAGGGCTTTCATTTATAAATCTCTTTCATATCCATCCAGGCAGCCCTCGGTGGAAGACATTTGTCTTCCCATTATGATGACATGGGAACGGCTGGCTACAGTTTACAGTATCTTCATATTTTGAATCCCATATGAACACCACACACACACACACACACACACACACACACACACACACACACACACACACCAGCTGGGCCATCAGCAGGACAGCCTTGATTGCCCCCATTTGGCAGATGAGGAAACTGAGGCTCAAAGCTCCATGAAGTGTCCACTAGGAATCTACTGGGAAATATCCCCCCAGTGACCACTTATGTTTTTGCATCAAGTCAAAGGTCCTGACTTCCCAGAGGGTATGCGGATGTATGTGTGTGTGTGTATGTGTGTGTTGGGGGAGAGACATAAAAAGATGACCCCAAGAGGGACAGATCAGGGAGGACAGTGGGCACAACCCAGGTGGGACCACAGCTAACTGCCCACCCTGTGCTCCCTCCAGCAAATATTTATGCCTTATCCCAGGCTTGTGCAGGGCACTGGGCACAGGGTGAGCAAAACCAGCCATAGCTCCTGGCGGGGGAGACCGACATTTATCAAATAACCAGACAAGCAAATACGTACCTGTATGAGGGGATGCGGGCTTTGAGGGGGACGCACATGGCATTCGATGGGCCTTTAACAACAAGTCTTGGGGTTGGAGTGGCTCCCACGAGGAAGTGACACGTGTACAGAGGTTGGAAAGATGGGTAAAAATTACTACGGAAATGCAGGGTGCAAGGAAGAGCATTCTAGGCAGAAAGAACAGGAACAAGTCTCTGTCCTCATGTTCCTTGCCCATCAGCAGCATCGGAGACAGCTGATCGCTCCCTCCTTTTTGTCACACTTTCCAGGGCCCTGCAGTCTCTTGATTTTCCTCCTTCTTGACGTCGTCCTGTGCCATCTTGTCCCCAACCTCTAACTCCTGCAGTGCCCCAGAGTGCAGTCCTTGGTCCTCTTTCCAGCTACACTCATTCCCTTAGCAATTTACCCAGTCTGAGGACTTAAATACCATCCCCTATTCAAACACCATTAACTGCACACTCCCAAATATTTTTCTGCAGCCCAGCACTCCTCCTAAGCTCAGGACTTCAGCAGCCAGCTCCCCCGCGTCTCTGCGGTGGAGGTCTACTAGCTATCTCCCCAACTCAACACGTCCGCTGAGCTCCTCCTGTACCACCCCTACTGCCAGCAGCCTTCTCCAGCGCATGAGATGGCAACTCTATCCTCCCAGGATATTCTTGCCAAAAACCCCGGAGTCATCCTTGACACTTCTCTTTCTGTCACACTTCACAGTTAATTGTGAAGAAATCCTGTTGGCTCAGATGGAAATAAATGCAGAATGTGACCACGTCCCACCACCTCTATTACCACCCTGTCCCAGGCAGCATCAGGTCCCCCTAGGTTACCGTAAGAGCCTCTTAACTGGTCTCTCGGCTTCCCGTAGTCCTGGTGCTCTAGGACTGTTTTCAACACAGCAGCCAGATGCTCCTTTTAAAATGCAAATCTGATTGTATCATTTCTCTGCCCCAAGCCCTGCACTGGCTCCCCATTTCTCTGGGAAGGGAAAGCCAAGGTCCTCGAAAAGCCCTGCAGGTCCCCAGGTGATCGGGTCCTCCACTACCCTCCAAGCTCCTCTCCTATCACTGTCCCCCTTCGCTTGTTCCAGCCACACCGCCTCCTCAGACGCGATCCTTCAACATGCCAGACACTCGCCCGTCTTAGGGCCCGCACACCGGCTGCTCCCTTTGCCCAGAGCGCCCTTCCCCGCATCCTCATAGCTCATTCCCTCCCTCTCTCATGAGGCCCACTCTGCCCCCTCTAAAAGCTCAGCCAGGGGACTTCCCTGGTGGCGCAGTGGTTAAGACTCTGCGCTCCCGATGCAGGGGGCCCGGGTTCGATCCCTGACCAGGGAACTAGATCCCATATGCGTGCTGCAACTAAGAGTTCACATGCTACAACTAAGGAGCCTGTGAGCCACAACTAAAGGAGCCTATCTGCCACAACTAAGACCTGGCGCAACCAAATAAATAAATATTAAAAAAAAAAATCTCAGCCAGCACCCAGCACTGATCTGATTTTCCTTCCTCTACTTTCCCCCACGTAGCAGGTATCCCAGCTTAACTGAGGTATAATGTATATACAATATACATATACATTTTATGTACAACATATACAATAACATTCACCCATTCTAAGTATCCGGTTGGATGATGCTGGCACTTTGCACCACCCGATTTGCTTATTTTCATTTTTATTGTCCATCTGTCTTCCCCCTTAGCACGTAAGGTCTATGAGGAGGCTGGATCTGAGGATCAGGACTGGCCCTGCTATCGGGCTCAGCCACACACCCCACACTATAGGGGAAGAGGGGCCCCTTCCTAGGGAACCAGGGCCACAGCTAAACAAGAGCACAGCTTCCCATCCCATGTGTCTTGCTTGTCTCAACCCATCTGGCTACACAATGGGCACCACAAAGTTTACTCCCTCAGCCTCCTTAGGAAGAGACCCCCTCCTCTGGTACCCACTTTCCCTCGTCTGCAAGGGCAATGCACACAATCACTGACTCACTGATATAGCATCTGCCTTTACCCTGCAACGTGCACAATCATTGATTTCAGACTTGTGTTTACAACAGCACTGGCCGCACTTACAGCAGATCTATATCCACAGTGGTAAAAGGATAATCTCTGTCTACGAATCTGTGACAAGCCTGGCCTCGGCTGCAGTCACTAATCATTTAGCTGTGTTCTCATCAGCTTCTCCCCCACAGAGGTTGTGTGTTACACTGGCAGTGGGCACAGTGACCGAGACCAGATCCAGGTCTACACTGGCCATGGGTACACCCACTGATAGCAGACTCTTGTCTACACAGGCAGCAGGCACAATCATGTTCGTCTCTTGTCCATGGGCACCAAGGCCTGCATCCCCACCGGCCGTGAACCTGAATGAGGAGAGTGGGCACAAGGGCACACGGCTCCTTATCAGAGAGGGCCAGACATCGTCTCCCCTCCCAGCAGGCCGCCAGTGAAGGCGCTCGTTTTGTGGAATTCAACAGCCTGACTCCGGCCTAGGGGGCAGAACTGGCATGGGAATGTGGAGTTCAAAACCCGCATACGGGCCCTGGCATGCGGACTCTGGAATTTGGGACACATGGCGAGGAGATGAGACCATGTCTATTCCCAGCACCTTGAGATCACTCAAGGTGAGGAGAGACTTGGGCTGTGTGACTCCCAGAGCCACCCGCCCCCTCCCCACCCCGTACCGGGGCCTGGCCCAGCCAGCTCAGGCTTAAAAAAGCACCAGGAAATGTCATTTTCTTTTTGGGGAGGTGCGAAGGGAGGAGGGGCCCAGGCAGTTTAGTTGCCGGCCTATTCAAAGGTAGGGAACGGTGACAGGGCCTGCAAATCCTGAAGCCTGTTTCTACCCAGGCTGGATGGAATTCCAGGCCCTTCTCCGGCAGACAGAGCCTTGTCTAGAGCCAGCCCAGAGGCCCCAGACCGCCTGACAGCCCAGCCAGGGTTCTGACTGTGGCTGCGTGACTCCTGTGTCTGCCCAAGCCAGGAGTGGGCCTGTGGCCTGAGCAGGCTCACGGACTCAGGGGCTGTGGCTGGGCCAGGTACCGCCCAGTGTGCTGGGCCGCTGGGCCAGGCTGGCTCCGGTTGACAGCTCTGGGCCCCGGCCACTGACTGCCGAACGCTGGGCCTGGACGATGCCCGCTGCCTGCTTCTGCCGTGCTGCCCTTTCCCCGTGCGCACACGGAGAGGCGGCTCAGACACCCTCCAGCTCCTCTTCTAGGATCCCTGTGTTACCCACAGGACCATCTCGATCCTACCAGAGACACAGCCTGGACGAGAGACAAGGGAAGGAAGATTCCTCCCGAGGAAAGAAAGCTGCAAGGCCATCCAGCCAGCCATGGACGCAGCTTTCACTCATTCGTTCATTCATTCAATCACCAAACATTTACTGAGTGCTTATGATACACCACGTACCGCTTTTCAAGCCACCTCCTAAAGTCACAGCTTTATACAAAGCTTCCAGCACAGAGCGAGGCACACAGTAGGCGTTCAGCAGTGAGGGTAAAGACACGTACTGTGTGCTACACCCTGAGCCGGACTCAGCCTAAGCACGCTCACACGCCCTGTCTCATCTACCCCTGCACCACCTCGGATGTCCATACTGCAGTTACCGTACCAATTTCACAAGAAAGGAAACGGAGGCTCGGAGAGGTTAGGGAAGTTGCCTGTGATCACATACCTGGGAGACGACGGAATTAGAAATCGAACCCAGCTTTGTCTGACTCCAGGACACAGGCTCTCAACCACTCTCCGAGCCCCTCAACAAATGTTGACCGCATGAACACCTGAGTGAATGAATGAAACTTTGTGTCGGTACAAGTATGCGCTCATGAGTGTCCAAGGCCATCGCCGTGCAGGAGCGCAGGGAGCAAGTGTGCACAGATGTTCATGTGTTTGCATGTGGAGCTGTTTTATGGAAAGACTCTCCCTTGTTGTCTTGGTCTCATGTGTGCTGGAGCTATACTTAGCTGCAGCCGTGACTGTAATGAGCAGTTAGCAGAGCACCAGGCAATCTCGTCGGGACCTGGTTTCCCAGGGAGATCGCCGGGGCCAGTGTGTGTGTGTGTGTGTGTGTGTGTGTGTGTGTGTGTGTGTGTGTGTGTTGGGGTGGGGGTGCAGCCTGGTGCTGGGGAATGCTGGAGCGGGGCTTGGGGAGGGGGCCTGGAGCGCTCAGCGCTGTGCTTTGTGCAAAGGGAGAGCCTTAGCTCCAGCTGGAAGAGTCTGCTCCAGGTTAGCTGCATCTAAGCTGCCAGGCCCTGCCAAGCTCAACTCTTGGCCGTCCGTGTCTGTGGTCCCCTGACTGGCCCTTGCTAGGCAATTAGAATGAAAGCCTTGGAGCTCATGTCTAGAGTTTGGGAACTGATGGAAAATAGCAGTTGGGTGATGGTGGACCCCTGTATATCTGAGCCAGGGTCACCCAGGGCCTCAGGAGGGCCCCCGCCTCAGCCAGCAGAGCTGTGCTGCCCCCTTGATCATGTCCTGCCAGAACCATCGGGGGGCTAGCTTGCCAAGGCTGGGGACCTGAGGGGGAAGAGTGGCCTCCCCACCCCAGAACAGACTGAAATCACAGGTGTGCTCAGTGTGGCCTGGGGTTCAGAGGCCAATCCCCCGCTCACTGCCTGCCCTCCGGTGGCCGTGGGCAGTCTGGAAAATCTCAGGCCCTGAGGTCCTCCCTGTCACATGGCTCTGCCCGCAACTTCTTTCCAGTTTGTCCTGGGTCTGCTCCATCAGAGCCTCTCCCCTTTGAGACTGAACCAGTCCTCCAGGCCAGTCCCTGCCCCCAGCTCCCAGCTCCCTCACTCCACAAGCTGCACGTGGGCTGCGTGGCTCCATCCTGCCTTCTACCCTGAAGTCCCCAGTTTCCAAACTCCATCCTCTAGTTTGTTTGCATTTACTAAGAGGTAGGACTTCCACTCCTGCCTTGAAGCCGAGTGACTAGAAATTTATCCATCTACCCTTACATCCATTCGTTTGTTCACCCATCCGCCAAGCTACCCGCCCAGCTGGGTACCCCTCCATACATCCTCCCTCCCATCCATTCAACCATATGCACCCACATACCCATCTTTTTATCCATTCTTTCATCCACGTGTCCATTACCCATCTGTCCATCCAACCATCTCATGCTTGACCATGGAATCAAAACAATAGCACAGGAAGGAACACTCGCACTGCTCTAGTTTAACTTCTTAACTTCGACAAGAAGATCTGGCCATGTTTCCCTTCATCGATAAAATAGGGATAATATCTAATCCTTCTACCCCACAGGGCTGTTGTGAGGTACATTGTTTTAGCAAAGATTTATTGATTCCATATTATGTAACAGGCACTATCATTTCTTAAGCTGGTCCTCATCCTCTAAGAAGCTGCAGCTGAGATGGGGAGACACGTTACCCCAACAGGGCAGCTGGATTGAGGGTAGGAAAAGTTCTTTGGGAGAGCAGGCTGTTCAGGAGCGGATCAGGAAAGGCTCCAGACAGGAAGCCTTTTCCAAGTTGGCCTTGAAGGATGGATCCATTTCAGAAATGCAGAGGTGGAAGAAAGGGTGTTCTTGGTGGAGGGCACAGAATAAGCAAAGGCAGGAGGCAGGGAACTAGGACATCCTGGGGGAATGGTTGGTGTGTCTGGAGGCCAAGGACGGGCAGTCTGGAAAGACAGGATGGATGGGACTTCCTAGGGTAGCACAACAGTGTCTGGGAAGAGCCATGAACATGGAAAGACTTGGCAAGACAGTATAAACCACAGTGATTTCTTACTCCAAGGCTTTTACTCAGATCCTCAGAATGCCAGTCAGGGAAAAAATATCTTCTTGGTGATAGCCAGGCCTCAGGAGACATGATTCCTGCCACCCAGAAGGGAAGCCAGCTCCTGGCACTTCTGACCTTTCTGCCACTAAATATATCACTGGTGACAGTGGTTCATGCCCCCGAGGTTATGGGGCTACCAGACAGGTTTCCAAGGCCTGCCTCCCTGTGGCTCAGCCAGGGCCTCCTTATACTGGCTTCCCTGGGGACTCTGGACCAGGGCCAGGTTCAATGTGCCCCAGGCAGCCAGCCCCACCCCCTGGAAGCACCTCCTGTGTGCCAGCCTCCATGCTGGGGGCTCTGACCCTCTGGGACTCTTCCCCATTTCACTCAGGAGGAAATGGCTCAGCCAGATGCCACCTGCCTGAGCCCACACGGAGGCAGGGGACACCAAAACCCAGGCCCGGTCAGGTCCAAAGTCTGTGCTCTCGCCTCTGCCCTGTGCTCTCGCCTCCTTACACTCCCCCTGCCCTTGGCATCTGCCCTCCTCCCACATACAGCTTTGTTCTGAACCATATTTTCTCCCTCACAAACAAACTACCTTTCTGCCTCTAGTTTGAGTGGATTCTCCCAGCATCCCAGAGAAGCAGGGGATGCCATTATGTACACTTTATGGATGAGGAGACTAAGGCCCAGAAGGATAAGGGGCCTGCTCCAGGGCTGCAAGCCGGTCAGGGGCCAGGTTAGGAGCATTCCTGTTCTGGCAACAGGAGGAAAAGCACACTGCCTGGGGCCGGCCCTTAGCAGATGACAGCCACGTGGGCTTCTAAGAGCCCGGCCCTCGGCCCAGGACGCGGGCTGCCTCCCGGTGACCCAGCGGGCGACCATGTTCCTCGCAGCTGCTCAGAGTGCCCCTGAGGTTGAGCATCAAACATTCATCTCTAAATGCTGAGATGGTAGCCCTGGGGGGAGGCTGCGGTCTAAAGTATGTTCAGTCCTCCCCTGGTGACAAGGTCCAAGGGAGTCCCACTCCCCTATCTGCCACCTGCACAGGCAGAGAAGGGCCCTGGGGGAGCACCAACCCCCCCCCAACCCCCGTTACAGCATCCCTCTTCACAGACATCAGGTTCTCAGAACCCCCCCGGGTGGGGGAGGCCAGCGGAGCACCCTTTATAGCTGCGGTGGCCGAGGCATATGAGGTCACACGGCTCACAGCCAGCAGGGCCAGGTTTGGACCCCGGCAGTCTGGCTCCAGTCTGACCCATCACCACCACACTAACTCTCTCTCTCAGTGCACCCAGAGTGCGGGCTCCGTCACGGAAACTGCTGACAGGGCCTTTGCCCAGAAGGGCCCCTCACCGCTGGCTCCCTCACCAACATCCCTCCAGTCCCACAGCCCCTCAGAGAACCGTTCCCCGCCCCCCACCCCCCCCGGCCTGGTGGCAGCTCCGTGTGTCCCTGGCCTCTCCTCCTGGGCACAGCTGGCCTTTAGGGAGAGGACAGAGGTTCCCCCATACTGGTGAGGCAGAAGGCCCTCCCTGAGTCCCGGCTTGCTGGAGGTCCCGACAGGGCAGCCCTTGTGGCCATGAGAGGGGAGGGAAAGGCAGGGCAGATGTGAGCATGGCCGAGCACTGGGAGGGCACACACAGGGGTCCTGAATGAGACCCCACTGTCAGGGGCCCAGGGGCGCTGTGGGAAGCTCTGCTCTGCTCTTTCGGACTTCCCACTGCTCTCTGGCTCTCTGAGCCCAGCCCTGGACACTGGCCTCTCTCTGTGCCTTAAACCACAGGCACACCCCTGCTCAGGGCTTGGGCGTGTCCCATTCGCTCTGCTCCCCAGATGTCACGTGTCTCCCTTCCTCTCCTCCTGCAAGTCTTTGCTGAACTATCACCTGCTTAGGGAGGCCTCCCCAGCCACATGAGTCAAGTTGCCACCTCCAGCACTTCTTGGGTCTTCCCTCCATCGTATATCCGCACAGCGCTTCTCACCATCGGACACAGGATATAGTCCATGTATCCGTTTGTTTCTTTTTATTTTCCCTGCTTGAGCATGTAAGCTTCTTGAGAGCAGGGAGCTTTGACTGTTTCATTCTTTGCTCTACTCACAGCTTCTAGAGCAGTGCCTGAAATCCCGTAAATAGGTGCTCAGTAAATACTTGTTGAATGAATGAATGAATGAGTGCTAACAGCAGCCCCTGGCAGGGGAACTACATAGACCATCTTCATGTGTACAGTAGGGGTGCAGGGAGAGCAGCCCCCTCCTGCACGCTGGATGGCGAAGGAAGGAGGTGAGGCAGGGGCGCATCAGAGGCAATGGGCCAGGGGCTCATGGACAGGAGGCAGAGGCAACGTGAAGCAGGAATAGGGTTGCCAGGCTGGCGGGGGAAGGGGCTGTATTGAGCCAGGGCGGAAGGGGCATCCGAGGCCCTGCATAGGCTTGAGTGAGCGTCCTCTGGCGGCTGCGGCCCAGGCCGGAGCAGCCTCAGAGCCTGGGCCCCGTGAGGCCGGGTCCCGAGGCTTCTGAGCTCAGCTGCCTGGGGCTGCCCCGGCTAATATTAGCTCATCCCCAACCGGCCTGGCGTCGGCCTGGCGGGGCAGCCCAGCCTCAGAACGGGTACTGTCCACTGGCACCAACAAGAGTCCCAGGCCTTAGCCCCCAGGCTCCAGCGGCTCCTGGGGTCTGCATGGCCCTGCCGCCACTGCTCCCTGCGCCTGAGCGTCCCCTGTAAAGTGGAGATGTTTCAACACCCTGAGCTGTGATGCATGGCCCTCGCCCACCAGGCCCACCACACCGGCACACGTGTCAGCATCTCAGGTCCCCGGGCTTGGCTCCCGACCAGAGCCTGATGTCAACGGCCCTCCCTCCCTCTCCACCCACAGGCGGAAGTAGCATCATCCATCTCTCTCATCCCCCACTACACCTGGGGAGGGAGGCAGAGCCGGGACGAGGGGCCCATGACAACAGATGAGGTGACCGAGCTCCTGAAGAGGGCTGTGGCCTGCCCATGGCAGGCGGCAGGTTCGCTGGCAGGACCCAGACCTGCCTCCCGTGATCGCACCACTGAAATCTGGTCCCTGGGAGAGAGGTTCTGGAAGAAGGGGCCCCCAGGGCCAAGTAGGTGAGGAGACTCTAGAGAGGTATTTGAAGGGAAAGTCAGTTGCTGACAAAAGGAAGCAGGCAGTGAACAGGTAAGGGTTTGGATCTTCTAGAGCCAAGCGCTGTTAAAAAGACAATAATGGAACCCATGATAATTAAGCACTTATTATGTTTCGGGTTCTGGGCTAAGTGCTTAACACATTCAATCCTCCCTACTTCCCTATGAGTCAGGTGCTATTAATATCCCTCTCTTGAGGCACAGACAGGTTAGGGAACTTGGCCAAGGTCACACAGCTGGGAAGTGGAAGTGGGGCCGGGATTCAAATGCAGGCCTCCTGGCTCAAGAGACCATACTCTTAGGGGAGAATGGGGCTCCAGGGCATATTGTCAAGATCGGGTAGCCAGGAAGTGGCGGCCACACTTTCTATGGAGCACGTGATTGAGGCTTTAAGCAGGGGGATTTGGGACAAAAGGCATCCTAAGGCCTTCGAGGGGAAGAGACTGTATTGAAAGCCAGTAACTAATGCCTAGAACTTCCCACAAACACAGCTGACAGAGGAAAGGGAACACGGGAGCGGAAATGGGAGGGAAGGAGGTGGACAGGGAAGGAGATGGGGAGGGAGAGGGAGGAAAAGAACCTGGCCGGCCTTCAGGAGAAACAGAGTCCCAAGGGACGTCAGACGTGGGCATTAGGCTGGAGCAAGAAGACCTGGAAACTCGGTGTCTCTGCAATGTTGCCATCTTAAGAGCTGTGCATTCTGCTTTTCGAAAATAGTTTCTCAGCCGCTGAGCTCTGGTTGTGGGTAATGCTTGGGCCGATGCAGAGTGAAGCAGGAGTTTGGAGAGATGCAGGGTCCAGGATGCGAGGAGCCTCATTTGGCCCTGAGTCGTGACAGCGACAAGTGGGACCCTGCCCTGACTGCAGTTTGCCCCCAACACCCTGACTAGAGCACTCCAGCCCTCCTAGCACTGCCCCTCCATCACCGCTCCAGGCTTGAGGGATGGAGGAATTGTATTCCCAGGTGAGGCAAAGAAGGACGGGGTCAGACTGTAACAGGCTCAATGGCGTGGTGCCAATGTCTGATCTAGGTCTTGAACTCTGGCCTCCTTATCCATTCTCTCAATGATTATGTATTTAGCACCAACTACATGCCGGGCCCTGTTCTAGGTGCCAAGCACAGAACAATGGTTAAAAGAGACAAAAATCCCTGCCCTCCTGGAGCGCATATCCTAGTGAGGGAACCAGACAATAAACAAGGTAAACGAGTAAAATATAGTTTGATGGTGTTAAATGCCAAGGAGAAAACAGAAAAGCACAAAATGGGGGAAGGGAATGCAAGGATGCAATCCGAGAGGATGACATCTGAGTCCAGGCCTGAAGGAGGCGAGGGAGTAAATAGTGAGAGGAAAGTGCTCCAGGTGGAAGGCAGGGCAAGAGGATAAGTTCTGAGATAGAAGCACAAGAGCTGTGTTGGCGGAAAACCAAGGAGGCCAGAACGAGCCAGTAGGAGAGTCGCAGGAGAGCGGAGGGGAGGCTGGGTACAGGCAGCTCCTGTGGAGCCTTCTAACTCTCGTAGGGACCTGGGCTTCTCCTCAAGTGACACCAGAAGCCAGAATGAGGAGAGCATAGGGGTGGCCCAACCTGATGAGTGTTCTAGCAGGAGGGCCCTGGCTGCCCTGTGCAGAAGGCGCGGGCAAGGGCAGGAGCAGGAAGGACAGCTCACAGTAATCCAGGGGAGAGAAGACGCTGGCTGCAGCCAGGGAGGCAGCAGTGGAGGTGATGTGATGAGGTTGGGTTTTGGCTATATTTTCAACACAGAGGCAACAGGATTTGCTGATGCGTGAGAAGAAGAGAGGCATCAAGGCTGGTGCTGAGGTTTTTGGTCTGAGCACCTGGACGGATGCGGCTGTCCTTCACGGAGCTGGGGCCTCACCCCCCAGGCCCATCACCCTGATGTCAACGTCTTGGGCATGAGGGAAGATCAGAACCACCCGAGAAGCTCCGCCAACCCGCACACACCCATCCAGGTCTCTCTGTGTCCTGATGCTTCCCCTCTACTGTGAAGTGTTTCCTGCCTCAGCACTTCTCAGAAACTGATGTGCCTATGATTCATCTGGGGATCTTGTTAAAATGCAGGTTCTCAATCAGTAGATCTGGGGGGGCTGGGGCCTGAAACTTTTCATTCCTAGCAAGTGCCCAGGTGATGTGGATGCTGCTGGTCAGAGGACCACGCTGAGAAGCAAGAGCCCCCAGGTCGCAGCCCCCATGGCAAATCCTCCTTCTCTGAGTATCAGCAACACTGGAGAGTGGAGTAAACCTCTTGACCACCTCCTCCCAGATCCAGGAGTCGAATTCTCCAGGGACGGAGCCCAGGACCCTGAGAGTAAACTGAACCATCCCAGGTAAACTGAGAGTCACCCATGGGTGGGAGTCCTCCAGCAAACACCCCTGAAGACCCCGTAGCATCTATTACAAACACCCTTACCCCAGCCCTGGCCCATCCAGCACAGCAGCAACTCACTGCCCCCTTCTTTGCAGCACCCCTGCGCCAGCGGAGTTAGCACCTCCGGCCTGCTCCAGACCCTACAGCCTGGCGTAGCATCTCGTCTCTGAGTGCACCTTTCCACAAGTCCTGGAGGGCAGACAGCCAAGAGAAGGGCCCGGAGAAGAGGGCTGCAGGTGCCACCCTCTGAGCCTGAGCAAGCACACCGTAAAGAGGTGTTACCCCCAGCTCTGTGCCATGACAGGGCTAGGTGAATCCACGTGCCAGATGGCTCCCAGGGGCCCAGCATCCATGGCGACCCCTGGCAGGATGGGATTACTATGCCTTAAATGAAGGAATGAGAACAGGCTAGGGAGCCTGATGAATGTAGGAGGAAGCTCCCTAGACCCCTCCCCTGGGCTCCTGCCTGCTTGGTACCAGGACCCTTGCCAGGAGAGCTTGCATGTGCCCTGGAGAGGAGCTAGGCCGAGGATACAGAAGGAGAAAGAGGGAAGGACTAACCTGGCTCCCACAGTGCCTCAGGGAAACTGAAGCCTGGAATTCTTAGACTCCTGGTGTGTCAGAGGGGGGAAGGGACTTGGTGGTCATTTAGAAGGTCCTCTGTCCTTCACAGGGAAAGAAACTGCAGCTTGAAGGAGTGATGGAAGTTGCCTAACGGAGCCTGGTTGGCTTAACGGCCTGGCTACAGATCTTGCTCTGCTGTAGCTGCCTGATGCCCACAATGGGGGTCTTGTCTGTGGCCTCATCTCTCCACGTCTCTGGGCCAGCGATAAGCCTGAGGGCCTGCCTGTCTCCAGCCACAGGCCCCGAGAGCTGACCCACTGACCTCCAGCTGGAATCCTGCAAGCCTGCGGACTTCCTGCCCAGCTCAGACCCTTCACTCCCTCAGGAGGTCAGCAAGGGTGGAAGCGGCCAGGCTAAGCGTTAGGGACTTTGGGGGGTGGGTTTTCAAGTTCAGCAAAAACTAGAAAGGACACCGAGAGAGGGAAGAGGTGAGCCAAAACCCGGAGGTTGGAATGAGGGCTGAAAATGAGGAGGTCAGGGAGGAGCCTGGCAGAAGGGAGCAGCGGGACACACGGCCAGCTTGCAGAGCAGAAGGCCTAGAATGCCGAGTCGGGGAGCAGCCAGCACACTCACCATGCATCACCTCGAGCAAGGGAACTTCTGATCCTCCAAGCCCACTGCTGTTGCCCTGCAGGCCATATGGCGCCCCAGGGCCAGCACAGCTGGTGGAGGCAGTAGAGGCACCACCAGAGCACCCTCTTACCCCACCAGGCTGGACCCTCACTTGCCACGGTTCAGGGGCCAGAACTTGCTGAGCAGCATTCCCAGGCAGGTTTTCGGGAGAGTGTTTGGCAAGGGAAGGAGGGGACCAGAAGGAAACCCAAGTCTGGACCTCAGCAAGCCACGGATCCCAGCATCCCTGGAACAGTGACAGGAAGCAGTACTGAGTAGTGGTTATGGACAGAGCTCCGGGGCCAGGCAGACCCACAGCTGAAAGCTGGTCCACCACTCACTACTTAACCTCTCTGAGCCTCTGCAGCCTCATCTGTGGCATGGGTGTGATAATAACGATACAGTTCCATGAGAGTTTGTATGAGAATTAAATGAGAATATGTACATCAAACCCTTAAGGCTGTTTGACACAGAGTAATTGCTTTAGTAAACAGCAGCCGTTAGCATTGTGACTCAAGAAAGGAAGGGGCTTCTGGAAAATCCTGCTTAGGGGATAATAACAGGATTTGGGCCAAGTCTGGGTTGACTGGCTAAGGGAGGTCTCAATCAGCTGTACTGGGCCCTGGGAGAGAAGCGGGGAAGGGAGGTGGGAGGGCAGGTAACTGCTGATTCTCCCTCCCTCAGGGCAGGAAATTAGAGGAGTAAATAAAGAGAACAGTGTGCCCAGGTGGGATTTGATATTCTGTTAAAATGGAGAGCCAAAAGAAATGCAAATGGCCAGGCCCTGGGCCAAGAGGCTTGGAGGGTGAGTTGGAGCCTTGCTGATGGGCTATGTGATCTTAGGCAAGTGTCTTCCCCACTAAGCCTGTATCTCTTCCGCTAGATAAGGGCAGTGGCTAGAGGTAGCCTGGGAGCACCCAACAGTCCCATGCATGTGAAAGGTGGTCCCTCTCATCCAAGTGGTTCCCCTGAACTAGGACTGGGCATCTAACTGTCCTTGGAGCCTGCACCTAGGGGTGGGACGCTCAGGCCAAGGGTGTGGCCAGGCTGGCCAGGGGGCTGATGGGAGACAGAGGATTGACCTTTTGGTTTAGAGCAAGTACACTGGTCATGGGACTGCTCAGAATAGCCGTAGAACTATATTCAGCTGTCTTGGGAGGCCCCGAGATCCCTGGTCCAGGCAGCCGGCCCTGCAACAAGCCCGCACCAACCTCCCTCCCTCACCTCTGAGAAAACACACCTCCCTCTCCGGGAGGTTCAAGCCAATGTCTTCCAAAGCTCTGGCAGATGTCAGAGCACCCAGAGTCAGGGAGCCCAGACTCCTGCCCCCCAGCACGCCAGACTCCAGACACTCCCTGAGGTGTCATAAGGTGAATGGGGCTCCCAGCCACTGAGCCAGGAGTTGGAGACCTGGGTTTCTGAACCAGTCCGCCAAGTAACTACTGACATGTGACCTTGAATAAAGCACTCCTCGCTGGGCCTCGACTTCCTCATTTGTCATAATAATAGCTCCTATTATATTGAGTATGTAAGAAGCTTAGACTCTGGAGCAGGAGACAAACTGGAACCAAGCAAGGCTGCCAATGAACATTTTACTACAAACTAGATTGCTTCTCTGAAGGGAAGGACTCTGGTTCTGGACAAACCCAGTGGGGTCCAGGAAGGCATTGCCAGGGAACTGATGTTTGAGGCGGGCTATTAAGGATAAAGAGGGGCAAACCAGGAGGAAAGAGCACTCCAGAGGAAACAGCATATGCAAAGGCCCTGTGGCTGGGAGACCTAGCACGTGCCAGAAACTGAAATGAGGCCAGGATGACTGGAGCTCAGTGAGTGATGGAGGGAGTCAGGCGAGAGGAGCCTAGAGAGGCAGGCAGGGCCTGCGGGCCACATTACAGGCTGGGGAAGCAGCAAAGGGTTTTCCGCAGGCAAGGAGGTGAGCTGACAGATCTGTGAGTTGAAGAAATCTCTGTGGTTGCCAAGTAGAGGATGAAATGGAAGGGCCAGGGGCTGGAGGTGGAACAGCAGTCAGGAAGCTGCAGGAGAGGTGGGCCTGAGGGATACAATGGTGTCTGGAACCAGGATAGTGGACATGGAGACAGAGGGCAAAGGATGGAGTCCAGAGAGAGTCATGAAGTAAAACGATAATCCAACCAATAGGAGTAATAAGAGCAGCCAGCATTTATTGAGCACTTACTGCATGCCAGGCCCTATGGCTTGGGGCTCTCCATCTCCACCAAGATGCAGATAACTCAGTTACTTTTTCCATCCACCCTCTGGAACAGGTTCTATCATTATGCCCATTTTAGAGGCAAAGAGGCTGAGAGACTGACTAGGAGACACTTGGTTTGTGATTTTCATTACTGGGAGGGAAGCTGGCGGGGGTCTGGAATACCACTCAAAGACACGAGGACACCTGTAAAAGCATCATGGGAAGGAGGAGAACACTGAATGGGGGACACACAAGCCAAGAGCCCAGTGTCAGCTGGGGCCCAAGGGAGGCCCAGAGGTCTCTGGCTGGGCTGTTCACTCCAGCCGCCAGGTGAGATTCCTCTCCAGGGAGTTAAGGAGGAGGAGGAGGACCACAACAGGTCCCAAAGAGGTGGGGACAAGGCAGGGAGACAGAGACCTGACATCAGAAGAGAGCTGGGCAGTGGGATGGATGGAGGTGGGGCTTCCCAAGCTTGGGGCCACTGGCACTTCTTTGTCATTGGAACGTCTAAAAGTCAAGTGACTTTGGGAGAGAGATGTCAACATGCGCGTGCACACACACACACACACACACACACACACACACACACACACACGAGATACTCTCTGGCCTGCAGCACAGGGACCGCCATTGGTGGTGTGTGACCTGACACAGAACAATGTTCCTGATGACAACATGCAAATCATATACAAAGGCCAAGGGCCTCAGAACTGCGCTGGCCCCCAGGGAAGAGAGGAGGGCAGGTGTGAAGCCAGGGCTGCCCCAAGCGGCTCCAGCACAGCCCTGCCGGCTCCCACGCCTCCACAGCTGTGCATGCGAGCACTGCCGTCCCCTGCCATCTGCCCGGCGAATTCCTACTTGCCCCTCAAAGCTTGTCCCAGCGTTACCTCCTCTGGGACCGTTCTTACTCTCGCAGCCCCAGCAAGTGTTGTCATCATCCTTTGCTTGTGCGCGTCTGGGGCACCACCCCTCACCCCAGAAGACAAGCCGGTCTTCACCCCAGAAGACTAGGCAAGAAGACCTGACCCAGCTCACCTCCCTACCCCTCAACCCCTCAGCCTGGGGGCCCAGGAAACTGTGGGAGAGAAGGGCCAGGGAACCAGCTTCTCCAGCTAGCAAGGTCACCCCCGAAGCACTCAGATGGGACCTCCCACCCCAGCCAAGCAGCCCCTCTCTCCCAGGGCCACCACTTAGGCCTTGTGTGTGTGTGTGTGGGGGGGGGGTGACCTCACTGCCTGGGCCATGCCCCAACAACTGGCCTGGGCGAGTGCAGTAGTTTCACTGAGGATGGGACATGCGGGGCGAAGTCGCTGGCCAAGGCCGCTCAGGAGTCCCCGGAGATGGAGGCCGCAGGCAGGAAGCTGGTCTGAAGTTTCATCTTCCTCAAGGCACACACACTCAGGCAAGGCAGGGCCTCTCTCACATACCAGCACACACAGCCACGCTGACACCAGGTTCCCACACCCAGCTTCCGTCTCACACATGCCTCACACGCACACAGTCTCTGTCACATACAGGGCCCCACCGCACACAGCCCCACACACAGACGGTCCTGTGCACACAGCCTCACACACAGAGCTTCACAGCGTCACGCCTGCCACACGCAGAAATACACTCTCCTCAAGTCTCTTACACACCCCAAGAACCTCTCTCTCTCTCTCTCTCACAAACACACATACACACAGCATCTCTCTTACACGTACAGTCTCTCTCTCTTACATACGCACTCTCTCCCACGCAGTCTCACTCTCTCACGCAAAGTCCACCTCAGAATCTGTCTCACGTTCACATGGAATTTTTCTGACACAGAGACTCACAGAATCTTTCTCACATAGTCTCAGCACACACCCCTCTCCCCCGAGAGTCTCACTCATGTGGTCTTTCTCACACATGTGAAGAACCTTTCACACCCACACAGAATCTCTCTCATACAGATTCTCACACATAGAGCTTTTCTTTCGTGCACATCTACGATGTCACACCCAGGATTCCGGTCTTGAATCCAGAATAAACAGTTAAAGCCCAACCCACAATTTGAGGCGGCTTGGGGCCCACGTGGGGGAGGGGCACGCAAAGGTGACAGCAGCGTCGGAGCAGAGATGGAGGGGGAGGGCGGGCGGGCAGCCCACTGGGCTCTGCGCAGATGAGCTGCAGAGAGGCAGCGCAATGCAGCTAGGCCAGCCGGGCGTGCAGCGGGAAGCCTGGGTTCTAATCCAGGCTCTGCCTTCAGTCCCTGCGTGCCCTTGGGCAGGCCCCAGTGTCCTCATCTGTCACCCAAGGGAGCTGGAACAACTCTGTGTGGCTACTGGGGACAGAAGGTAGCACAGATAGGCTGGGGGGGGGGGGTACCTTCTAACCCCCCTCCCCCACCCCCTCCCCCCCACTGCCCAGCTTCTCCCTCAGAGTCTGCTCTTCAGTGGACACTGGGGAGAACCAGGGCTTTTCTGTAAGGTTTTGGACACCAACAAGACCCCATTTATCCAACCCATTTATTTGCATGGGGTGAAGGCCACCCCACAGCCGGGGAATGGCCAGTGGGAGGAGATGGACAGGGGAGGGGGCTGGAACACGCCCCATGTGACCCCTGCCTCTCCTGAAACTCAGAGGCATGGGCCGGAGTGAGCCCAAGGAGTGGGGTGGGGGGACCCAGCCTCTTGCTAGGGAGCCAGGAGGATGAGAGGACCATGCGGAAGCTGGGCCTACTCTCTGCTTCTGGGGCCAAGGGGGTGGTGGTGATGGTCAGATGCTGCCCAAGGTCAAATGCAGGCTAAATGAGCAGCTGCTCTAACCCAGGCCTCTGCCCCGCATGCCCCCGCCCCCACCCCCATATGTGCCAATTCAACCTCCCAGTCCCTTTCCTCCTGCCCCTCCCCACCGCTCAGCCACAGCCTCTAGTTACATAATCCCCTGGCTAGGGTGGCCTCTGTCAGGAGAGGGGAGGGGAGACCCCTGAGAATCCCAGTTCACTCCGGAGATGGCAGGGAGCTGGTGGCCAGCTCAGTGGAGGATGGGGTCCCAGGAGACTTGGGTTCCAGTCCTGCTTGGCCTCTAACTCCCTGGGTGACCTTGGGCAGGGTCCTCAAAACAAGGGGTTGAACTGTCTGCTTATTACTGCAGCCCCCCAAACACACATACACATCTGATCTAGGACGTAACATATAAGACCTGCTGCCCCCTCCCTCAGATGCTGAAACATTGAGTGTTTTATGTCAGGAACATGTCCACCAGGCCTGTGCCTAAATACAGACTTTTTCTGCCATGGATACTTCAGGGTCCCCCAGTCCCCTTTCCCCACTGGAGTCAGCTGGGCAGACACTCCGGCCCCCTCCCCTGCCTGAACCTCCATCCCTGGCTCCAGAGGACAGGAGGGAAGGGATGTGGAGCAGTAAAGGGGAGCAGGGCAGTGCTTGGCCTGGTAGGGGGTTCAAGAGTGGCTCACACATGGGGGAGGGGCTCTGCTTTAAATTCCCAACTCCGACCCTTCCCCTCATGCCATAGGCTCTGTTCAGGCCTCTGAGGACAGAGCCAGCAAAAGCAAGTAGGTGACTGCTACGGATGTTCCCCTTTTGGGCTCAGTTAAAGCAGCAAAGAGCTTAGAATTCACCAGGCCCCCTCTCCCATTTTATAGTTGAGGAAACTGCTCAGAGAGGCCATTGGAGGGGCCAAGGTCAGCAGCAGGGTGCCCCTTTTCCCTGGCAACAAGCTGTTGTCACTGAAGGGGAGTGGCTGATGAAGACACACCCACCTCTCACACACCTTGTCCTCGAAGGTTCCCCCTATAGACCCCCTTTCTGCCCCTACAGGTCACAGAAGAGGCATAGGCAGAAGCCCAGTGGCCCCCTCAAGCACCCTTTCCTTTTGACAAGGTAGAATGACAGGCTCTGTTCCCAGGAGCAGGTCTCAGAGAGGATCACATCCCCCTCCCCACCTATCTACCAATTTATTAGCCATAAAGATTTCCCCTTGACTATCTTCCCAGGATGGCCTAAGGCTGCTCCCTGGGGAGGGGTGGTCTGTCTCAGGCAGCAGACCAGGTCTCAAGCCCTCTTCTGTAGGCCCTGGCTGGTTCCAGGTGCCCCTTACCTGGGAGAGAGGAAGGGCTCCAGCTTCCCTCCCCACACCAAGATGTAAAGGACAGTTCACGCTTTCACCCTGTACACCTGCAGAGATGCAAATATGCACACACAGGCACTCCTGCACACTCAACCATACACACATGCTCGCTTATTTCCACTACATACCTTACCCACCCAAATATACACCACCACACTTACATAAATATGCACACACCATCTATTCACACACACAAACGCACCCATTCATAGTCACTCATACATATTAAATTCGGAAATACAGACACAGACCTTACATACGTACAAAGCTCGCGTCACCCTTGAGGAGAGTTCCTCTGTCGCTTACACACGCGCACAAACACCCCCCTTTCAGTTCTGACTCCCTAGGCACCAGTCCTCGAATCCAGCCCTGCCCGCGGGAGACAGAGGACCCTGCCTTCCCCGCCTCGCTCTTCAGATGCGTAAGTTGTCACTTACCCGCGCGTAGCGGGATGAGTAGGGGTCCTCGAAGAGAGCCCAGATGCGCGGCTGCCAGCGGCGCCAGAAGCCGCCGGGCCGGCCGTCCGGGGAGTCGCTGAGCGCCAGGCGCTTGGTCATCTCCAACTCGTCCTCGCCGTCGCCTGAGTCGCCGGGGCCGTCGGCGTCCGCGTCGTCGGCGCTGTTGTCCAGGGGCGCGCCGCCAAAGCTGTCCAGCGCCTCCTCGGCGTCGCGGTGCTGGCGGTACGTCATCCAGCAGCAGGGCTCCACGTCGGTCTCGTCGATGCCCCAGAAGGCCAGCTCCTCCTCGTAGAGTGGCCCGCACACGTCGGCCGGGCAGTGCAGTTTGCCCGTGCGGTAGTAGTTCAGGATGTGCGCGAAGACGCCCGGGTGGCGGTCGAAAAAGAACTCGTCGGCGCGCGGGTCATAGTCGAAGTGGCTGTGGGCGTCGGGCTCCGCCAGCCAGGCGAGCCGCGTGCCGGGCAGCGTGCGCAGCGTCGAGCGGTACGTCTGGTGGCGCGTGCCGCCCACGTTGATCACGATGCGCTCGCTCTCGTCCCCTTGGCCCATCGCGGCGCCTCCTTAGGCATGGCGCTGCCCAGCGACACCCATGGGAGCGGCCGCCAGGGGGAGTTGGCGCCGGGGAGGGGGGCGCGCGGCCTCCTCCCCCCTCCCCCCAGCCGTCGGGGGGGGACGGAGGACAGCGGCTCTGGCTCCCCCAAGAGCAACCCAAGCCCCTCAGGGTGCTTTCTGACGGGTGCTGGTCCAAAGGAGCGTGCGCGGGATCCCCAGGGTCTCTAGGCGCCAGATGTGGGAGGGAGCTGGTCCGGCTGCGGAGGAGGCAGAGGAGGAAAGAAGGGAGGGAGGGGTGGGGGTGGGGGTGGGGGGCGGCGCTCAGCGGCGAGCCCCGGGAGGAGGGAAAAGAGGGTGGGGGGGCCGGGCTCCCGTCCCCATCTCAGCGGGAAAATGGAGACATCGACACAAAGCTTTTAGGGGGAAGGTCAGCTGCTTCCAGGGCCGGACATAGACCAGCCCCTGGAAGGGGGAGGGGAGGGAAGGAAAGGGAGCCGGGAAATTCGCGCTCTGCTGTAAGGTGGTCGCCGCAGCGCGCTCTCGGCGCGGGGGAGAGGGATGCCCGCTGCCTTCCTCCCTGCGTGGCCCTGCTGCAGCTCAGGGCGCAGGGCGGACTCCGGCCCCCTCCCTCTCCTTGCCTGGCTGCCTGCTCCCCCCGGCGGCGGGCGCGCCTGCCCGCCCTCCTCGCTCCTTCTCCCCGCCTCTCGGAGGAGATGGCGGGCCCCCTGGGCAGGGGCACCAGGGGTGCTGCTAGGTGCTGCTGCCGCCGAGCGCTGCGCTCGGGGCGCTCCGGCTGGACCTGGGGCTCTCCGCAGGGCTGCGCTCCGACTCAGGCTCCGGCTCCGGCGGCGGTGCTGAAGGGACAGCTCCCGGGCTGCTGGGGAGCTGCGCGGGGCCGGGCAAAGGTTCTCCGGGCTGGGCTCCGTGTGCGGGGCCGGCGGGCACTGACTCCGGTGCCACTGCGCCCCGCGCTCTGCGCCCTGCTTTGGGCAGGCGGCTGGCGCTGCCGGCCGAGGCGAGGGGGCTGCGGCGGTCGGGCCGGGGAGGCGGGGGTGGCGGGTCCGGGAGCGGCGAGGCAAGGCTGGCGAGGCCGGGGAGGCGAGGCGCGGAGCGGCCGCCGCCGCCGCCGCGACGCTGCTGCTGCCGGGGCTGCTGCTGGGCTAGCTGGCTCGCTCGCTCGCTCGCGCGGTCCGCGTCCAGCCCGCCGCTCTCCGGACACCGGCACACGGCGCGCGCAGCCGCACTCGCCCCCGGAGGGAGGCGCCGCGCTGGGTCCTAAAAAGCCCTGATTCCGCGCCCCCCTCCCAGCCCCGCGCAGAGCCCGGCCTCCTTCAACCCCGGCGCTGGGGGCGCCAGCCCGGCACCGTTCCTGCGGCTCCCGGGGGACCCGCCGACGCTCCGCCTCCGGGGAGAGCCACTCAGTGGGCGGGGGCTCCGGGAGATGTCTCGACCCGAGCCCCCGGGTCAGACTGAGGTTGGAAGGGCGTCTGTACCCGCCCGCGTCTTTCCAAACCAGGGACTGATTCCCTAGTAAAACAAGACACCGCTGACCGCTATCAGAGACACCTCGACCCGGACCAGTATTGACCGCTCCAAGCGACTCTTTAATACTGACCCTTCCAGGGAACCTGGAGCCCCCATGACGCTTCCATAGGTATCTTCTTGCATGGATTCCCAACTAACACTTCCCGCGCTCCACTATACACAACACACACCTCCACTAGGTTGTGTTGTCCTCTAAGCCCTCTACTAACAACCCAATAATCTTGGACCCCTATTAACCCCTTTCGACCCCTTTCGGACCCTGGGCCCTTCTTAAGTCCAGGCTAACCCTAGTTTCCCATGAGTGCCACAAGCTCTGCCGTCTTGATCCCAGCTCACTGATGCTCCCACACTAGGCTGCGATCCTCAGGTGGGGATCCCTTGTGAAAAGGGCATTCTGTGCTTAGAGGTCAGAAGAAGCAACTGCCTCTAGTGGTCCTGAACACTGACAGCCCCCCTTTCTCCACAGGGCTTCAGCTGCCCTGGATGGGTAGATGATGTGGAGTCTGGGGGCTGGAGAGAAGCAACCCCCTGCTGTGATTCCTGGCTTCACAGTTGATTCGGGGGTGGGAGTTGCAGTTTCGGCCTCCAAGGCTTCCTGGTCCATGTTTGCTGGCAGTGCCTCAGTTTACTCAATTGAGCAATCACTTCTTCACTCCTTACTTGTTCCAGGCTCTGTCCCAGGGGCACAAGAGACCCTGCCCTCCAGAGGCTCCAGGCTGTCAGGGAAGTGGGTAGGTGGGCCTGTGCAGGGCTGTGGAGGTCAGGCCCAGCTCCAGGGGTGGCTGTGCTGGGAAAGAGACTTATCGATCCAGCCCAGCCCAATCGAACACAAGGCTGCCTGGGCAAAGGGTGATTTAATTAAGAAGACACGAGGCTCCTATTTACCTGTCGGCACTTGCTAACTGTGCAGACAGCTGTCCCTCAACACTGACCCACAGACCTGGTTGTGGGCCTGGGGACGAAGCTGTGTGGCAGACATCTCTCTCCTCCCTTGGCCAGGGGAATCCCAGCCCAGCCCCAGTGAAATCCGTGTGTGCCAGGGCAGAGGTTTGGAGGAATGGAGAGGGTTGGAGAGGTGCGAGGGGCAGAACCAGTGGTGAGGGGTGGAGAAGGACAATGGGAGAGACTGAGAGAAACAAAGTTACGGAAAAGACAGGGGCAGAGATGAGCAAAGGCAGAGAGAGAGCTGGGGTCTGGGACCAGGATGTCACCTCCTCCCTCCAGAGATTGATCTGTGTTCTTCTTATAAATGGGAGCCATTTCCCCTTCAATGCATTTACTTCAGAGTAGTACAGGGATGAGAGTGCCTTTCAGTGTCTCTCTCATTCTGACCAGTATGAGCCCCATCCCCTACCCATGAGGAGGCCGGACCTGGTACAGCTCAGCTTGGCCCAAATTCAGATTCCCAGGGCACAGTTCTCTCAGGAAGTTCTCCCCCAATCCAAGGAGGTGATAAAACAGAGAAACGGAGTCCTCAGAAGGAACAGAAAAAGATGGACACAGAAAGAGAGAGACACACACGTGTGCGTGCGTGCACACGCGCACACACACACACACACACACACACAGCTGGGAGAAATCAAGATGGGGAGAGACAAGACGGAGGCCTCTCCAAACCTTCCCTTCCTTCCAGCCAGATGTCCAGTCCCTCTTCTCCCCCGGGAAGCCTTCTGCGTTTCTGCCAACTACAGGGGCCCAGCGTCCCACCTCCTCTCTCTCCTGCAGGACCACATGGATCAGAGTATGGTTCCCTAATCTTCACTGTAGCTTATTTCATTTCCCCCAAAAAGGGACTATCAGCTCCTTCAGGGGTCCTTCTTGCTTGCTTCATCCACCCAGTGCCCAGAGCACAGTAGCTCCTCATTAAGGACTGGATGATTTGAGAAAGGCCTGGAGAGGGGCTGGGATCCTAGAATCCTAGTGTCAGAGGCCATAAGAGTCTGGAGCCCTTAACCAAGGCTGAGTCAAGGTGAGAGTCACCAGGGTTTCTCAGGGAATTGGTGCAGAGCCCACCAAGGCCAGTACTCCATGGTGAGCCATAATGGGGAACTGAAGCATGCCCCAGATGGTGGGGAGAAGCAGAGGGAGAGGCAGAGAGAGGCAAAGGGCTCCTAGAAGGGGAAAGCTTGGGTGATTAGGAGCCCTGGTCAGGCGTGGCCCTGAAGGGCCAGAAAAAGAAGCAGGCCAGGGCTGGAGGGAGGGGAAGTGTGAAAGTGTATCTATCGCACCTAAACTCCCCTATGAGGCAAGCAGAGAAGGCTCAGAGAGAAGAGCCTCCCAGGTGGGAGAGGGTAGCTGCCCATGAGGTGCTGCCACGCTATCCCACTTTAAGATTCTCACCTTCATCCCAGATGACACCCCCAGGCCCCAAAGGATGTCCCCCTTCTCTATCCTAAGCAGGGACACAAAACCCCTTCTCTCACCTCCTCTTCACACTGTAAGAAGGCTGGCATTTGCAGAAAGCGTAGAAAAACCAAGAGGGCAACATAGAAAAAAAAAAAAAAAAAAAAAAGGAAAAAGCCCCAGAGAAATGGGGGTAGGGAGGGAGAATCGCTGATCTAAGCCTTAGCTTCTTACCCACAACCACTAACCACAGACCCTCAGCCCAGCTGAGAGCCTCTTCCCTTTCTGCTTGTGAGCAGTCCACCTTATTCATAGCCATTTGACCCTTCCCTTGCAGAGGAAAGCTGTGGTCCAATGCCACAGGGTCTTTGGAATCAGTGGTTGGTGGGGGGGGGGGGGGGGGGGGCGGGGCACAGGGTGCAGTGAACTACCAGTGGGCTTGTGTGATTCAGTGGTCAAGAGCATAAGCTCTGGAACCAAACTACCTGTATGCAAATCCTAGCTCCACTATTGACTAGCTATGACCTTGGGCAAGTTATTCAATTTATCTAGAGTCAGTTTTTTTATTGATGGATATGAGTAATAATAAACCGTATATCATAACACCTCCGTTCTGTAATTCCTCTTGTTCAGGTTAGAGGAGGGGGCTGATGGGAGTGGCTGGAGGATGAACTAGCGCTGGGTGTGGACCAGAAAAAAGTGAAGGGAGTCCTGAAGCCAAGTTTGGCCTATGTGTTCACACCTGGCACTTGCAGGCCTTAGATCTGGTCCTGCTAGGCTCTGGAACTGGCCCAAGTCTAAGCCCCAGGCCTTGGTCCAGGTTGGCCCATCCCATATGCTCTTTCCCAGGCCCAGAGCCTTCTCATTCCTGGTGGGTTGGGGTGCCATCTTGTGGCCACGGCTGGAAACTAACCCGACCAGGGCACAGAGCTGGCTTTGGAGTGATGATAGACAGTGCAACGGTGCAGCAGGGATCTCTTGCGCAGATCAGAGCTCCTCTCCCCAGTGGACAGGGGAGAGTGAAACTAGAAGTGCCCTAGTGGGAAACTGGTGACTGCGGCTGACACATCTCTAGCTTGAGCACTGACCCTGGTACCTAAGCTGGGAATGGGGTGGGGCGTACAGTTGTTCCTTCCTGTGACCCCTGGGCAAATGGGTCACAGATCTCTTAGGCCAGGGGAAGTCTAGAAAGGCGACAAGGTAAAGAATACTCCAAGGAAGTGCTAGACCAGGGCTTGTCAATGTCTGCACATTTTGGACCAGATAATCCTTTGGTGTGGGGTTGTCCTGTGCATTGTAGGATATCTAGCAGCATTCCTGGCCTCTACCCACTAGATGTCAGTAGAACCCCTTCCCCATTTGTGACAATCAAAGAGGCTGATGCCAAATGTCCCTTGGGGGATAAAATTTCCTCTGGTTGAGAGAAGCACTGATCTAGAAAGATCTGAGTACAAAGCTCATTTTGCTGCTTACTAGCTGTGTAAACTAGTCACTTTCACTCTCTAAGCTTCTGTTCCCTCATCGGCGTAAAGGGAACAATATTTTGTGAATATTCAGTGAGATAGTGTCTTTCATTTAACTTCCTCTCCTTCCATTTCCCCCCTTCCCTCGGACTGCCCACCGCCTCCAAACCTTCTGTGACCCGCATTTACCCCACGTCTCCTTTATGGGCTCCTGCCATTTCAGCAGCGTCCATCCCTCAGAGTGGCAGTATGGCCCCAGGGGCCCAGCGTCAGCCCTCCCTGGGCTTTACTTTGGGGAAGGTGGGCCTCAATGCCTCACCTCTCACTGCCGGCTATGGGGGGAGGCGGGGAGCGGGGAATGATGATGGCTGTGGTGAGGGATGGAGGGATGCACGAGGATGGTAGGCACGCATGTGTGTAGGAAGGATGGGTGGGTGCCGGCACTGCTGCAAGAGTGTCCCCGGCAGGACTGAGCAGGGGCCGCTGAGTTCTCCCGGAAGCAGCTGGAGACGCGTGGCTGTCTCAAGGGTCTTCCTCCTTCTGTGACTCCTTTAGAGGAATCTTGTGGGCTCTCGTGCCTGCGTCAGCCTGCAGGTAAGCCTGGTTGGCAGTGTGCAGGGCTGGGTCCAGGTTCTATGAGGCCTGAAGTTTAGACATTTGGGGGAGGGGGTCACATTTTTTACAAAAAAGAATAGAAAGTTGGGTACAAAAGTGAATATTTATTTAGACTTAGAAAAGAAATCAGGACCAAATATAAATTTTAGAAAGCTGACAAATACTAAAAGTGTTTAAAAATAAACCAGAAAAAAATAGTTTAATATTGTTGTTAACTGCCTGACACACCTACGTAATACTTTTAAATAAGTTATATTTACTTGGAAGCATTCATAATACCAACAAAAACAGCTGCAACTTTTTTTCTTTTTTTTTTGCAATTACAGAATGATGTTCAGTGAACAAAACCACATTTGTCTTATTAAAGATTCATTGAATTTGGCCGAAAATGAAAAAATCATCTTCCCCTGTAACTATTTTTTCTGTGCACCAACAGGAACCTGCCTTAAATTTCCATGCCACTTTACAGCTCCCATAGTGTATCAGGCAAGGTTTGTGGCTGCTGAAAATACCACCAGGACAGGACTACTTGAAGATACATTTGTGAAATGCACTGGAACCAGAGTAGCTAAAATAATCTTGAAAAAGAACAAAGTTGGAGGATCACACCTCCCCATTTCAAAATTGACTATGAAGCTACAGTAATCAAACTGTTTGGTACTGGCATAAAGGTACTGGCACATAGATAAATGAATAGAATTGAGAGTCCGGAAATAAACTCATATACTCATAGTCAATTAATTTTTGCCAAGGGTGCCAAGACAATTCAATGGAGGAAAGAATAATCTTTTCAAAAATAGTACTGGGACAACTGGATAGCCATATGCAAAAGAATGAAGTTGGATCCCTTCTTCACACCATATAGAAAAATCAACTAAAACTGGATCAAATATCTTCTTCCTTGGATTAGGTCATGGTTTCTTAGACATGATGCCAAACATACAAGCAGCAAAAGAAAAATATAGATCAATTGGACTCCAACAACCACAAAAGACTTCTCTGCTTCAAAGGACAATATCAAGAAAGTAAAAAGAGAACCCGTAGGATGAGAGAAAATATTTGCAGGCCATATATCTGATAAGGGTCTAGTGTCTAGAAGATATAAAGAACTCTCATAACTCAACAATAAAAAGACAAATAACCTCATTTTAAAATGGACATAGAATTTGAATAGAACATTTATCCAAAGAAGATATACAAATGGCTAGTAAGCACATGAAAAAAATGCTAAATAACATCATTAGCCGTGAGGGAAATGCAAATCAAAACCACAATGACATACACTTCACACCCTCAGGATGGCTAGAATAAAAAGATAAACAATAACAGTGCTGTCAAGGATGCAGAGAAATTGGAACCCTCATATACTGCTGATGGGAATGTAAAATGGTACAGCTGCTTTGGGGAAGACTTTGGCCATTCCTCAAAAACTTAAACATAGAGTTATGATATACCCAGCAATTTCACTTTTACGTATATACCTAAGGGAATTAAAACCATATGTTTTCACAAAAAGTGGTACATGAATGTTCATAGCAGCATTATTCATAATAGCCAAAAAACGGGGACAAGCCAAAAATCTATCATCTGATGAATGGATAAACAAAATAGGATGTATCCATACTGTAGAATATTATTCAGCTATAAAAATGAATGAAGTACCGATACATGCTACAACATGGATGAACCTTGAAAAGATGCGAAGTGAAGGAGGCCAGACACAAAAGGCCACATAGTATGTGATTCCATTCATATGAAATGTCCAGAATAGGCAAATCCATAAAAATAGAAAATAGCTGAGTGGTTGCCTCGAGCTGGGGGGAGGAGAGAAAGTGAGGAGTGACTGCTAAGGGGTATGGGTTTCTTTTGGGTATGGGTTTCTTTTGGGAATAATGTTCTGGAATTTGATAGTGGTGATTTTTGCACAAAGTTGTGAATATAGTACAAACCATTGAATTGGACACTTTAAAAGTGTGAATTTTGTGCTATGTAAATTATATTTCAATTTTTTTAATTGGGAAAAGTAAAAGAAGGATCAGTAAACCAGGAGCTATACATAATTTGCTTATGCTAAGAAAAATCTGTCATGGTTCCAGCTCCCTTATCTGTAAAAGACCTATTTTATTATCTTTTTCTTTCTCTGAAATGCTTTAAGTGAGTTACTAAAGAATTTCAGAACTGGGACACACCTTTTCAACTCACTAATTCTTTACACAGAGAGAGAGCCCAAATCCAAAAGGTTTAAGTCACATTCGCAAGGTCTCGGAGTTGGTCAGTGGCACAGCCAGGCCTAGATCCCAGGAATTATGTGGCCACGACATCATCTGGGACTTACTGCCCCCTGTTACTGGGAACATTCTACATGAATTAAAACCCACTGTTAAATGTTGTCTGAAAAAAAAAAATGTTAGCTGTACAAATGTGACCCTGTACCATATAAAAACGAATATTACAAAGCCTCACGTTTTCCCGTTTAGTACTACTCAGTTGTGTGCAAAGGATCGAAGTGTTTTATAGATGAGAAAAAACTGAGCTAGAACCGCATGGTTCTTCCCACCACTAGCACCATCACTATTTTTGTCTTTATCTCCCTCATGCGTTCCACCTTTCTCCTCCTGCTCTTTTTTCTTGCCCTTTTCAGTCTTGTCCACTCCCTTCCACCTGCATCAGGCTGTATATTAAGTGCCTCTTCAATGTGATTCTATAATATCATTTTCTACACAGAGAATTGAGAGCTAATTCAGATAATTCAGTCTCTCCTTCAACATGGTTGATCAAAACTTGTTTGATACCGTTGACAATTTAGGGAAGTTACTCTCAGGCTCACCACTCTATTGGAAATGTCCACTGGAAATTGTACCTGAGATGTACACTTTTAGGATTGTTTTCAAATTTGGCGGGAACTCCATCCAGTTTCTTCCACCTGTGAACTGTGAGTTCAAGGTATATTGAATTTTCCTGTGCGGTGATTAATTTTAAATGCTTTTCAATTGGCAGGGTTCATTTAAAAAGTTTGTTGATGCTAAGGTCTTGTTATAGTGGCATATTGTGAATTTTATTCTGTCTTTCTTGATGTCAGCATTTCGTGGTAGACCAGCAAAAAATTTAAATCGTTTTCCAATATGTTCATATAATTAACTCTTCTTTGTTGGTTAGATTATCAAACAACGCAAGTGTCTTTTCAATAATTCCATTCAAAAGTTCTCTCTTTCTTTTAATAAACTGCTTTTTGGTCTATCTAAATATATGTTGGGGTTACAATTGTCTTCTCAATGTCAGAATCATAATTTATTTCATTGTTCATTGTTATTGTCTCTGTCTTGTATTTAATTTATTTAAAATATGTTCTGCTAAACCCGAACAAGATGTATACCTTTCAAGAGGACCCCAACATGCCCATAAATGCCACCCAACCTAGCGGGGGAGTCAGAATAGAGACAATGGTCATAACCAGTTGACTACAATATTTTACTTTGGAAAATTTGAAAAGAAACTAGACCATGTGAAACTATTTCTAGGGCTTTTCCCAGCTCCTTAGAAGAAGCTCATGCAAGGGACAAGGACCTGAAGCTTAAACTTCCTTGGCATCGAAGTACACCAGCCTCTGGTGGTATGCTTTGGGGACATGTGTGCTGCTGTGTGAGCACATGTGTGTAGAGACATGCACATGTCTCTATGGAGAGCATGGCCTGGTGTCTTCTCGGGCCCAGCCCAGGTGAAAATGGCCCCAAGAGCAAGGATGTTTCATCTGTACTGCAAATGGGGTTCAGCTAGATGTGCCCCATCCACGCCCCACCCAGGGGACTGACGGAGAGGCCAGGAGAGGACCTCAAATCCCATCATCCACGGGGTGATCTGAGCTCTAGCTGCTCCCTTCCCTCCTGACGCCCTCTCCTTCCTCTTCTCCTTCCTTCCTCTGCAGAGGCTACAGGGCTGGGCAGCTGAGAGTGCAGTCTCTGGGGCCTCTCTGCCTCGGTTAAAATCCTGCCTCATGATCTAAGCTGGTCCAGTTAGAGTTCTTCCCTGGGAATTTTCTAACTGGAGTTAAATGGTGAGATGTGAGTTAATCCCTGAGTTGCTGGAGAAGACCAATATGGACTAGGAGGGAGTAAAGGCAAGTAGAGAGGCAAGAAGGGGGATGTGTTGAAGAGCAAGAGGGGCTCCAGTCCCGCCTCTTGAGGCCCATGGGTGCTGTGGTGCTGTAGCGCTGCTTCCTTATGGGAACTGCCCTGATCCTTCCAACATACCCGCTGTGGGGTTTAACCTTGTTTGAATTGGGTTTCTGTCACTTGTAACCGGAAGTGTCCTGGACTAAATCTGTCCCTGTGCCTGCTTCTTCTTCTTCTCCAGAGGTCTCCATCTTTGCAATGGCACCTCTGTCCACTCTGAAGCAAACCAGAGCCTGAAGTCATCCTTGATTCATCCTTTCCCTCTCTTCCTCACACAAGGCTCTGTGAACAGTTCTGTAGGTTGTTCATTGAACAAGTGCACCTGGCCAAGGAGGTGAGCAAGGGCTGAAGTCCAGCCTGCTCTCTGTTTGCCTAGCCATGAAACCTGGTGCAGATCAGTGTCCTCGGGAAAGAAGGGACACCTTTTTCTAATTGCCCACTAGCTCCCTATAGGCTATAGTAACGCTATAGGTTACTGGGGCCTTCTTCCTATGTGTGGTTAGTTCCCTCAGTGCAGAAGCTCTGCCTCCTCCTCACTTTGCCTCACTAGCTTCTCATACCCCATCATCATCTCTCATTGCACCCTTTACTTTACCTCGTGGTGTTTCTCTCCATTTATAACATTGCATTTATTCACTTGATTCTTTGTCTAGTGACTGTTTCCCCAGTGGATTTTAAGCTGTGTGAGTGCAGGGACGGTGCCCTCAAGGTTCTCCCTTGTACTGTCAACACCTACACGTCATCTGGCACAATTATCTCTACTCCTGTGCTTTCTCTCCCATCCCCAGTCACAACCCCAGTTCAGGCCATGTCATGTCTCCTCTGAGCAACCCTGGTGGCCTCCTGACAAGTCTTCCTGTCTCAAGTCTTGTTCCCTCCTAACCATTCTGCCAGTCTAGACAGGCCTTTCTAAAATACATATTTATTTGTATCATTTCCCTGGTTAGATTCCTCTATGGCTCCCAATTGCCTTCGGGATAAAGCCCAAATGAGGTCCATTGTGGCCCTGCCTCTGCCTTTTCCCCATCTCACCTCTGGCCCCTCCCTGTGAGCATTTGTGGTTCCATAAAGGCACAGTTTGTTTTCTGTCACCTCTGGTTCTTTGTGCTTGCTATTCCCTCAGCTTGGAGCATCCTTCTTTGGCTCCTCTTTCCTGACCAACTCCTTCAGGATTCTTACTAGGGGCTGCTTGTTGTCTATACCTTCTGTTCCTACTGTGTTCCTCTGCCACATACATCCCCATTATAGCACTTAATTCATCGTGATGTAATCAGCTACTAAAAGATCCAGTCTCCCCAAATATCTGGGTGCTTCCCAAGGTCAGGAACTGCGTCCACTGGTCTGTTTTCACCCAGCATGGGACCTGGCATCTGCAGAATGAATGAATTCATGAATGAGCCCCAACGGGTCCCAAGGGAGTATAAAGAATCCCCAAGGTACATCTGGGGAAGCAGCCAGATGAAAAGTGGAGGATGATTAGTAACAGAGCAGCCCTCGGTGGCTCCCCAGGGGGCCTGCATTGGGGAGAACAGAGGCTCTCCCAGAGCAGAGAGCAGATCCTCTGCTCTTCCTTCTGCCATTGCATCTTGCCTGCAGTCCCCAGGCCCTCTCCACACTCTCCCCCTCCTTGGGGAGAAGAGCCCTTGAAAGTGGGCCTGTAGCATTTTCAGGAACAAAAGGTCTTTAAGAGTGGGATGTAGGAGGCACTGAGGTCCTGGTGACAAGTGTATGTGAATTACGGGGTGGGGTTGGGAAGAACTTTTGCCAGGCCATGCATCCAGGGGTACCCTCCCAGAGGTGCCTCTGTGTTTGTATGTGTGTGTGTGTGTGTGTGTGTGTGTATGTGTGCCGGGGAGGGGGGCGTCTGTGGGCATTATGCATGTGTTGTCTTCTTTTGTTTCTCAAGACACAGTTTAAATGGCACCTCTTCCAGGAAGCCCTCCCCAGCACCCTGGCTAATAAATCAATGGCCCCTCCTCTCCTCTCAGAGTGTTTATAGCTTGATAAGAGCACTGATGCCATCTGTGATGATGCAGGTTTGCACGTGCCCCTCTCCTTGCAGGCTCTGGGCTCCTGTCTTCTTGTGAGATCTGACAGTGCCAGGATGCTCCAAGTGCTGCGTTACTTAACAGTAGTTGTGTCTGTGCCTGCCTGGCCTTTTATGCTGTCCCCCTGTGATAACACTATCACCGAGAGCCTGGAAGTACCACACAGCTTACGATGCCACTTCACACTCATTAGCTTTTCCTCGTCATGCTGTGAGCACCTTATCACATCCTCTACACCCATGAGGATTCTGAGTGGCATCTGGGGGGCATGACTTTCACCAGAGATCCTTCTGGACACCATATCTGGCTTCACTCTGTGTGTATGGAGGGGCGTGATTCTCAACCGTGTACGCACTTCAGAATCACCTGGGGAGCTTTTGAAAAATACCAATACCTGGCCAGAGGTATCTAGGGCAGATACTTTAAATCAGAATCTCTGGGTGGCGGGACAGGCACGGATCTCTTATTAACTACTCAGATCGTTCTAATATCCATCCTGACACGAGAACTACTGACCTGTGTGTGGTGATGTACGTCATAGTCAGAAGAACCTCTTCACTAAAGGGAAACATACGCCGCCCCCCCCCCGCCCCCGCAGGCCCCAAGCATCCTCCTTGCTCTGTCTGCCGCCTATAGGGGTCGCTGCGGTACAGCTGGCGCAGTTTGCGGATTTTCCTCCCGTCAAAATCCTGTCCCCAACGCCAGCGAAAGCCGGAGCCGCCGCAGTATAAATTAGCGTCTTTATTTCGAACACTTGAGCGAGCGCCCGCGGCTCGCCCGCCTGCCGTATAAACATACAAAGTCCCTGTCGCACTGCACACCATGCCTCGGAGATAAATACAGCCCTAGGGGCTCCTGCTCTGGCAAAGCAACTCTTATTTACAGGACTAGATTACAAAAGTATTACAAAAAGTGGTCCTGAACCGGGGGAGGGGTAGGAGTGGTTACCGCTACACCTGTTACACTTGGGAAGGGAGCGGCGGGAAAGCGCCGAGGCCTCCGGAAAAGAGAGGCCACGCCCCTTTAAGCATCCCGGCGTCCGGGGGCGGGGCTTAGGTCTGCGTGGGTCCCATTCCCCATGGGGGAGGGGCCGAGGAAGAAGAAGGGCCTGGGCCCTCAAGGGTCAGCTCTGGCCCACCGAGTAACATCAAACGGCCATCGCAGAGGGTCTTAGGGATGGGTGCTGCGTGGAAAAAAAAGGACCATGTCCTTGCCCTGGGGTGCGGGAGGCGGAAACACACATCAGTTCCTCCGCCTCTCCTACCTCCGGAGGGGTCGCTTTTAAAGCGCTTTTGGGAGGAGTTGGCGTTTAAGCTCAATCTTTTGGGCGTGAGGGACCCTAGGGGCACCATCCCTCAAGCCCGCGGACAGCGGCGCCCTCCGATGCGGCCGCCCAACCCCTCAGAGCACCTGGTAAATCGGGTTGGGGTTCGCGCCCGCGGGGCACCGAGGGGCAGCGTCAGGGGAGGGGGTGGGCGTGCTGCGCTCGACCTCGCTCCCGGCGGCCGCCTCTTGCGGGCCGGGAGACGACTCCGGCGGCGCGTCGGCCAGCAGAAGCGCGGGCGCGGCGGGGCTCTCGGTGGAGATGCGCTCCACGATGCTGGACAGGCAGTCGAGGCTCGACACCGCAGCACTCTTCCCGGGTCGGGGTTCTGCGCGGGGAGGGGTAGGTTAGTATGCAGGGGTGGAGCCGCGGACAAGTCTCCCACCTCTGGTTCAGTGCTTTGGGGCAGACGGTGAACTGAGGGCCGGCGAGAATTTGGGAGGATCCCGCGAAATTTCGGGGTGAAAAAAGAGGGAACTACATGCTTAGTATTTCATTCTCTGTACCATCTCCCAGGATGGGGGCGAGGAGGTCCTAGGTAAAGAAAAGCCAGGGCAACTCAAAAGGGAACGTGGGAAGGAGGCGCGAATACGCACCGCTGGGCGCCTCGCTGTAGTAGGTGCCGTCATAGCAGTTCCGCCGCCTGGCACCGCTCGGGGGGCCGCTGTAGTCCATCTGCAAACAGCAAGGGCGACCAAGTCAGGCCTGGGAACCGCGCGGGTCTGGAGCATCACTTCCTGCAGCGGCCCCCTCCCCAACCCCCCAAGTCTCAGCCGCGAGAGTTCTGGCCCGGATCTGTCCAGGTTGGGGAGTAAGGGTGGGCACCAGCTATCTGCAGCATGTCTGGCCAAATAGAGGGCAGTCAGCTAGGAGCACAAATCTGCATTTTGGCAATAGGGATAAGCGGAGAAAAAGCAGATCTTCGTCTTGGCGCAGTAGTGTTCTAATAGCGCGCCCAGTCGGGTGGATCGTATCTGTCCCGTGCACATCCAAAGCACTAGGCCACCCTAGTGACAGCTGCCTGGGGCATCGAGGGTCCACTCCCGGGTAGACTCCCCGCCCAACCCTCCCACCAGAGGGCCAGCTCCGCGCCCTCGGAAACGCATTCCTGATATATCAAGAGCTGCCCTCACTTCTCCAGCCCAGGGTCCTGGCCTTACCATGCCGTCCGAGCAGTTGGAGCGCGGACTGGAGGCGTCCGAGTCGCCGCTGTAGTGCTCGCCGCCCGGGCCGGGGGGCAACGGGCCGGGAGCGTAAAAGGCAGCTGCAGGGCCAGGGGGCGCGGCGTCCTGGTCGCGGAGCAGCGCCTGCAGGCCTTCGATATAGCGGATGGCGTTGCGCAGGATCTCCACCTTGGGCAGCCGTTGGTTCGGGTTGCTAGACGTGCAGCGCTTGAGCGTCTCGAAGGCCTCGTTGACTTTGCTCAGGCGGCGCCGCTCGCGCATGGTAGCGGCCTTTCGGCGGTCGGCGTTAGTGGTCTTGCGTTTGCACGCCTTGCAGGCCCACAGCAGACAGCGGCCCGCCTGGTGGTGCCCGCTGGGCGCGCGCACATGCTCGTCCTCGCGCGCGCCCGGAGCGGGGTGCGCGGCCGCAGGGAAGTGCGAGTGTTCCTCAGGCTTCAGGAGCGCGCCCACGTGCACAAGGCGCGGATCCAGATCTTCGAAGAAGCGCAGGTCCGGGGAATCGAAACACGGGTCATCATAGAAGTCGTCCGCTGTTGCAAAGTTGCAGAGAGAGCCGTCGGGGCCCGTCAAGTCTACGTCGCGAAGCGGCGGTGATAGCAGCTCCATATCCCGGCGGGGGGCGGCGCAGTCCTGGCTTCTTCCCACCCCAGCGGCAGGGGTTGCCAGAAACTTTCTGCGGCTCTGGAGCTCCGGCAGTGGGATAGCAAAGTACTGGGGGTCTGAATGTACACCCAGCTGTCCCCCACCCTGCCTTGTCCTGCCCCGCCTGACCGACGGACTGCGAGGAGAAAGGCGGCAACGCCTTGGGGCTTCCCCACCCCTACCTTCACAACAGGCTCCCGGGGCTATTTATTCCGGAGTAGCCTAAGGGCCCCCGAGCCTGAGCAGGCGGCTAGGGGCGGGGGCGCCCGAGGCCAATAGGAACTGAGAGGGGAGGAGCTTGGGATCCCCAGGGTGGCAGCAGGGGCCAGAGACTGGCCAGCCCCCTACCCCTTGACACTCGCGCGCGCGCGCTCCGGCCCCTCCCCAGGCAGGGAGGAAGGCAGAGGCTGGCAGCCCAACGCGGCTGCACTTGGCTCCCGGGCACACTTTCCAGATCTCTGCAGCACTGGACTCCTCGTGTGTCCGCGGGAAGCGCTGGCCGCTCGCGCTTAGCTTTGGGCTGACTTTGAGGACTCCCCCAGTCCGCTGATTTGTGGGGGACCCAGGAACAGGTTAGGGGTAGAAATCAGATCCGGAGAGATTTGGAAAGAGACCCATGCCAATAAGGCAGAGACACACTCAGAGCTTAGATAGTGAGAAGGTGAGTGGTAAAGAGGCTGAGACATCCAGAGAGCAGAAAGCTAGAGAGTCAGAGGCAGAGAAACGAGCAAGGAGAAATAGAGAGTCCAAGTGGGGAAACCTGAGACTGAACGTGGTGGTCTTGTCACTTGGCCAGTTCCTGCCCCGGGAGTCACTCAGTGGGTCGCGGGCGCAGTCCATCTTCTCTTGTCGCTCGGAAACCCAGCCGCATCTATACAGGAGTCGATGATTGCTTTTAAAACTTCATGCCAGTCTCTCTGAACGCAGGTCCTGTCCCAGTCTGGAGAGAGGGAAGCGAACTCCTGCCCAATTCAACCTGCTCATTTCCGCGACGTGGTATCCAGTGCAGGTCTAGGCCGAGATGTCTCTTCCGCTGGGAAGAAAAGTCCGTCTGCTCTGGGCTTTCCTCCACTTTGGGTGCAGTGTTGTGCCCAGGAAGTTTATTGCATAAAGGCCTTGAACACCTAGACGGCCTGAGAACCCCACCTCAGGGTGGAGTCTTTGAGAGTGGAGTTTGCAGACCAGTGACCTAGACCCCACAGTTTCCTGTGTGACTTTGTGGAAGTCACATCTTCTTCTGAGCCTCAGTTTCCCCACTTTGTAAATTTGAGCATGTTAATAGTGATCTCTTAGAGTGATTGGTGGTGGGGAGAATCTAAAGAGACCAAAGATGTGGAAGCCCTCAGTCCGATGTGCAAGGCTATACTAACGAGAGCGCTTGCTTCTGTCGCTGACACCGGCTGGATAGCTGGAAGGAGTGCTCCCTGCAGCCTTCTCAGCTGTTGGCTGGGGCACTGAGTCCTGACAGGGGCCCATGAGTCTTAGGGCTGGGCTCCTGTGAAGGGCTCAGCTGCATTTCTCCCCAGCAGGCCCACTGGAGAGACTGGGAATAGAAGCAGGAGGCAGTCACCCATGGGACTCTGGCTCCCTCACAAGCCCTGGGGTGGGCCTCCTCCCCATCTCCATAAGGTGTTCCAGCCTCTTCCTAAAACTGCAGTCCACACCTTCCTCTCAGCACCCAGGCTAGAGATCTCCCTTGGACCAGACAACCCTACTGGGGTCTCTCCTCCTAGAGCCCACAGATACAAGCAAGAATGAATGATCTTTGTCCCTTTCCCCCTAACTTCTGGAGGCTGTCCTAACTGGCCCTCTGAGTCCTGGGGAGTCATTCCTTCCCTTCTGTTTGGGAGCCCTGTCTTTTTCACTTCTAGTAGTAGTACTGAAGTTCCCTCATTAGGAAGTGCTTACCTGCCCTCACTGCATAACACCACCTTCATTTATTCATTCAACACACATCATGGAGTGTCCACTATGTGCCAGATACTGGTCTAGGTGTTGGGGATACAGCAATGAACAAAACCAAGACTCTGCTCGCATGGGGCTTACATTTTACCACAGGGTGACAGATAATAAACAAATAAGCAAGGAAGTGTATGATATCAGGAGATTATAAGTTCTATGAAGAAACCTAAAGCAAGGCAAGGAAACAGTGATGGAGATTATTTCATTATGTAGAGTGGTCAGGGAAGACCTCTCTAGCCTGATTCCATTTGAGCAGAGACCAGAATGAAGGGAGGGCAGAAGCAGATATCAGGAGTCGGATAGAGGAAAGACCATGTCCAAAGGTCCTGGGGCACGACTGTTTGTCAGTTTTAAAGTAGAGCAAGGAGGTTGGTATATTTGGAGCAGTATGAGCAAGTGGGAGAGTGGTAAGAGAGAGGGTCACAGAGGGAGCAAAGGATTTGTATTCCGAGGTGGAAAGCCACCAGAGAGCTTGAGCAGAAGGGAAGAATGTTACCATCTGACTTACATTTTAACAGGAGCGTGCTGGTTATGGAGAGCAAGGGCACAGCAGGGAGACCTGCTATTAGGAGGCTATTGAAATAAAACAAGTGAGTGGAATTGGTGGCTTAGATCCAGGTGGCGGCAGTGCACATGGTGAAAATCGGCTGGATTCCAGATACATTTTGAAAATGGAACCCACAAGATTTATTTGTGATTGGATGTAGGCAAGAGACAAAAGAGGAATTAAGGATGACTCCTGGAAGAATGGAGTTGGGAAGAGCAGGTTTGTGTGTGGCAGACTCAGAGTCCAGGTTGGCATGAAATTTGAAATGCATTTTCAACATCTAGGTGGAAAGGTCGAGTAGGCAGGGGATTTATGAGGCTGGAGTTCCAAACGGGAGGTCTGGGCATGTGAAAGTCCTGACCAATCAACCTCTAAGACATCTCTCAATTCTTTCCATCCCCACTGTTATCATCCTGGACGACACTGCCACATTGCTGGCCCGGATGCCCAGCATAGCCTCCTAGTTCCTCTCCTCACTTTTACTCTTGTTCCAGTAGAATCCATGCACTACACAGCAGCCTCCATCTCTACAATTGCATCTGGAACCATGATCCCCTTTGAACATTCCATGCTAGCCTGACCTCCTCTCCTGTCTTCTGACACTCTGAGTACAATCCTGTTTCCGTGCCTTGAACTTGTTGCTTCTCTGCCAGGCTCTTCCCATGATTGGCTGCTTTTCATATAGCAGGTCTCAGCTCAAACTTGCCTCCTTGAGATGTCTCTGACCATCCTCTCTATGGTAGCTGGGTCACATCACCCTGCTCATTTCTTTCTTAGCACAGCCACTCTTTAATTGTCTTCTTTATTAGCTTGTTCATTGATTGACGTAGCCCCGAGAAGTCAGGGATGCTTTGTTCACCATGGCATTTCCAAAAACCATCACAGGGGCTGTCACATAGTAGGAACTTGATAAATGTCAAATGAATGAATGGGTGGCCTCGTGGCCTTTGAATCTCTCTGCATATATTTGAACTTCTTGAAAAGTGTCATTAATGAGGATGATTGCATTTCTTCTAAACTGGATAGTCGCATACATGATTAGATGTGTATTCTGGGTCACACTTGCTCTTTCCAGGCAAGGCTCAGGCCCATCTGCCTGGAGCATGATCTTTTATGTTGATCAAATACACATGGCCTGCTGCAATATTGTCATAGCATACTATAGAAAGATTTGTTGCTTATTATAACCTGAGTCTTTTCCTTTGACTTACACTTAAAATGAGGAATGTGAATAGTTGTTATATTAGTAATTTAGTTTGAAACAAATATTCCTTCCCACTTGTTTGAGCCTCAGCAGACTGCCTGGCACATGGTAGGCACTCAAGAAATATTTCTTGGATGAATGAATCAATCAAACCCTTTAATTGAAGAGTACCCTGAGATTTCCATGTGAGCTCTTCAAGCCACTTATCCACGCAAATCTGGATTCTTCTCAAACCTGAGCAAGCAAAGAAAACAGAAATAAATTGGATTCTGAGATTTAAATGATTACAACTTTGCTTTTTTTGTGTTTTGCATTCATAAAAACCACCTCAGGGCTGTCATCAAGGTGCCTTTACAATAAGTAAATGTTATATGTTCGAACTTACCAAACATATTTAATATTTTATCACTTGTGGCTTAGAAATCTAAACTGCTTTGACAGTTTTTAACTTGATTTGTAGCTTCATCTTCTTTGGTAATTAGGAAGCATGGTTTTAAAACACATGCACACTCTGGTGGTACGACGCCACTTTTATATTCAACTTCCAAGTGGGATTTTGTTTGCTGCAAGGCTTCTGCTGCTTGAAGAGTTTGGGAATCACTGAACTTGGGGACCTTCACAGACCTCTCCAGGGCTGGGCCCCATGCTTGCCTGGGGTCACCCTCCTGGTCATGACACCACGTCTTTCGGGAAAGATTGACCAACACCTCCATCCCATCCCTGTTGCCAAAAGATCTGGGACAAATGTATCTGCCCTGGGACCTGGGACCTTTTAGTCCTAGTACTGGCTTGGGAGCAGGGGTGGAAAAGGCCATCAGGTTTGGAAGCAGAAAGAGTCCAAGCTTTTATATTGTAGAGTCTCTTCGAGGATGCCCCTCAGATTCACAGGTGCTGGCCTTGTCTTGGGAGAGGCCAATGGCAAGGGACTGAAGGACCCAGGAAGGGGCATTCCCAGGCACCTCTCCCTCCATCTCAAGGCTGAACAGAGCAGAAGGCTGTGTGATCCGGGGCAAGGGACACCTCACCCTGGGCTTTGGTTCCCATCTCCACAATGAGGGGCTCCTTTGGCAGCAGAGAGGGAGGGAGGACTCCCTTCTCTCTCCACCCTTTCCAGTGCTCCCTCCTCAGTTCCCTTGGCCTGTCTGCCTGGGGCTATAAATGGAGAGCTGGCCTCTGGGCAGGAATGCAGGCCTGGCCAGGCCCCATGGAGTTGCACCCTCAGGGAGTGGCCGGCCCCAGGGCTCCCGGCAGACTTTATATATATATATAGCCTCTGGAAACCCAATCCAGCCTGCACCTGCCCCAGTCTTCAAGCACCCTGCCCTTGCCCAGGCTGGACCCGTGGTCTCTTCCCCCGCAGTTGGCACAGGCTACATATCTAGCTGGGGGATGGGGCGTGCCTCAGGGCCAGAGGGTGAACACAGGAGAGGGCCAGGTGGGGCAGCGCCAGCCCCAGGTCCCCTCTCTGTCTTCAGGCTTACCCTTCCTGCCCCTGGATCCACCTCAAGCACCCCCTTCTTCTTTGCCAACCTTGCTCCCAGGGGAAACTGCCCACCAACTGGATATGGGTCCTGCCCTGGGTCCAGCCTGGGTTGGTCAGGAGAGTAACAGATGTGGTCCTAGATTCGGAGACAGGGTCCCAGAGGCTCTCAAGTGGCCATACTTCCCACTTTGGGGTACTCCCTTGCCTCCCTCACACAAGCAGGGCTTGGGAGTCGAGTGGATAAACTGGGAGCTGGAGAAAAGGGGTCCACGTGGAGGGAGAAGGGGCTAGGGAGACAGAAAAATAGCATGTGGACCCCTGCACCCGCCCCCATGTGCAGGGTGGGCCTGCACAGGCCCGGGGCCAGTCATCTGCTCTATGACTCGTTCACTCATTCAGCAAATATTTATGCAGCTCCTGTTCTGTGCCAGGTGCTGGAAATTCAGCAGAAAACAAAATAGCCAACGTTCCCTGCCCTTGTGGAGCTGACATTCTAACAGGTAAGACTGACAGTAAACAATAAATATACTAATAACTAAATTATAGGGTAGGTTAGGAGGCAGAGAGACATTAAAAGCAGAGCAGGGTGAGTGGAATTGGGGTGCCAGGGCAGAATTAAATAGACTGGTCAAGTTGACACAGTGACATTTGAGCGAAGAGGTGAGAGAGTCTTGAGAGCCAGCCACATGCCCACCTGGGGAAGAACATTCCGGGTAGAGAGAACAGATCATTGAGCACCTTCTCTGGGATAATCGCCTTTGCCAGGAGCACAGGATTCTATGGGGGATGAGACAGGCATGGCTCCTGCTATGCTAGGAGCCCTTGGTCTGAATGTCTGGGGCTGTGTGGGCTGGTTGAGGGCATGGGGTGGGCATGAGATGGGGCTTAAGGATGGCTTAGATGGGTGACTTGTGAGCACAAGGTGAGGTGAGGATGCAATGCTTCATGCACACAGAAACGCATGTGCAGTGCACTGTGTGCTCAGGGAGCAGGTGGAGAGCAGGGGAGGTGCCTGGAGAGCCTGGCGTCACGCAAAGGGAAACTCCCACTGGCTGCACAGGTTCCCCCCTGCCTGGCCCCTCGCTCAGATGCCACGTGCACCTGGCTGCATGCACACCTCAGTCTCTGGGTAAACCTCCCACCTCCAGGTTCTCCTCCAGGCCCTGAGAAGCCAGGCGAGGGAAATCAGCAGGAGTCCAGACTGTTTGGTTGACGCCCAGTTTAAGAACCACTGATGCCTGGCTTCTGGAAAGACCTGAGGACTTCATTCATCCAGTGTCTCCACTTCAAGTTTATCTGTTATGTAATTAAAGTTTTCTCTGCCTCAGAGGTGAGCACAGAGGTCTTTGTGGACCCAGATTCCTGGAGTCTGAAGTACAAACTCACACTGGTTTACTAAATTGCGCAAATAAGGTGACAATAGATTAATGACTAGAGGTGCTAAGGAAGGAAGGTGCTAATTATTCTTCTAGCCCAAGGGCATCAGGCTCTTGGGGGGAGGAGAACTTCATGAAAGAAGAGTTCACCACCTCCACTGAGCAAACTCTAAAAATTATTTTTTTTTATTAATTTTATTTATTTATTATTTTTTGGGGGTATACCAAGTTCAATCATCTGTTTTTATACACATATCCCCATATTCCCTCCCTCCCTCAACTCCCCCCCCCCACCCTCCCTCGAGTCCCTCCCACCCTCCCTGCCCCAGTCCTCTAAGGCATCTTCCATCCTCGAGTTGACTCCCTTTGTTATACAACAACTTCCCACTGGCTATCTATTTTACAGTTGGTAGTATATATATGTCTGTGCTACTCTCTCGCTTTGTCTCAGCTTCCCCTTCACCCCCCCGCCCCCTTCCAATCCTCGAGTTCTCCAGTCCATTCTCTGCATCTGCGTCCTTGTTCTTGTAACTGAGTTCATCAGTACCATTTTTAGATTCCATATATGTGAGTCAGCATACAATATTTGTTTTTCTCTTTCTGACTTACTTCACTCTGTATGACAGACTCTAAGTCTATCCACCTCATTACATATAGCTCCATCGCATCCCCTTTTATAGCTGAGTAATATTCCATTGTATATATATGCCACATCTTCTTTATCCATTCATTTGTTGATGGGCATTTCGGTTGCTTCCATGTCCTGGCTATTGTAAATAGTGCTGCAATAAACATGATGGTACATGTTTCTTTTGGGATTATGGTTTTCTTTGGGTATATGCTAGTAGTGGGATTCCTGGATCATATGGTAGTTCTATTTGTAGTTTTTTAAGGAACCTCCAAATTCTTTTCCATAGTGGCTGGACCAACTTACATTCCCACCAACAGTGCAGGAGAGTTCTCTTTTCTCCACACCCTCTCCAACATTTGTTGTTTCCAGATTTTGTGATGATGGCCATTCTGATTGGTGTGAGGTGATACCTCATTGTGGTTTTGACTTGCATTTCTCTGATGATGAGTGATGTTGAGCATCTTTTCATGTGTTTGTTGGCCATCTGTATGTCTTCTTTGGAGAAATGTCTATTTAGGTCTTCTGCCCATTTGTGGATTGGGTTATTTGCTTTTTTGGTATTAAGCTGCATGAGATGCTTGTATATTTTGGAGGTTAATCCTTTGTCCGTTGTTTCATAGGAAACTATTTTTTCCCATTCTGAGGGTTGCCTTCTAGTCTTGTTTATGGTTTCTTTCACTGTGCAAAAGCTTTTAAGTTTCATGAGGTCCCATTTGTTTATTCTTGATTTTATTTCCATGATTCTAGGAGGTGGGTCAAAAAGGATCTTGTTTTGATGGATGTCATAGTGTTCTGCCTATGTTTTCCTCTAGGAGTTTTATAGTGTCTGACCTTACATGTAGGACTTTATAAAAATTATTTTTAAAAAATGGAAGTTTAACTTGCAGCATGAGGGATTTAAGTCAGACAGGAAATAATATTACCAAAGTATGGCGTCTCCTCAAAGAGCACATTGTCCTTGAGCTAAGATGGTGTGGATGCAGCAGAAGGAGGAGAGGGTCTCTCCAAGTCTCCCTCCACTCTATGCACGTAAGGATTTGTGAAAAACCAGATGTCCTTCTGTCTCCTCTGCCTATGACACCCACAGGCGGGTTGTGCCAGTGGTCCAGTGTGTGGGTCCAGGACAGAGCTGAAAGGCACATTTCCTTGGAAGGACTGTTTGCCCTCATTCCCATCCCTCCACGCACCTGTGGACACCCCTCACACTGTGTTCACTTCACACACCGAGGACCTCCATCACACTGCAGGTACTTCACACTCCATGGACAGCTCACACTCTGTCAACCCCTCATACTTCATGTACACCTTACACAGTGTACACTTCACACATCAGATACACCTCACATTCTGTCTGCACCTCCCACACCACGTATACCTCACACATCCGTATACCTCATATATAGGACACATCTTCCACACTGTGCACACTTCTCACACCATGTCCACCTCACACCTGTTACACATCATATACAACGTACCTCTCCTACTCCATGTACGCCTCACACTGTACACACTGTGCACACCAACCTAGCAGAACACTTCTGTGTGCCACACTGCTCATGTTCTAGGTCAGCTACATCTATACCTTCATCCCAGTATGGACACTTGCCTCCACTTATGTGCCTGGATGTCCCCTGTTCCACCAAGAAAAAAAAGATACTAAGGGGGCATTTTGGCTGTGGGATCCATCTTTTTCTTGCAGTTTCTAGTCTGAAAGCTGAATCTTTCTGCCTAGAGAAGGTCAGGCCTCCCTGTAAGGACCTAGGGAGAGCTAGTGATGGGGGCCTGGTGATGGGGACGGCGCCTGTGGCAGGATCCAGGGGGCAGCTGTGGGGCCTGGGGAGGGGCCTCAGCTCCCCACCCCTCTGCTGTTGCCTCTTTTCTGCCTAATCAGCCCACCTGCCAGCCTAGGGGACTCCAAGGAACTGGGATTAAGGCACACACAGACGTTGGGCTCCAGGGACGGACACCAGCTGCTGCCCCCAGCAGCTGCCCCAGCCACACGCCTCTGAGGGGAGGTCGGGCGCCTTGGGGAGACCTGATTCTCTCCTAAAACCTGCCCACCCTGGCCAGTGGCACCCAGGACAGGGGTTTTCTGGCAGAGAGACAGAAGGTGGAGAGTCTCATGACTGGTAGCCAGGCCGTTCAGACATCTGTCATCGGCTTCTGCCCTACATCCCGTTCTGCCGCCTCCGTGAAGCCCTCCTGGATGGCTGCTTCCCCTTTGGTTTGGGAAAGTGATTTATGGCTCATGTGCCCCAACAGGCCTACCCTCCCTCCATTCCTCAAGTGTTCCTTAGCACCTACTCTGGTTGCAGGCTCCAAGCTAGACACTACAGCAGGATCTAAAGCTGATTCAGGCAGGGTCTCTGGCCTCTGGGAGTTCCATGTAGTGGGGAGAGGAAGACCCACGAATGAATCAGAAAAACACCCCGAGGGGACAACAGACTCTCTGGTGGCTACCTGCAAAGACTTCCCCAAGGAGGATGTGTCAGTCTCCTTCTTCTTGGCATGTCGGAGAATAAGCAGAAGTGCCCAGTGGGAGAACAGGAGGGAAAGGCATTCCAGGCTTAGAGAACAGCCCAAGTGAAGGCCAGAGGTGTGACCACATGCCAGAGGATGTCCCCATGCAGCTGACACTATCCGAGATTCCTCTGGTCATTTGGGATCTGTGGCCTCAGACCCACAGAGGGGTAAATGGGCCCTGTCTGAGGTGAAGCTCACTAGTTTCCCAGGCAAGACACAGGGTTAAGTCAGAGTAGAAGGTGGTGTGAGAAGGGACCGCAGGGGGAGGACAGTGACCTTGTACAGGAGAGAGAGGCTGGACTGGAGCCCAAAGACTAGGGTGTTCCCTGTGCTGGCTGCCCGCTGGGGTGTGGCCCGCCCAGAATCCTTCCACCCGCCTTCCCGGGGCTCGCTTTCTGGACACAAGGACAGAGGCACTGGACTCCTGGCTCTGTTCCAATTCAAGAAGGGGTCTTGCTGGGGGTCCCTGGTCTCCCCTTCTCCCTCTTGGCATGGAGGGCAGGGGTCTGTCCTTTGACCTGTCCACCTGGCCCAGCATGAGGCTGGGGCGAGTGAAGTGGAAACCTGAGTGAGGCTGGGGCTCAGCATGGTTGCAGAAGCCTGTTCCTGAGACTGGAAAGGCAGTCAGCTTAGAGGTCCCCACTCCAAGGAGCGCGGGGGGACCATGAATGTCATAGTCTCCGGCTTCTCCTGAAGATGCGGCACAACCTCTCTCAGGCCTGGTCTGAACTTGGCCTTGGAGAATATGGTGTTGCTCTTGCCTGACACAGAGACTGGGTCACACTGTGTTCCCAGTGTCTCCATGGGACTTAGGGGTCAGATAGACCAGGACTCAAATACTGGCTCTGCCCCTCACTTCCCTTGGGTAAGTCACTTCCCCTCTCCGAGTCTCACCTTTCCCAGCTGTAAAACGTGACTAGTCTAAGCGCCGATCTCACAGGATTGTAAGGGATCAATATGCCAAGGCATGTGGCATCCTTGAGTGGCGCCTGTCTCATGGCGCTCAGTAGGGGCTTGGGAATTATTCTTGCCTGGCGTGCTCTCCTTTTGGATGGAAACTAGGAGTAAGCCGTGGGTGGGATGAGGATGAGGCAGTGCGGGGCCTGGCCTGGTTATTCTGGGCTCTGAAACTTTTGGAGCTGGGGGCCACGGCGGGTGCAAGGCTGCTGGAAGTGTGGGTAGCCGTGTAGCCCGTGAAATGCTGTCTGCGGTAGTGGGCGTTGCCGCCTCCACTGTGCGCACGGGCAGCCTGCCAGTCGCCCCCAAACAAAGCCTGGCCCAGGGGGAGCCGAGCAGACTGATGACAGATGCAGAGAGGCTGGTGCGGGCAGGGCTGGGGGTGGGGGCCGGGAGAGGCCCGAGGAGGCAGCTCTGTGGAAGGCATCCCCAGAGAAGCCCGAGGCCCAAGAGAGCTTCCATCTCGGTGGCCAGTGTCCCTGCCGCACCTCAACAGCAGCGACAACACTCCCCCCCGCCGTATAGTGTAGACATCTGAGGCCCAGGGTTCTAAGCGACTTGTCCAGGGCTCACACAGGCTTAGCTATGGACGCTCTGGGATGGGAACTCTGGTCTCTTAGCGCTATGTATCTGGCCAGCTCTTGCTGGAATGGTTTTCATGGCTTCTTGAGGCCCCTTTATATACAGAATTCTCTGAATGCGTAAGGATGACCTTGTCCCCGGTTCATGCCCTTGAAGCAGGGACACCCCCACGTGGTGGACGCGGGCAAACGCAGGGTCACCAGAGGCTGGTGCTGATTTGGTTTCTCTGTGGTCAAGTGGTGGCCACCTTTGCCCTGACATCTGACCTCTGACCCACCAGGCTCAGGAGTCCTGGGTCTCACTGTCCCTCCTTAGCTATTTGGGGGAGGGGAGCTCAGAGTGTCTTGTTCTGGAACTAGGGAGAGACAGGGGAGGTGGGGAGAACGTGGAAAGAGACGTCTGGTCTCGGGGTCCTGCTGGGCCCATCAGGTATTCTCCCTGTCCATTCGGCCCCTCCTCTGCCTCTTCCTCCCTTCCCAGCCAAACCTTTTTTTTTCAGTTTTTTTTTTGAAATTATGAATAACTTCAGACATAGAAATAGACACAGTAGCATAATAAGCCTGGTTACCAGCTCCAAAAACCATTAACCTATGTCTAAACCTGACCTGTTCACACACTGCCCCCTTCCTCCCCTCCTGCTATCTTGAAACAAATTTCAGACATTGTATTATTTCACTTGTGTATATTTGATTACATATTTCTAAAAGTTCAGAACTTTTGTTGACATAAGCACAATGCCATCAGCCTACTAAAAAATTAATAGTACTTCCTTTTACCATCAAATATCCAAATTTCCAATTAATCTCATATGTTTTTATTTGTTTAAATCATGATCCAATTAGATCTACACATTGTGATTGGTTAATTGTGATTGGTTACTCTTTCAAGTCTCTGTAAGTCTAAACTCCATATCTTTTTTCCTTTGCAATTTATTGAAAAACAAAAACAAAAATTGGGTTGTTTAGGGAATTCTCTGGTGGTCCAGTGGTTAGGACTCGGTTCCCACGGCCATGGCCCGGATTCAGTCCGTGGTCGGGGAGCTAAGATCCCACAAGCCAAAAACAAACAAAACAAAGCAAAACAAAAAACAAAGTAAAATGAAACAAAAGAAACCTGGGTTGTTTGTCCTGCAGAATTTCCTGCAGTCTGAAGTTTTCTGATTGCATCCCTATGGTGTGTTTTGTTTGTATGTTTGTTTTGTTGTTGTTGTTGTTGTTTATACTAATATAATTTTTAGCCTGAAACATGACCAAGTGGCAGAAGAATACATTTTTCAGATTCCGTTGCAGCTCTCTGTGTCCACGTGAATACGTTCTGGCCCATTGGGGTATGAATGGAAGTAATTTGCAAGCAACTTCTTGGTTATGACATCTCTTTTCCTTTCCTCCTTCCCGTTGGTTGGAATACAGGTGAATGGCAGGAGCTGCAATAGTCATCTGTGTTAGACAGAATAATGGGCTGCAAAAGATGTCCATGTTCTAATCCCCAGAGCCTGTGGATTACATGGCAAAAAGGGATGGAAGTTGTGATTGACTTAAAGATCTTGATGGGGAGATTATCCTGGATTACCTAGGATGACCAGTGTAATCACAAGGGCCCACAAAGGAAAAGAATGAGACAGTGGAGTCAGAGTGAGAGAAGAAAATTGTGATTACAGAAGCAGAGGCCAGAGTGATGTGGCCACGAACCGAGGCATACAGGTAGCTTCTGGAAGCTGGAAAGGCAAGGAAAGAATTGTCCTCTAGAGCCTTTGGAAGGAATGCTGCTTTGCCAACATCTTGATCTTAGCCTTGTAAGACCCAGGGCTCTCATAAGATAATGAGTATGTTTTTTATTTATTTTTATTTTTAATACATATTCTATTCTATTTTACTATTTATTTATTTATCTATTGACTGGGTCAGGTCTTAGTTGCGGCACGTGGGATCTTCCTTGAGGCATGTAGGATCTTTTGTTGCAGCACGGGCTTCTCTCTACTTGTGGCATGCAGGCTCCAGGGCGCATGGGCTCTGTAGTTGTGGTGCTTGGGTTTCAGAGTGTGTGGGCTCTGTAGTTTGCGGCACATGGGCTCTCTAGTTGAGGCGTGTGAGCTCAGCAGTTGTGGTGCGTGGGGTTAGTTGCCCCGTGGTATATGGGATCTTAGTTCTTTGACCAGGGATTGACCCACATCCCCTGCACTAGAAGGTGGATTCTTTACCACTGAACCACCAGGGAAGTCCTGAGTATGTTTTTTTAAACCACTAAGTGTGTGGTATTTGTTTCAGCAGCAATAGAAAACTAATATAACCATTTTAGATCATGTGATGGAAGTTGTTTAATTTTTATTTTTTAGATTTTTTAAAAATATTTATTTACTTTACTTTTGGCGGCATTGGGTCTTCATTGCTTTGCACGGGCTTTCTCTAGCTGTGGTGAGAGTTGCGGTACATGGGTTTCTCATTGCGGTAGCTTCTCTTGTTGAGGAGCACGAGCTCTAGGCACATGGGCTTTAGTAATTGCAGCGCGTGGGCTCAGTAGTTGTGGTACATGGGCTTAGTTGCTCCATGGCATGTGGGATCTTCCTGGAGCAGGGATTGAACGCGTGTCCCCTGCATTGGCAGGCAGATTCTTAACCACTGTGCCACCAGGGAAGCCCCAGAATTTGTTTATTAAAAATCACTGAGCAACAAGGTAGAAAGAACCTGGGTCCCCAGTATTGTTAAGCTACCATACAAGTCTTTGGCCACCTCCCTGGAATTTTATGTACGAAAGAAACAACCTGCATTTTTAGGTATCTTTGTTGTTAGAGCAGCTTAACCTATATCCTAAATCATACTCATATCTATTATGTGTCTGGCAATGACATAGGTCCTGAAAAGTAAAATGTATAATGCATGAGGTACGTGTGGTGGCTGAGATACACCCAGGAAATTATGTGGACATAAACAAAAGAGACAAGAAATATTTGTTGGACTAGGCTGTCTGTTGCTACGTAAGCAAGGATAGTTTTCTTCATCTTGCAGAGATGGCCAAGAGGTTGGTGGTTCTCCCCTAGGCTAACAGAGGGTGTACTCCCGAGATGGAAGCAGAGATTCTGGGGTAACCTTTAGGGAAGACAAAAAGTAAGAGCCACAGGAAGGGAAGCAGGGTAAGTGATGTGGTTAAGCCTGTGGGCTCTGGGAGTCAAGCTGCTTAGGTTGTACTCCTGACTGCCACTGACTGTGTGATTTTGGCAAGTTCCTTAATCTCTCTGAGCCTCACTTTCCACATATGAAAAGTGGAGATGTTAATTTACATTTGTCAAAGCACTGTTGTGGTTATTAAGTAAGAGCTCCCATGAAAAGTGGATCCAAAGCACAGAGCTGGGAACATAGAAAGGGTTCAATAAACTGTGCTGTTTAAGGTCTCACCTATCCACAACTCAGTGGTGGGGACCACCTATTGAATGTTACAAAGATCTAACACCCCTCAGTCTCTGTGCATTGCCAATATTTAAGCTGGGGGCTCTCACACACAGGCTTCTAGAAGAGTTATAGCTGCCATTCAATAGCCCAAGTAAGGGAGGAAGAAGTGAAGGGGGTCTTCCCTGCCTGCCCCCTCCTCTGTCACCTTCTTCTTTATCCTACATGAGGATGGAGACTTAATAGCCTAATAGGGAGGGACTATCAGCAAATGTCTAGGATCCAGGTGTAATTCTGTTAAAAAATGTTTCCCAAGGGCAGCTCTCTGATGACGCTCACCTCTAATGGCTCGCGGGAAGACGGGCAGTTTTATCACTTGCTGCAAATGGTTCCCGTGTGCTTAGCTCACTCACGTATTCTTTCAACAAACCATGCATTTTTACACAGTGCCCAGCTCTGGAAGATGTAAAATTGAACAAGTCTTGGCCTTTTCCTTTAAGTCTCTAATGTTCAAGGGAGGAGGGCAGATGGGGAAATATTTCCTGATCCCAGAGGCCAGAGGCAATCCTCGCACTGAACGAGAGTGATGGGTGGCAGGTCATCAGGAAACAACTTTTTTTGTGGGAGAGGGATCTTCCACGATCTCTTTATACCTGCTCTCCGGCATGATAGCTCTTTTCCGGATCCTAGATGGAAACTTGGGCAGTCTCATGATTTCTCTGGTCTCTTTAGTGCAATAAAAAGTCCTACTGTCATTTTAGGTTGCGATGCTGTAGAAGAATCTAAGATGCCCTCCGAGACTCCCCCCGCTCCTCTGCCATGAACACAGCCTCGCTAATCTGTGAATGTGATGACTGCCCCCTCATGAATAGGTAATGTTACGTGCATGGCACAGTTGGCCTTAAGGTTGGGAGATTATTTGGATAGTCTTGACTTAATCACACGAGCCCTTTAAATTCAGAGAGTTTTCTCCAGCTTGTGGCAAAAGAGGAAGGCAGGGATTCAAAGCATGGGAAGGACTTGACACACTATTGTTGGCTTGAAGATGGAGCTGGCTACGTAGAAAGGACCCGAGAGAGACTTCTAGGAGCTGAGCGTGACCCCCTGCCCCAACCCTCCCCCCAGCCAACACCTAGCAAGCACACAGGGACCTGAGCCACAAAACCATAAGGAACTGGATTCGGCCAACAACTTGAGCGCACGTGGAAAGGGATTTTTCCCCAGAGCCTCAAGATGAGAACTCAGCCTGCTGATGCTTTAATTTCATCCTCATGAGACCCCTGAACAGAGAACCCAGCCAATCTGCGCCAGACCCCTGACTGTAGAACTCTGAGCTGGTGACACCAAGACACCAAGAGTGAACCCTAACGTAAACTATGGCCTTTGGATAATTATGATGTGTCAGTGTCGGCTCATTGATGTAGCAAATGTACTACTCTGTGCAGGATGTTGTGTTGCATTGTGCTATGCTGCTAAGTGTGTGGTAATTATGTCAGGCAGCAATAGAGAGCTAACACAAATACAGTCTCAATTCAGAGATGACAGTGTCCCATCTCATGTAATGATAAAAATTTGGATAAGTGACTTAAGTGGAGGTTTTCTCCCCTGGCCTCCTGCTTGGGTCTCCTGTGGGTGGGAAATCCTCAGTCAATGAGACCGGCTACTCAGGAGGAAGAATAGATGAGAGGGGCGGGGATTTTTTTTTTTTTTTTTTTTTTTTTTGCCACATCATGTGGCTTGCAGGATCTTAGTTCCCTGACCAGGGATTGAACCTGGGCCCACGGCAGTGGACATGTGGAGTCCTAACCACTGGACCGCCAGGGAATTCCCTGGCATGTTCTTATTTCACTGGTACTGTTACAGTATTCTGGTAGCAGTGCTCTCCAGACTTAAAAGGTATTTTAAAACTCCCTCTTTCCATCTTGGATGCTTTCATGAGTCTTTTGGAGACCCTTCCTGCCCTCGCTGCTGGGAACCTCTCACCCACATCTCTGTTCCACTGATTTCTTGCAACTCTAGGCTCTCAGTGGTCTACTTCCAGTTTTCTTCTGCTGAGGCCCCACTGCTCTCCAGGTGGCCTCTAGGGCAAGTTCTGAGGCACTCTATACGGATTCTTTCTTATAGGCCACAGAAAGTACTCAGGAATCCTGGCCCAGACACTTCTGGGAAGGCAGCCTTCCAGGCCACTGAAGCCATCTTCTCGCTCTTCAGGTTTTGTACGCATGGCTCAGATGTCAGCCTACCATGTCTTCCAACTGCAGGGGAAGACCCGTTAAGATTCCCACGTGGTCTCCTTAAAGCTCGTCTTTCTTGAATTGAGGTAAAAAGTAAAGCATATCCTTACTCCACTGCATGGGGGAATCTTCATGGCCCCAAAAGCTCTCCCCAAAGAAAATCCTCCCTTAAAACCTCAATGCCCTAAGATGACTAGTTCTCAGCCTCCTAGTTAGAAATGCTTGTGTCTTAATTTGGGAATCTCACTTTGGAATGTGCCTAGGGGAGAACTTCCATAACATCTTCACTGCAAACAACTCAAAGTGGAGACACAGAGAAAGGACTAACGAATACCTTGGCTGGAGTGGGGAGGAAGGGTGTGAGGAAAGTCTCAGAAAGCAGGACTCTGGGTTAAACACAGATGAACAGGAAAGGAAGAGCATTCTAAGCTGAAGGACCAGAATAGGCAAAGGCAGAGAGTTCTACAAGGGCAAAGTTTTAAGGGACACTCCAACAGAGCAATAGAAAATTCAAGACTTCTGGAATAAAACCTAAATTTGAACCCCAGACCTGCCACTTATAACTGTGTGTTTTTGGACTGACTACTTAACCACTTTGTGCTTCAGTTTCCTCACCTATAAAATGGTGTACCAAAACTAGAAAGCAACCAAGATGTCCTTCAGCAGGTGAATGGATAAATTAACTGTGGTACATCCAGACAATGGAGTATTATTCAGGGCTAAAAAAGAAATGAACTATCAAGCCATGAAAAGACATGGAGGAAACTGAAGTGTATATTACTAAGTGAAAGAAGCCAATCTGAAAAAGCTACAGACTACATAATTCCAACCATACAATATCCTAGAAAAGGCAAAACCGTGGGCACAGTAAAAAGATCAGTGGTTGCCAGGGGTTATGGGGAAGGGAGAGATGAATAGGCAGAGCACAGGGTTTTTAAAGCAGGAAGACTATTCTGTTTGAAACTATAATGGCAGATACATGTCATTATACATTTGTCTAAACGCACAGAATGTAAGATCGAGTGAACCCTAATGTAAATTATGGCCTTTGGGTGATTATGATGTGTCAATGCAGGTTCATCGATGGTAACAAACGTACCACTCTGTGCAGGATGTTGATAGTGGGGGAGCTTATATGTGTTGGGGGATGGTGTGTAGATGGGAACTCTCTGTAGTTTCCACTCAATTTTGCTGTGAACCTAAAACTGCTCTAAAAATAAAGTCTACTTTCTGAAAAAGGTGTGTATCTGTTATCTATTCCCATGATAATGCTTATATGTAATGATTCACCCCACAGCTCACTGGCTTCAAACAATAAGCATTCATTTAGTTTCTGAATCTTCAGATTGCCTGTTAGGATGGGGCTGTTCTGGGTTCAGCTGGGCTCACTCACCTGTTGTGGCTGACTGGATCTCAGCTGCCCCAGGCTGGCCTTGACTGGGGTGGCTGGGGTAACTCAGTTCTTCTCTACAGGTCTCTCACCACCCAACAGGCTAGCTTGGGCGTATTTTCACGGTGATAGAAGGGGTGCAAAAGTGCAAGCAGAAGCACACAGCAATTTTTCAAGCCTCTGCTTGAGTCATGTATATTAATATCCCTTGGAGGCCGCGACAGTTACCTGATTGAACTGAGAACTGAGGGATGGAGAAATACGCCTCTTGATGTTAAGAGCTGCAAAGTCACGTGACAACGGGTGTGGACCCAGGAGGAGTGAAGAATTAAGTTCATTAATGTAATCAGACTACCACATGGGGACAATAGTGTGCCTTCCCCACAAAGATCAGATATGGTCAGATACATGTGTGTTTACTATAGGCCTGCCTGGCCCATGATAGGAACTTATAAAGTGGTTAGTTCCTCCTCACCACAGAAATTTGAGGCTATATCTGGGGCTTGTCGGATAGAGTAGCAGACACGGGATTGTGGAGACACAGCAGCAAAGGGTAACACAAGAGGTATGCTTTGCTCAGTAGAGCTACCAGTGTGCTGTTCTCCAGTCTGGTTTCCAGCCACAGCGAGCACACTGTCACTGGTTGGCAGACATTCGCTTATCATTTGCAGCATTCTGTTCATCTGAATAGATTCCTACCAAATGAGAGGAGTCATTGAAAGCCTTTTGAACCATTAGCTTCTCTACTACTACACAGACCAAGTCTCTGACAAATAAAAATGGATTCTCCTGCCTTCTGAGCAATAATGTTGAAGGTGATGGTGATGGTGATATCAATAATAATATTCACAGCTCCCACCTACTAAGTAGGCAAAACAGAATCTCATCTCATTCTCACATTAACTCACTAAAGTTGTACTATTACTCAGCCCATTTTACAGATGAGGGAACTGAGGCTCAGAGAAGCCATTCAGCTAGCAAGTAGCAGGACTGGGACTTGAACCCAAGTCTTTACAACTCTGAGGCCAACAGTCTTAACTACTTCACTTTTCCTCCCTTAAAGATCTTGAATTTGTTCTGCTCAAGTTAGAGGCCACTTGATATTTGTGTTACTTTTTGTGAGCCCGTTTCACCCATTCCCCAGGGGCTTCACGTCACACTCTGACAAGGTACAGCAGCTCTGCAGTGAGGGGGTCAAGGTTGAAGGGAATTTTTCCAGGTCTGTACAGGTGAGGGACCCCAATTATAGGGCTTCCTCTCCTCGTTCCCGGAGTTACGCTTGAAACCTCGCCCTTCCCTTGAAGGCCAATGCCTGCTGGTCATTCCTGGGGACTGCCTGAGGTCTTGGCCAAAGCCAAGGCATGGAATTGGCCCTCCTCCCAGGTCCCCGACCTCTCATGGCTCAAATCGAGGGGTCAGTGAGGAGCAGGACTGCAGGAGGGAAGACAAGGCCCCAAATATCAGGCCTGAGTTGGAGAAACTCGAGAAGGCCCTGGGAACAGCTGACTCTGGGCGCCACGTTTTGCAGGCGGCTGCCCCCTCCCCCACACTGGCTGTGCTGTGAGTCACGGGTTTTAAGCTGAGCACTCTGGGAGATTAACCAGCTTTGTGACCAGCTGCTGGAGGAGGATACTTGGCCGAAAGAAGCAGGATAAAGTTACCCTCTCAGAAGTTTATAGGAAGGCCCATAAATGCCCCCAACTGCTGTGGGGCCCATGATCTGGGGCGTTTCTGAATGCTCCCCCTGCCCAGGCCCTCAGTGGCTGTACTTCTCCCCCAACTCCTCACCCACCCTAATCTGGCACCCACTGGGAATGCCCACCACTTAGGGTTCCAAGAAGGGTCTTGGGCAATGCGCCTTCCTTCCCCGGATGACACACATTAGGAACAGAGCCCGGACTGGAGGCAGTGGGAAGGGCCTGGCTCCCTCCTGGCTTAGGCCCGGGCAGAGGCTGGCGGGAAATGCCTGGAACAGGGTGGTGGGCCCGCCGGCACACAGGGTGAAATGAACAGGAAGGACCACGTTGCATCATGGCCCCAGAATGCATCATGTTGAGGGTTTGAGAGGCTGAAAGGGAGCCCCAGGATGGGGAGTCCGGAGACCTGGGTTCTAGCCCAGCTCTGCTACTGATCCTCTGGCCTCAGTGTCCTCATTCACCAAAAGGAGGGCTGGTGTAGACAAGTCATTTTCAAACAGTGCTCTGTGGAGTCCTGGGCCATTCAGAAGTGCTACAGGGTTACTACAAATGCTGGATTAGCATTTCAGGCCAGTAGGATTCTCCAACTACCCTCACAACCCCTCCCCCCACTTCACATGTCTGTATTCCTCAAAATAACCACATTTTTTTCACCAATTAACTATCATTCAGTCAACAATTATTTATTGAGTGCCTACCATGTACCAGGCTCTGTTGTAGCTGATAGAGAAAAATAGTGTTGTTTGTAAGAAATGAGTTATACATTTGACCTAATAAAATTAAAACAACAAAAACTGCATCTCCATCTGCTTTATGTATCTGAAGGTAGGAGTCTGCTCCTAAAGAAGTTTGGAGTGATCTCCTGGCTGCCTTTCTGTCCACCTGACTCCATTCCCAAAGCCCTAAGCTGCCAGTTCCTTGAGGAAGACCCAGGAAGGGGTGAGGAGGAGGCATCTTGGCCCCAGGGTGGCCACTGGTATGGGGTGTTTTCCAGATGGTGGAGGAGACGCTGTCAGAGTGAGGCTCTGTCTGCCCTCTGTACTGGGGCCTGAAGGGTATGTGGGCAGGGGGACTGTGCTGGTTGCAGCCCCTGCCCTGGATCCAAAGATGTGCTGTCCACACTACTTTACATAAAATATTAATAAACAAAAAGGTCCTACTTATAGCACAGGGAACTATATTCAATAGTTTGTAATAACCTATAATGGAAAAGAATCTGAAAAAGTATATATGTGTATATATATCTGAATCACTTTACTGTACACTAGAAACTAACACAGCATTTAAAATCAACTATACTTCAAAAAAAAAAAAAAAAGATGGGGTGTCCAGGAAAGCCCCACCTGCTCTTGCTCCCCATCAACCTACCCACAGCCCCGCTGGTGCCACTACCAATGCCAGCCTCTGGCCTGTGCCAGGTGTTTTACATATAACCCCTTAATCCTGGAAGTTGGATACTTGAGCCACACTTCACAGATGAGGAAAGGGAAGGACCCACTACAGGCCAGGCCTTTGCTGGGAGTACAACACAGAGTGAGACAGAGCCCATTCCAGCCTCGTGGGAGATAATACAGATAATAATACCTAACACATATTCTACCTACTATATGACAGGAACTTTTCCTGAGTTAACTCAATCTCCTAACACCACCATACAATTATTTCTCCCATTTTATAGATGAGGAAACAGAGACAGAAAGATTAGTGTCCCAAGGTCATAGAGCACGTAAGATGGAGTTGGGATTTGAAGCCTAGCACTTGCCGTGCTAACAGCCAAGGTAACATCATCCCACTAGCATTCCTTGATGCCTCCTCCAGGGCAATCGAGAGGGAGGGTAGCCCTTGCCCTCCCACAGCTCCCACCTAACGTGGGAGGCAGAGGTCTAACACAGTCACCTCCAACATAAAGGAGAGCAGTACCGGGGGTCAGCACTGGGGAACAAGGGCATGGAAAGATCTGGGTGGGTATCCTGGCTCTGCCTCTGACCAGCGAGGTGAACTTGGACAAGAAATATGACCTCACCAATTACTACTGTGTCGTCAGAAAGATGGGGATGGCAACACCCACGTTTTGGGACTGGTCTAGGATTAAATAGGATACCTACAGCATCAAACGCTGTGTAAGGCAGACAATAAGCACCCGGGAAATGGTAACTATTATTATTAACAGTACTAAGGACGGGGCAGGGAGAAGGTGGAAGGGGAGGATTCTGGCACTTGTTTCTCCATGAGTCTTGTTTTTGGCCGGGGGCTGGCCCTCTGTGCCCAGGCCTTCTCTCCAGCCCCAAATCTGTCCAGGCACCTGCTGTGGGTCCTGGCTTCCCCAAGCAGGACCAGGGAAGGGCCAGGGAGAGGCCAGGAGGGCGGGTGAGGACAGCTCAGCCCAGCCCAGGACTGCTGGGAGCCTGGGGTGGGGGGAGGGCTGCTCCTGGCAGCTTAGTGCCTGCCTGGAAGGAGAAAGGACATGAGTGTATGTGGAGGAGTGAGCCAGACTCTCCTGCCTCTTAGAAATGAAGTCCCTAGCAGCCTCTGTCTAGCTGTTGGTGGGCAGAGGCAGGGTGCCTGGCTCTGCCTGCCCAGTGCCTCTGCTCAGTGAGAATTCTCTGCCACTTATCATGTGTCCAGACCTGCCTCTGGTCTCAGGGAGCTCCTATCTCCAGAAGATGTAGATGACATTGGAGTAGCCTAAGCCAGGTGTGATCCAAGGTTCAGCAGGGAGAGGGAAGAGCAGGGTGGGGTGTGGTGCTGCACGGAAGGCTTCCCGGTGGAGGTGGTTCCTGTGCTCTAGGAAAGGGAGAGGCCTCCTTCCAGGCAGAGGGAACCACAGGTGCAAGGACCCAGAGGCTTATCTATGGCATTAGATAAGAAGAATTCCCAGTTCTAACTTTGTCCAGATATGATTATTTTGGTAGAAAACGGGCACGTTAAAGCAAGTCTGGGGGCCCTGAGCTAGGCCTGGGTTCAGGATGGGCTTGAGAGGGCAGAGCTGAATTTAGGGAGCCACACTCAGCACCAGAGATTTGGGGCCAGGCAGGATACATGGCTGAGACACTGCTGTAGGGAAATAGCTTGAGGGAGGGGGTTATGCCCCAAATGCTACGTTTGCAGAGGGGATTTGGGCAGCCAGCCCCAGGGAAGGAGGGCGTTCTGCCTGATACAGTCGGGATGGTGGCATCCCTTATAGTCTGTCCAGAGATGCTCACTCTCACAGTGGCCTTAAGGTCCTGGACAGTAACACACAGTCGACATAAGGTGATAACAGAAACTGTCATATCAGAAAGACACTCCCCAGTCAGAGCCCCAGGGAATCAGAGGGTGACAACGTGCTCACAGTGACACACAATCAAGTGGCCCCCACTTGACCCTCAAAGCCCCGACACACCTTCAAGCCACTGCCCCTGGGCAGCTCACTCCAGAGACCCTCTCAGACCCGCGCAGCCGGTGGCCATCAGCGACAGCCGCAGGGCCCCCCGCGGCACACGTGCGCACGCCGCCCGCGGCCGCACACCCCCGCGCACACGCCGGCGCGGGCTAACGAGCCCACAGCCCTTCCCGGCGGGAGGGAGCCAGTTGTCGGGCGGGGCCGCGCGGTCACACAGCATTAGCCCTGCGGCTGCCCCGCCAGGTGCGGCCACTGCCCCTAATCCCTGGCCCTGGCCCGCTAAGCCAGGCCTGAGCGACGCCACAGCTGGGGGCGGCCCGCCACGCGCCGCCCATCACCGCAGCCCCAGCCCACCGCGAGGCCCCGCCCCACCCTCCACCCGGCTCCCACCTCCCCAGCCCTCCGCCGCCGCTGACCTTGTGCTCCCCCTCCCGCCTGTCTCTCAGTGCCCCGCTGCCCAGCCCCCAGATCCTCCCGCTGTTTGCCCATCAGCCCTCATCTGGGTCCCCAGGCTGGTTAGAGCCCACCCACCCCCCGCCCCCATCCCAGTCTCCCCACTGCAGGACCTGCAGTGCCCCGCCCTGCCCCAGAGCCAGCCACTGTCAGCTCCATGCCCACTCCTTCCCCGGATCAGGACTTGGGCTCCAATCTCTTCACTCTCCACCTCTTTCGTTTACCTGCTCTGCCCCTCTCTCTGCTGGCCAGAACTCTGGTCCCCTCCCCGAACCTGGATTTGTAAAGTTCCAGGGTCCCCTCTCCCCCCATCACACATATTTCCAGCCTCCATCTGCTCATACTGTTCCCAGGCAGAAGTCACTTCCCCCCAGGGCAGCCGAACTACGGTTCTAGTCTTCTGACTCTTGTTAGACCCTGGGATGGATCCCAGGACCTTTGGAGGGATTCCATGGCCTCTTTGAACCTTAGTTTTGCTTGTCTGAAAAACAGAGAGGTGTGATTTAGATGACCTCTGAGGACTCTTTTGTCTTTTCCTCTCCCATAACATTAGTAAGGTCACATACTTCCCATCACCTGAATGTTGAAGACAGATGAGTGTGGAAGGGCACCCACTGGCCATGTGTCCCCACCCCATCTCATCCCATCACTTAGCTCTCAAGGTCTGAATCAGCCAAGGCAGCTTTTTAGCCTCTGTGTGGGGATGGGTAAGAGAGAACAAGGTGGAATCTGGGTGCTTAGGTCTTGGCCAGGGCTTGAGACTGGCTGTGGGTGGGGTCCCTGCCAACTTAAGATGCCCCCTGGAAGGACACACATCTGGGATTGGCCTGCTGGGGGTCCTGGCCTCAGGCACGGCCAGCACTGCTGCTGATGGACAGCCCTGGCAGGTGGGAGCCGGCTGGTCACCCCCGACAGCCCTGCCCACCTGTCACCCTCCTGCTCGGGTGACCGACTGCCTGACCCACTGACCAACTTCCTGCTGCTTCCCAGCACCCTGGGCGCCGTGTGATCAGGGCTGCAGTGCCCTGCCCCCTTCCCTTCAGATTTTTTCCAACAACTTACTGGCTCACAGCACACAGGCAAACAAATATCATACATATGCAGATTCACACAGACACACGTGGGGGTGCTGGCATGCATGCCCACGTCTGAGCCTGCTTCATCCCCATGCAAGCTGAGCCAAGGTGCTTCTCCCCAGGGCAGACAGCATGGGCACGGCCTTCTCTGTGGCCACAGGTCCATGGGATAAAGGCGAAGGCATTAAGTCTGGGCTGCCAGCCTTGGCTCTGTGATATCCTAACTGGGTGAGTTTGTCAAGTGACAACTTCCCTGGACCTCAGGTTCCTAATCTGTTCAATGGAACTGATTATAATAAATAATCCATCTGACAGGATTGTTTTGAGAATCAGACAAGACAATCCATGGAAAGTACTTAGAATGGTTCTTAGTACAATGGAAGTCCACAATGCATGTTAACTGTTAATATTATTGTCCAGTGAGGGCTGAAAGCTTCCTGGGGCACTCTAGTTGATAATTTTCCTTTAATCGGTAATTTCTGGCCATAACTGCTCAAATGGTTATAAATGTCCCTAAAAGTATTTTTATTCCACTTTCCACATTGTGAGAAGCGGTCAACTGGCAGATGAAATCAGGATATATGCTATTTCCATAGCCTTCCCTGAGTCCTGGTCAGGTATGATTGCTTATTCTTTGCTGTTTAAAACCTAAGAAAGTTCACGAAACCTGAGTCATTTAGGGAACGCTGAGCTGGGGCCTGGGGCCCACACATCATCTCTTCAAAATCTATTCTAGACCCTCTCCCCTGGTCAGGACCCCAGTCTGTGTGTCTGTGGATCCTCCTCCTTCTTTCTGGAAATGAGGACAATGTCTGCCCCTCCAACAATATGACCCCTTCCATTCCCCAGATCTCCCTAAGGTCCACCAATGGCACTTCAACAATCTCACTTCACACACTCTTGGGCCCTCAGAGTGGGATTTCTTGGGGCCTAAAGAGAAGACGGCACTTGGCAGAGCTCTGAGTTCTAGAATAATCTTCTTCAGCATCTCATTCTTCATTCTGCTCCAACCAGACCTAAGTCTGCCCTTGGCAACATTTGAGCAATGAATGAATGTGGCTCATGTCCCCAGTGGAGGCAACAGGTGCAGAATGAAGCTGGGGAGTTCTCCTGCTTTTCCGCCACCCTTGGCCCCGACAAGAAGCCCTCTTTGTTCTGCTTCTAAACAAAACTCAAGAAATCCTGTTTTCCACCTTTAGCATGTATCCAAGCCTCACTCCACACGGGCCCTCTCCCTTCCCGACTCTCTCCTCTTGAGCCCTCACTTTGGTTTATCCTCAGGTGTGTGTCTTGTCTCTGATTTGGGGTATTTATATCCTTTATCATAACTGCTATCAAGTAGTGTCACCTATATGATAAACCTTCCTGTGTTAGTTATCTATTGCTGCATAACAAAGTACCCCCAAACTCCGCAGCTTAAAACAATAAACTTTTATTATCCTGCTGTTTCTGTGGGTCAGGAAGCCAGCAGCAGCTTAGCTCAGGGTCTCTCATAGGCTGTAACTAAGGTGTTGGCTGGGGCTGCTGTTATCTTGCAGCGAGACTAGGGGAGGATCCGTGTCCAGCCCACTCACGTGGCTGTTGGTGGCCTCGGGTCCTTGCTGGCTGTTGGTTGGAAATGTCAGTTCCTTGCCACGAGGGCCTCTCTGTGGAGCAACTTGCAACGTGGCAGCTAGCTTCCCTCAGAGCAAGTGAGCTGAGAGAGAGAGAGACAGAGAATGCACCCAAAACAAAGATGCATCTTTTTATAACCTGATCTTGGATGTAACCACCATTACTTCTGCTGATATTCATACTCACCGGGAAGGGATTATATTAAACCAGGAGGTAGGGATCATTGGGCGCCATCTTAGGGGCTGCCCACCACATTTCCCAGGGTGGTTTTCCTTGCATTAGCCCACCTATTGCTGTGCCCTCAATAGATATTTGTTGAAAGAATGAGTGCAGTCACCAGAAGACACTCCGCAGAAGTCCTGTTATTCTATATTGTTCTCTTTGGATACTACCCTCCCCCACCCCCATCTCCCATGCTGTTCCTCTTCATGGGAGTCATTTGCAATTAAACTCAAAAAAAAATGTTACCTTTGTATAACACATCCGCTCTTGGGAGCCTGCCTGTCTGCTCTCCCCCTTCCTGTAATTTGCCTTCCAAAAATGGGTACGTGCTTGGCATTTATCTCACGCAGATAAACTCTATGGTTATCACAAGTTCTAGGATGACTTGGTTACTTTCTTTCAGGGTTCCCATCTCTTCTCTTCATCTAACAGGTCAAGACTTGTTTCCAAGAAACGACCTCCTGTGTGCTGCTAGCACTCGCACCTTCCTCTCAGTGATCAGCCCCTGAAGCTTTCCCATGTGTGTATGCTTCTGTCTTCTCAACTGAACAGAGACCTGCCATAGGGTAGGGACAGTTCAGCAAACACTTGATGAGTATTCATGGAGTGCCTCCTGTGCTAGGACTGGACTTGAGACCAGGAAGACAGGAGGGTCGCTCATGGAACTCCCAGCATCGGAATACAACGGGTGCTCAGGGATGCTGCTTCTCTGGGAGATCAAATTGTCAGCAAGTCCACCTCAAATCATTATCAGGTGTTGTCGTGGCAGAATTTCTAGGAATGGCTCCCGAGATGCCACACCTTAATCCCTGGAATCTGTGAATGTGGTGAGATACCACTCCCCTGACTGTATTGTGCTATGTGGTACAGTTAATTTTAAAAGGGGGTGATTATTTGAGGGGATCTAATCTACTCACATGAGTCATTAACAGCAAAGAACTCTCACACCCTGGTGGCAGAAGGGGAAGTCAGAGAGATTTGAAACATAAGGACCCGGTGCACTGATTTGATATGATATGCTAGTTTGGAGACAGATGGGGCAACGTGAGAAGAATGCAGGTGGCCTACAGGTGCTGAGAGAGAGAAGGGAACAGGGACCCCAGCCCAATAATCACAAGGACTGGGCTCTGCCAACAATCAAATGTGTTTGGAAGCAGATTCTTAGAATATGTCTCATGCCACCCTCCTACTGACACCTTCATTTCAGTCTTGTAAGCCTTCAAGATTAGGGCCCAGCCAAGCCCCTCCAGATACCTGACTTACAGAACTGTGAACTAATTAATGGGTTTTTTTAAAGCATACAATTCAATGTTTTTTAGTATATTCACAAAGTGTGCAACCATCATCACTATCTAATTCCAGAACATTTTACTCACCTCCCCCACACAAAGCCTGTTAAGTAGTCATTCCCTGTTCCTCACTTCCTCCAGCCCCTGGTAAACACTAATCCATTTTCCGTATATATGCATTTGTCTATTTTGAACATTTCATATAAATGGGATCATGTAATACGTAGCCTTTTGTGTCTGGCTCCTTTTGCTTAGCATACTATTTCCAAGGTTCATCCAAACTGCAGTATATATCAGTATTTCAGTCCTTTTTTTGGATGAGTAATAGTCCATCGTATAGATATAGCACATTATATTTATCCATTCAACAGTTGATGGACATTTGGGTTGTTTCTAATTTGGGGCTATTGTGAAGAAAGCTGCTCTGAACATTCCTGAACAGGTTTTCATGTGGACTTATATTTACAGTTCTCTTGGGTATATACCTATGAGTAAAATTGCTGGGTCATATGTCTGTGTTTAACTTTTTGAGGAACTGCCAGATTGTTCCCCAAAGTAACTGCACATGGTTACACTCCCACCAGCTCTGTATGAGGGTTCCAGTTTCTCCACATCTCTGGAATGACGGTTGCATCTCTTTTTTTAATTAAAACCATCCTAGTGAGGATGAAGTATTTTCTCATTGTGGTTTTAATTTGCATTTCCTTGATGACAATTGATATTGAGTAGGTATTATTTAAAACCACTGAGTTTGGGGTGATTTGTTATACAGCAATAGAAATCTAACAAAGGTGCTTTCTCAAACCCAGATGGCAAAAATGGAAATGGGGAAAAAGTTGAAAATAAAAGAAGCCATTTGAGTTGACTGGCAAAGGAGTCAATAAATGGCATTCTCATAAGGTGGGCTTGGACTGCACTGGGTGGGAGGACAGATATCTACGGTTAAGGGGTGGGACTAAATCAAGACCAGGACAGTTATCCCGTTATAACAGGGCAGCAGACATGGAGTCAAGCTGAAGAATACTGGGAGTAAGTTGCTTCCAGTTTTTGCCCATTTCTGTTGGATCAACCATAAGAGTAGCTGTGTTGAAGGCACCTCAAGGTCTGCAACATGTTTGACTGTTAGCTATAAGTTCTGTAGCAGGACATCCAGATGGATGAAGACATCACTGCTTAAATGGATCTCTGGGCCAGCCCTGGGACATGTTTCAGTATGCCAACCTCCACTTCTATAGTGTAGCCAGAGAGCTTTAGGGGGCATTCCTCTCCCCTTTACCATTGATGTCACTGATTCATTCATGAATGGGCCAAGTTCTGTTCTAGGCACTTGGGATACAGTAGTGAACAACATACAGATCTTGTGGGGCTTGCCTTTTAGCTGGGAGACATGGTCAAGAAGCATAAAGGTAATAATGGATTATATACTCTAAGTGTATTAGTGTATGTATACATGTATGTGTGTATATATATGTACATATATATGTGTGCATGTATATATATGAAAAAGTAGATTGTGGTAAGGGAGATAAGGCAACTTTAAGAGAGAAAATTCAATTGCAGTTGAAGGATAATCAGGGCAGACCTTGTTGAAAAGGTGAGATTTGGGCAAAGACTTGAAAGTGGTGTGGAGTGAGGAAGGTAGATACCGGGCCGGAGAATATTCCAAGCGGTGAGAAAAATTACAAAGATGGTTCTAAGGCAGAAGCATGTCTATCAGGTTTGAGAAACAACAAGGAGGTCAGTGTACCTGGAGCAGAGAAGGAGTAAGAGGAGCAGGAGATGAGGGCCAAGTGCTGATGGATCGAGATTACATAGAGCCTGGTGGGCCTTGCCAGGACTTTGGGTTTTAGTTTGAGTGAAATGGAGAGCCTTGAAGAGTTTTAAGCAGAAGAATTATGAATTATGAAGAACTAACTTGCATTTTTGAAAGGATTCCTCTAGTTGTTGTGCTAAGAACAGGTGGGGTGGGGAGGTGGGGCAGTGGTGGAGAGGTCTTGCACAAGGCTTCTGTAGTGAGAGATGGTCGCAGCTTGGTCCACAGCATAGCAGTGGAGAGAGTAAGAAGTAGTCAGCTTTTTGGTGTAGTATTTGAAAGCAGAGCCAATAGGATCTTATGTCATGGGAATGGAGAGAAGAGACAGTGAGAAGATTCAAAGATAGTGTCAAGGGTTTGCCTGAGCAACATGAATGATGGAGTTGCCACAACTGAGATGGGAAAGGTTATATGTAAAGCAAGTTTGTTGGAGCAGATCAGGAATTCAGTTTTGGATAGGTTAAGTTTGAGAGCTCTATTGGATATCCAAGTGAGGATGTCAAGCAGACTGATAGATGTAAATTGATTTAGTTGAGAAATCTGGGCTGAAGACAGATCATTGATAGCCATCAGCATATACATGGTATTTAAAGCAAGACTGAAACCCAAACACCGATGGTTTCGACATATAGGATTGCTTGTCCTTCTCTCTGAACAGACCCATTTTCTTTGTGCACATGAAACATTTCCATCTGGTTTCTGAGGGGTGAGTCCTTATCCCACTATGTCTCTGTGAAGTCTCAAAGATGGTATTGACTTTGCTGACATAAAATCTCAAGCTCATGGCGTTCATCACCCAACTCTGATTTCTACACGGAGAGCCACTGCAGTGTTCACCAGTGCCCCCGCCCAGGATGCATCTCTGAAAAGCTGGGGAGCTGTTCTTTCTAGGTCATACCAGTAGATGCCATACCAGTTTTATCTGGCCATCTTTCTCCCTCTTCCTCTACTTTCAGTTTTTGGTAGATCTGTGTCAGACCAGGAAACTCTTGGCATGAACTTTAATACATCATGTGCATAGAGAGTCTTAGATGTTTTTAAGATGCCAAAGATGCCCCTTCCACCACAGCCCCTCAGCATAGGGATTTGGGGTGGGTCCTGGAGTGAGGTGTTGCCTCTTCTTGTCAGCTGACTAGACTCTGTCCATTTTAGGGATGGAGACAGGACAGTCAGGGGTGTGGCATGTGAAAGAGATGGGTTAGGGAGTCAGGGCAGGACAAAGAAGCTGATGTGTGGGCTCCATGCCCTATCACTCTGGTATATGGATTTGGGGTCTCACACAGGGTGATAGGGAAGGCGGTTGAGCTAGAACACCTCTAGGACCCCAGCCTGGTTCCTCTTCATAAACCCTGCGCCCTTTCGCTCCTCTGGGTTCCCGCGTCCCTCTTTCCTCCGGCCTGGTTCTCCTTGCCACCTCCTCCCTCACCCCAGGCAGAGAGGGGGCCAGTTCAGGGCCCTATGACTCAGGCACAGGGTGGGGGAGGATGTTTTGGATGCCGCTCTGCTGACGCTGGTGCCCTCTGTTCTTACATCCTCCTTAATTTACTGCCTGAGGAGGGGGCCAGGGCTCTGGAGAGGGGATTAGATGGTCCGCACTGATCTGAGGCAACAGCTGCTGGGCTAACGGCCGAGGAGCAAGGAGTGAGCAGGAGGCGGGGGGGCTCATGCCTCCGCCAGGGCCGGAAGGGAAATGGGCGGGCATCTGGATGGGGCGCCTAGGTGAGGTTGACCCTAGAAGAAGCTGCCCTTGGTCTAAGAGGTAAGGCTATATGGTCCGCCTAACCAGTAAGGTCAAATCTAGGAGTCACACAGGAAGGCCAAGGAGGCCATCTGGTCGACCGTCTTGTCAGCTTTCTGAAGAAAATTAAGAAGAGTTTTCTTTAGCTTCTTGCAACCCAGGGAGGGAAAGATTAGCTCTGGGGGCTAAAAGTCCATCTTATCAAGCCTTAAGTTGCCACACAATTGTGTGAGAAGCTCCCTAAAGTCAAGGCTGTCCCACGTCAGTTGGAGCAATCCCTTAAGAGAGAACTCTCTTTACCCTCACTCACCACCCACTCACTTGTTCCTTACAAAGCAGAAGGCAAAGCTGTTAGCAGCATTCCCATTTGACAGCTGGGGAAACAGACCCGCAGAAGTTCAGTGCCTTGTTCTAGGTCATACTTGGGGTCAGTGGTGTGTCTGTGATTAGAGCCCAGTGCTCCTAACTAAATCAGTCTACATCTTGAATACATGGGCACACAGGTTGACATTTAGCACTGGAGACTGGCCTCTTTCCTTCCTTCTAGTCCGTAATTCCAGTTGATAGCCTTGTCTAGTGGAAAATGGCCCTGGTATGAAAGCCATAAACTTGGGCTCTTTGAATCAATTAGTGTCTCCTTTTGGGGACTTGATTTTTCCATCTGTACAATGGACAGTATCTTGAATAGCCCTATGACTATCTTTAAAAGCCTGAGTGTTGTCTAAGTTAGCCAAAGGACAGGAAAGGCTTTTGGGGATCATTAAAAAGTAAAGATTTGGGCTCTGGAGTTAAAATACCTGGGACCAAATATAATCTCTGCCGCTTAACATTATTTCTAGTAAGTTTTCTCCCTCTTTGAATTTAATTACTTCATCTTCTGTAGTCAAGGGATAACAACACCTACCACAAATGGCTATTATGAGGATTAAAAAAGATCGTCTATTGTAAAAGCCAAGCATTATTCTTGGTGCCTGCTAAATGTTAAATACATTACAGAAAGAGCAATAGCAATAGTAGTTGTTGGGTGTTACTTGTTGCTTGCTGATAAAAGTAACCACTGAGATTGAACCAAGAGATCCTGGGCTGGTGGATAGCTTAGGGCAGTGGTTCTCACCCTTGGCTGGCCAATCAGGATCACTGTTTTGGAGATGGATGCTTACCAAGGTTCCTAGGTGACCTTGAGGATCACCCGAGGTTGGTAAACACTATCTTAGGGGACCTGCTTTGATGGTTGGATAATTGACATATCAGTTGTTTGTAAGTAAACAGGTGCTTAGCCATTTAGTAGTTTAAACACTTTCCCCGATTGGCACTTCTACTACTAATTAACTCCTAACAAGCCCTTCCTTCTCTGGGTCATGAGCAGGAATTCCCTACTGGGGGTTCCCAATTAACAAGGTTTACTTGGCTTGGGGGCCTCTGGGAAGCAGGCAGGACTAATTATGCTCTAGTCCCCCAACCCCCTGCCCAAATCCTCTCCCTGTCCTTCATCAATCTTGTCCTGGCCTCCAGCTGGCTTGCATTAGCTCTGGTTTTCCAGCCCCCATGACTGCGGCTGTAGCTGAGAGACTGAGCCAGTCCAGGCTGGATGGATCTGTCACCCGATCCTGGGCCTGTGCTGCAGCCAGTCCTGGAATCTGGGGCAACGTGATCCTGCCCTGCGGGAGCCCCTAGCCAAACCAGGGACGCCATGGCGGGGCTCAGAAAATCCCCACTATCCAGGGACCTCTGCCTAGGCCCCCAAGGATCACATCCACTGATTCTCAGCGCACCTCCCGTCTAAGTACCTTACTTTGAAGAACAGGAAAATGGGGACCCAGAGATGTGAGGCACCTGCCCAGGGTCACACAGCCTGTTCATGGCAGAGCTTGTACTAGAACTCTTATCTCTGTGCTCCCAGCCCAGGCTCTTTCCCTGGATCCTCCTGGAGAAGTTCTTCTGCAGACCTATTGTCTGGGTGATGGGGTCTGTTATGGGGGGTCCTGTCCAACCCCAGACACCAAGTAGAGGAGGTCAAGGGAAGGAAGTTTTTGAACCAAAGCACATGGTCCTTTTAACCCAGATTAAAGAAGTCCAATTTCAGGTCATTTGAAGTTGGATATTTGAGTAGCAGGAAGAAAAACATGTGAATAATGAAATAAGGGCAATAAATAAGCTTTTTAAATGTATTTTATAGACATAGCACTTTTTAGCACAATTGAGGAACATGGATGGATTTGACACATAGGAACACTCACCTCTGGAATCTGAATTTGCTTATTATCACGTTCATATGGAAATCTAAACTATGAAAAAACAGAAAATTTTATAGAGGAAAGCTTGCACTTTTTCTTTGGTAGTTGAGAGAAAAGTCAAGATACTTTTCTAAAGCCTGATCTTTCCCATATATTTCCATTTTTTAATACCTGGATTTTACACATCTCACTCAGATCTGCTTCCCTTGCACCTCCTAAATAATTTGAACCAAATCTCTAGGACAAGAAGTGATTCTGTTAAGGTTCTGAGGGTGAGGACAGCAGAGGCCATATAGCTATCTGGAATTGGCCTTCAAAGCGCCAGGATGTCAGGCAGCTCTTATCTAGAGAAGGTGAAGAAGCTACCTTCCCTCAGAGACAGCCTGGGGCTTGGAGGTGGCTGAGGGTGTGGAAAACATGCCAGCCCTTTGGTAAGAGTTGCCATGTACTGAGAAAGGGCTTACTATGTCCCAAGGGCTTTGCGCACTACTGCTTTATAAGGTAAGTATTTTTACCCCTATTATACATTTGGGGAAAGTGAGGCTTAGAGCAGTCAAGTGGCACGCCTAAGGTCGCTAAGCTATTAAGTGGCAGAGCCAGGATTTGAACCCAAATCTGTAGGATTCAGAAGTCCGTATGCTTTCCCCCCAATGCCTTTTGGGTAGAAGCATGAAATACTACATACTTCAGTTTGGATGAAGTAGACTGGTTCACATTTCTTGTTTCTTTTGAGTTTATTTCCCTGTCACTCTCCCTCACAGTTCATAAAATTGTTCAGGAAGGCTGCAGTCACACCACAAGTTCCTGGCCCACCTCTGATTTCAGCTGTAGCCAAAGAGGACAGACCTATGTGAGCTCAGAGTCATTCTCTCAAAAGAGCTCAGACTCTTTCCAGTTCTTATTCAGGGTTTCTCCTATACCACACAAGCTTGCTCACCTCCTACAAACGCTGCCTGGAAGCACAAGGGAGCTAACTTCACCAGGAACAATTTCCAATCAGTGAGGGGGGAAGACAAAGACTCCAGCTGTCATCTATCAGGTGGACGCTTCTGGGAGGCATCTACACACTTCTTGGATGTTCCGGTGGACTCAAGCCCTCTATGCCTACAAACCTCAAGGAAACACACGGAAGCACACCCTCATCTTGGCTTTTCCTGTGTTCCCGGTTCTCTCTTCCTACTCCACACTTCTGCTTCCCAGGGTTGTCTTCTGAGCAGACCACCTGCATCAGATCCTTGCCTTGGTTGCTCTGCTTTCAGGATGACCCAGACCAACCTGGTGTGGTGCCTGGAAGGCTGTGTGAATTGGGAGTAGCACCTTGGGTGGGTCTGTGTGTGTGGGGGGGGGGGGGGGAGTGGACATGGTGGCAGAGTAGAAAAGAGCTTTGAAGAGAAAGTAAACTTCGAGGAACACAGCAGCCAGGATCTCCTTTACTTCCCTGGGAGTCTCCATATGTAAAACTCCAGGAGCTCCTGAACTTTCTGTCCAAATGGGAGGCATCACCTGGTTTATGGGAGCTGGCGGAGACACGTGGTCTCTTGAATTTGTGGCAGTGGGTGGGGTCATCACTCAGTGCGGTGTTTCAGGATGGGGCTGTCCCTGTCTCTAGTTAGGGATGTCCCTCAGTCCTTGCTGGTGGCTTCTCCAGACTGTCACCAGTGGGGCTGTCTCAGGTGGGTCAGTACCTGGCCACAGTTTCAATGAGCCGGTTTCACTGGCCACAGAGGCTGGACCTTGCATGGAGCGGGAGACTGTTTTACCTGGTAATATCTTTAGAGCTGATATCCAGCCACATCCTAAGCCTCTGTATAAAAACAAAGCGGAGAATTTAACCAGCTGTAAAAATCAATTTAAATGCTTACAGAGAAACAGTAAGGCCTGACACTGCCGCCTCATTTTCACGAGGTGAGTCACTGAAACGGTCGACCTCATGGCTAATCTATGAGCAAAGACGCGCTGGCAGTTACTGCTGGCGCGGGAATGGCCTCAGACCTGTTTCCTGGAACCCTGGCGCCAGTCAGAGCCCAGAGTGGCCTTTCGCCATTTGGAAGTCAAATTACCTCTCCAAGGAGCAAGTTCCCAGCTCAGAGATGCAGTTCTAGCTATTGCCCTTTTTGAAGTTAGTGATTGGTCGATCCACCACCCTCTCCTCACAATATGCAGTTTTCTTTGGTGGAGTCCACTACTGTGCTCGCCCAACATGGCTTTCTCTGGTTGGTAAGTCCCACCAGCCAGTCAGCAGAAACGACTCTGCTCTCATACACCTTCCAAGCAATTTTTACTTCAAGGCTATTTCCTGCTATGACCATGTGCATTTATGCTGCTCTAATAAGCCTACCTTAAATATGCCTGCTCCCTGTCCTGTAGGGTGAAGAACAAAGGTTTGGAGATGGATGAGATCTGGATTTGCATCCCAGTCGAGACACTTATTAGCTTTATGAGTGTAGACCAACTATTTAACTTTTGTATGCCCCATTTTAATAGCTAAGAGCTCTCCAGTTACGATGGGTTTATTGTTTGCTGGCTGTGTGATTTCAAATGGGTTACTTAACTTTTCTGAGCCTCACTTTCCTCATATAAAATAGGGGTAGTAGTAGTAGTATATACTATGTACACGTTGTGAGGATTAAATGAGATAATGAATGTAAAGTATTTGGCACATAAGTTCTCAGTAAATGTTAGCTATTCCTATTGTGTGTTTAGAGGAAAGGGAACTTGCAAAGTAAGAAAGAGCCAGTCCTGTCCTCAAGCAGCTAAGGATTTGGTCCAAAGATCAGCCAGTGTGCAGACCTGGGTGATGGTCAGTGATCCCAGGGATGCAGTTCTTATCTTCCCGAGTGAGGACAAACCCAGTGGCTGGTCCTACCTGGGCCTGTTGTTCATGAGGTGCAGGCAGGGGCTCCATGTGTGAGCTAGAGGCCCAGGAGCGGGGAGGAGGAGGTAGAAGAGCGCTGCATTAAGACCAGAGCTCTGAGAGAACCATGTGAATCAGAGGTGGCAAGAGTATTGACTGTGGCTATTAAATATGCTGAAGCATTTAAAAATTAACATAAAAGCATTAGCAAAGGAAGAAATACATCAGGATACAGTATCATGATGTGCAACAAAGATAACAACAGAGGAAGTAAGATCTAAGGTGTTTTAAACTGTATCTTTGCACTATCCCGTTAATACGATTTGTCGCCACTTGCTCAAGAGCACTTAATAACCACTCTCCTGGACTTTACTTGGCTAAGCAGTTACAAGAGCAAAATGCATTGTACAGGACTGATAAAAGTAAAAACAACCGTGAGTTTTAAAAAAAAAGTACAGGAACTTGCTGTATTCGTCAAATTCAGCTTTTGGAATTTAGACTTTTTCAAAGAATGTCTCACCTGTATTTATTACTCTAAAATCTTAGGATTAGGTTATCCTATGCAATTCTTTTAATATGCAAAAATAATATACATATATCTGGTCAGTATATTGGGAGGCCCTATTTGAACTGATCATTGCCTGCCCTTTGCCAGAAGAATCTGGAAGCTTGTGTGAACATCGACAAGGATAGACTGCTGTGTCAGTAGTTGCTGACAGTAATTGCTGTGACTTGGTTGCTCGTTAACTGAAAGTATATGGAAATCTGTCAGAATCATGCTGTGTCAGGGACTGTATATGTGTGTGTATATATATGCACATATATACACAAACACATATATATACATGTATATATGCACATATTATACACACACATATATATACACATCCTGATGTATTTTTCTATTCTAAATGCTTTGGGCTTATCTCTGACAGCATTTCCACCATCAACCTTCCTGCTGTGGGGCTAGAGTGGGAAAGGAGGAGGAGGTGATGGAAGAGCAGTCCTGTCAGACAGGAAGGGGAAGCTGAGAGCCCTTCAGTTGCTAGGAAAAGATGACATAAAATCAGGGTGCTTTGTTAGCCCAAGGATGCAGAGGAGAGGGAAGATGAAAGATGCCCCAAAGGAAATACGCATCCGCCACCAAGATCAGGAAATGCTGCAGGCATTCGTGCACTTTCTTCCAGCCTCACCCTCTTGCTGTAAGGTGTGTATAGGCTGGTAGTCTGAAGTAGCCTTCATGTGCTGTGGAAGAGATCCAAAAGCCTCTGCATGTCTATGACAAACAGAGAAGGTGGCTGAGAACTGAGAATCAGTGGCCATGGTGTGGAGACACAAGGACACCCCCATTGAGTGGAGGTATGAGGACTCCCAGGACAAGAGGCTGCAGGTAGGAGCCCAAAGCTGGAAGTCTAGGCAGAGCTGGAGCAGAAGCACAAGAACAGGGTGAGAGGGCCATTTCCCAGAAAACAATCACAGAGGGACTGGCCTGTGCTGAGAGCATAGAGTGCGAGATAGCCAGCCTTAGACTCCTCATGGATGAGGCTCATGTCCAGAAACTGGGTGGATTGAGTTCCTCTTTCCCCAGGTGAGCAGAAGCCAGACCAGAGATTTGTCTTCCTCCTGGTGTCCCTGTAGAGGCAGGGGTGAGTGAGGAGTGCCTTGAAGGACTGAGTAGCTACGGCAGAGAGAACTTATGCATAGACTATTCTAACTCGAAGAGTTGGAATACAGTTTTTTCCCCCACCTGCATTTTGCTTGGAGACTTGGAAGCAAGACAAAAAATATTTACAGAACAATAAATAAAAGTATATTTTCTTGCATATCTGAACTGTAGTGCATAAATTATAATCCAGATACCAAAGTGTACAGTGGCCAGTGGCATTGTCTTAAAGCCTATGCAAAACCCAACTGTTTTAAATCACATTTCCCACATTGTAAAACTCTCTTGGTTGAAAGGATTATACTTTAAACATTTTTGTGTCATCTGCTCCAGAGCATATGATGGTTCTCTGATCTGCAGATTCTTGAGAGGAAAGGATTATAGTTCATCATTTTTCATCCTGTAATTGATACACTAACTGCCTATTGAGCCCCACTATTTCAGAGGCAAGTACGGCTTTGTTTGCATGTCTTACACCAACCCACTAAAAATGGGTGGAAAATCCAGTGCGGCAACACACTAACAATGTAAATGGACTTCTCAAGTGATCCTTCAGAAGTATTATCAATGCTGCTTTATGTAAAATCATCAAATGCTAAACTGGCAAAAAATTAAGACTGAATTTGCTGGGGTGGTTACTATGAAATATTACAGGCGAAGCGCCTGCTTTTCTGAAATGTATTCTGCAGTTTGAACAATTTCTATCCCCTTTGACTTTGGCAGAATTTTCTTTCTCCAAACTAAAGGACCTTTTATGGAACTATGGGAAGCAGCACCGTTTGTGAGTGTAGCACAGCTTATCAAAAAGGCTCCAATAGCTGAACCCTCTCCCACCCAGAGGCATTGCAAAACCAGAGCATACCCTTTGTAATTTGTATAAAGTTCTTCACAACAACAGAATATTGTTTGACTGTTATATAGTCAAGATAAGATTTGTTTTACATTTTCAGGGTTCTTTTTTCATAAGGTGTATTTTTTGTTTTAACCAATTATTGGTCATTAGTAAAGTTACAATAAGCCTCTTTCATTGTGCTCAGTCCTGGGTGGAGGCACGTAAGACTTTGCACTGCAGTCTGTTTTTCCTGCCAGGGGTCTTGTTATTCCCCAATATCTTCCTGGAATTCCTACCCTTGGAGTCTATGGGTTAAGGCACCTCCTTTATGAAATGTGTTCACCTGGGCCATGGGGACAACACAAGATAGAACCTGATGGGACGGTAAGGCAGGAGACATCCACAGATGTAGAGAAATGTTCTTCCTGAGCCCTTATGGTGTGCTGGGCCCTGGGCTAAGCTCTTATGAGGATTATCATTGCTTTTCTTTAAAAAACCCGTTTTATTGAAGAATAATATACATAGAGAAAAATACACGTAAGTGTACATCTTGATGAATTTTCACAAAATGAACACACTTGTGTAGTTAGCCTTCAAATTGGGAAACAGACCATGAGAGCAGAAACCTCCTAGTGTCCCCTCCCAGTCACTGTGACTCTCCCAAGGGAAACTATCTGACTTATAGCACCATTGATTAATTTTGTCTACTTAAAAATTTTTTTATTTTTAAATAATTTTAGACTCCTAAGAAATTGCAAAAGTGGTACAGTGAGTTCCTGCATACCTTTTACACAGCTTCCCCCAAAAATATATTACAGAACCACAGTATATGATCAAAACCAGGAAACTGACATCAGTAAAATAATAGTAACTTAGCTACAGATCTTATTCAGCTGTTGCCAGTTTTTATGTACACATTTTTTGGTGTGTATATAAATATTATCACATACGTATAATCACTACCACAATCAGGACAGAAATGTTCCATCACTACAAAGAGTTTTGCCTGGATTTGAACTTGATCTGAATGGTACTGCACAGTATCGATTCTTTCTGGCTTCTTTCACTGAATATTATGTTTGCAAGATTTATTCTCGTTGCTCTGTGTAGGTGTAATTTGTTTATTCTCATTATTGTATTCTTTTATGTGCATGTCTCACAGCTTATTTACCTCTTCTACTGTTGGTAGTTTTTGATATTTTTGGTGGTTTCAGTTTTTGTCTGTTATGAATGGTGCCATTATGAACATCCTGGTTTTTCTCTGGGTGAATATATGTAAGCATTTCTGCTGGGCATATACTGAGGGGTGGGATTGCTGGGTCTTAAGCTATGCATATGTTTATCTTTGATACATACTGCAAATCAAGTTTTGAAAGCAATTCTATAAATTTACATTCCCATTAGCAGTTCACAGAGTCCTGGCTTTCACATCCTTACCAAATCTTGGTATTTTTCTGTCTTTTTCCTTTTAGCCACGCAATGGAGTGTATATGGTATTGTGCGAAGGGTTTAGTTTGCATTTCCCTGACGACTAGTGAAGTTGAGCACCATTTCATACATTTATTGGCCACTTGGAAGTTTTGGGGGGGTTTTTTTGAGTTTTTTGTTCAAGTCTTCTGTGTCTTTTAAAAAAAAATTACATTTTTTTTCCTCTTACTGATTTGTAAGAGTTTGTATATGAGTTCTTTGTTGGATATATGTGTTGCAATATCTTCTCCCAGTCTGTGTTGCCTTTTTTAAAAAGACTTTATTTTTTAAGAGCTGTTTTAGGTTCTCAGCAAAATTGAGTGGAAAGCACAGGAAGTTCCTAAAACCCTCTGCCCCCACACATGAGCAGCCTCCCTGCTATCTACATCCTGCATCAGAGTGGTGCACCTGTTATAATCAATGAACTACATCGACATGTCATTATCATCTAAAGCCCATAGTTTACATTAGGGTTCACTCTTGGTGTTGTAAATTCTATGGGTTTGGAAAAATGTATAATGACATATATTCATCATCAAAGTATCATACAGAATAATTTCACAGCCCAAAAAATCCTTCGTGCTCTGCGTATTCATCTCTCCTTCCCCCCAGCCCCTAGCAACCACTGATCTTTTTACTGTCTCCATAGTTTTGCCTTTTCCAGAATGCCGTATTGTATGTGGCCTTTGGAGATTGGCTTCTCTCGCTCAGTAATATGCATTTAAGTTTCCTCCACATCTTTTCATGGCTTGGTAACTCATTTCTTTTTCTGTGCTGAATGATATTCCATTATCTGGATATCCCACAGCTTATTTATCCACTCATCTATTGAAGGACATCTTGGTTACTTCCAAGTTTTGGCAAATAAATAAAGCTGCTATAAACATTCATGGGCAGTTTTTCAGTGTAGACGTAAGTTTTCAGCTCTTTTGGATGAATACCAAGAAGTGTGATTTCTGGATTGTATGGTAAGAATATATGTAGTTTTCTAAGAAACCGTCAAACTGTCTTCCAAAGTGTCTGTACTGTTTTGCGTTCCTAGCCGCAGCAAATAAGAGCTCCTGTTGCTCCACATCCTCGCCAGCATCTGGTGTTGTCAGTGTTTAGGATGTGGGGCGTTCTAATTGGTCTGTAGTGATATCTATCGCTTTGTTGTTTTAATTTGCAATTCCCTAATGACATATGATGTTGAACATCTTTTCATATGCTTATTTTCCATCTGCATACCTTCTTGATGCGGTGTCTATTCAGAACTTTTGCCTATTTTTAAATTGCTCGCTTTCTTATTATTGAGTTTTAAGGGTTCTATGTATATTTTGGTAATAGTCCTTTATCAGACATGTCTTTTCCAAATATTTTCTCCCAGTTTGTGACTTGTCTTCTCAGTCTCTTAATGTGTTGCTTTTTCACTCTCTTAAAGGCATCTTTTGATGAACAGACATTCTTAATCTTGATATGGTCTAATTTATCAAAAAACTTTCCCTTTCTGGTCAGTGCTTCTTATGTTCTATTTAAGAAACATTTACCTATCCCAGAGTCACAAAAATGTTTTATATTTTGTTCTAAAAGGTTTGATATTTTACATTTCACATTTAGATTTGTAATTCAAATTGAGCTGATTTTTGTGTATAGTATGAAGTGGGAGGTTCAACTTTATTTTTTATTTTTCCTGTGGATATCCACACAGCCCAGCACAATTTATTGAAAACATCATCATTTCCCTGTCGCACGACAGTGGCATCTTTGTCATAAATCAGGTGTTCATATATATGTGAGCCTGCTCATATATACCTATTTTATTCTTCACAGCAGCTCTTTGTGAGGTGGAGGGTCTGCACTCAGGACTCCTGCCTCCCAGAGCTGCTCAGCAGGTACCTGGCCTGAGACTGGCTGGAAGTTGGGAAACTTCTGTCGTTGAAATTAATCCTGTAGATTTTGTAATCTGGCAGATCCACATTTGAGTCTTTGTTGTGTGGCTAAGTTGGTTAACTTCTTCGAGCCTGTTTCCAAATGTGTGAAATGAAGTTAAGAATAACATTGTGGCTCGGTATTGAGAGGCTTAGATAACTAAGTGTTTATTATTATTGTTCGTATTATTACTATCTATTAGCTTAAGAATGACGAAGAGAAGGATAGGGTGATTCCATCACATCCTCTAAGTGCCTCAGGTCCCATTCTTCTCTCCTCTGCTACTCCTGTCTCCCTGGGGAAGCCCCTAGTTAACGTCCCTTTGATGACAGGAAAATGGAAAAGGTTTTGAAGGTCTGCCTCCTAGGGAAGCCAATTGCTTCCTATCCTCAAGGCTTCTGCTTTCCCCAGAGCCTCTGCTCTTCGCTGAGACAATCTCTAGCCTTCCTCTGGGGAGCTTGTTAATTGCATGCAATTTCAAAGAAGGCATGGGATGCCGGAGCAAGGGCAAGAGATGGCAGTCAGGAAGCCCTGGTTCTTAGGCTCGGTTCAGTCAGTCATGTACTTGAACAATCTTGGACAAGCTGCTCTCCTTCCCTGAGCCATACATTCTCACCCAAGGTGGCATGGAGTCATTCCATCATGTCCCCAAGTCTCCTCAGCATCCACATTTTATAACTTTTTAATGGGGCATGACACTAGCAATCTCTGGTTGGCGGTATATTCCAGGGTATGTTTCCAGAGGACCTGCAAAGGAGGCTTACCCCACTCTCAGGACCTATCCTTTCCTGGAGAAAATCAGCTAGTCTGATTGCTGTTCTTTCTTAGTTGCCCCAAAGAAAGAATCTGAAATATAGAAATAACTTTATGTACAAGGATGCTCATTATAGTATTGCTTATGCCAGTGAAAACACACAGCTTGGAGATAATTGCTCTGCCTATGCTCTATCTGGGGGCAGCCAGACTGGTCCTCAGAATCTTAGATTCAGCATGGAGAAATCTAATGTTGACTTGGTTTCAAGAAGACAACCACTTGATACAGAAACGTTTCGTCAAATTTCAAATAGTTTTTCATCACCCATTAAGCCCTGGGCTACAGAATGGCTATATGAAGATGACACAAACGTTATTTCTGCTCTCAAGAAGCTCACAGATTAGCCAAGGAAGGAGAAATCTAAAAGGTGAAATAGAAACCAACATAAATACTGCATTAGGGCATGTGAAAGATGCTGTGAGAGCTCAGAGAAGAGAGTCATTTTTCTTGGGGAAACAGGGGAGGCTTCCTGGAGGAGGTGGCATCTGGGTTTTCCAGATGAAAAGCTGGAAAGTAATTTCAAGCAGTGTGAGCCAAGGCATAGAGGGAGCAGTATATCCCTGTGGATGGATTGTAGGGTGCATGGGAATTGCATAAGGGGTAATATGCAAGAGAGGTAAGATATCAATCAGGACAGTAAATGAGAGGCAAATATGTAGGGCCTTGAATGCCAGGGTAAGTGGTGTCAGCTTCATCCCATGAATGGTGGAGGGGCAGGGGTCCAATATGATAGCAATAGAATGATGATCCAGTGTTGTTTTTGAAAGAGGGATTGGAGAAGGTCAAGAATGGTGTTTAAAGGCTTTGAAGGAGAAGACATGTCAGGGAGAGTGTATTGAGAGAAGGGAGCTGAGTGCCAAGAGGAGCCCCACCTCTAATGGAAGGGAAAGGAAGGCACTGGAAAGGCAAAAGGAGAAGATCCAATGAAGAAGACAGACAAGAGACAGTCAGGAAACCTGGAGAGCTCCTCTGGAATGAGCGGGATGCTTGAGAAGGAGGAAGCTGCCAATTTGTCTTACAATATTGAGAGGTCCAGACCATTGAGGACTGAGACGTGACATGTCCCTTAAATTTAGCAGTGAAGGGCTTGGAACAGAATAGTTTCTGTGGGATGGGGAGAGTGGAATCCAGACAGCAAGGAGTTGAGCGAGTGGGGATGAGGAAGTGCAGGACCAGGAAGGAAGTGCAGGACCAGGAATGGAGACGGCTCTTCTGAGGAGCTTGGCTAGAAAGGGAAGGAAAGAGACAGAGCAGTGACTGGGCCTGGGGGGAGGTGGAGGAAAGGGTTTGAAGCTGTGATGGGGTCACAACCCTCTTTCCACCAACTTCTGGCTAGTGAACAAGGGCAGAGTCTGCTTTGGGGCCTTTCTCCTCTGGGCCAGGCTTCCCATGGAGGACAGAGCCTGGGTCAGATGTCTGTTTTCTTCCCCTTTCTGTGTGTGCGGGTGTCTGTGGGCATGTGTGTGCCCATGTTGCGGGCAGCTGGAATAGAGAGCCACTAGGTAGAATTCTGGCTCCCCAGCTGGCCTGGGGGCAGCCCTGGGGCAGCCCCGAGTTTCCTGAGGGGGTAAGCCTGCATCTCTTTCTCCAAGATGAGGGTGAGAAGTAGGAGGCAAGCTGTGGGCCATCAGGATCTGTCAGCAAGCTCAGCAAGTCTGCCCACCATCTGGGCCCTATCAGATGCGCAGGGCTTTTCCTACATTAATCTCTGATGAGCTTGGCCCGGCTTTCATTTCAAAAGGCTCCACTTCTTTTCCCTCTTCCACCCAGCCCCTTCTTTACATCCCCTCCCCAAAACAGGACTAAAAATTATGCCTTTTCCCTTCCTCAGTCTCCCAACCCAGCTGGGGCTGGAGAAAGCTTTGAAATTGGAGCAAGGTTCAGGATGGGGAGGGAGGGGATGCTGATATAGCTGCTGGGGAGGGGCTGGGAGAGAAAATGGGCCGACAGAGCTCCCAGATGATGGGGAGAAAACAGAAACCTCTTGGGTGATCAGCTCTGTCCCCTGGGGATTGCCAGTCCCTTCCTTTCCATCTCCCAAGTGTCCATCCATCCCCTAGTCTTTCCTTTCCTCATTCCACGTCCCTGGAAATCATTTTCTGGCACATCTCTTCCTCCCCTGGGTGTCTCTACAGACTAGGGACAACCCTCTTGGCCTGTCAAGGAATGAATCCTGGCAAAGGCTGCCTGTTATCAGCTGCCTGAAATCAGGGGCTTCTGGGACCATGAGCCAGAGGCTTTGGGAACCTGGTCTTCTATCTTCCTCCCTCCACGTTTGTGCAGGAGACTAGCCCTGAATGGCTGTGTGTCAAGTGCAAAATGGGGTATTGGGCTAACCAGGATAAACAGAGTTTAACGTATCTCAGAGTGCACGAATCCTAGAATGCCAGAACAAGGAGAGACCTTGAGACATATGGTCCAGCCCAATTATTGTACATAGAGGAATGTGAGGGCCCAGAGAGAGGAGAGTGATCACACAGGGCCAGGATGAGAACGGGCAGTGAGGCTCTCACTTATGAATCTGCCTAGTGTGGAGTCCTACAACAGACATCAAAGATGCTTTACTTTCATAAGTCGTGGGCTGAGTTGGCTTCATAGTCACTGGAGATCAGTGTTGTCCTGAAGGTGTTTCATGACAGCTCTGGGTTCCACAGATTGGAGATGAGGAGTGGGTGGGAGACAAAGTCAAGGACCAGTTTGTAAGAGGAGGAGTAAGGGGAGGATAAGTGGCTAAGGATAAAAGACAAGGTTAATGGGAATATTTTTTTAATTGAAGTATAGTCAATGTACACAGTTGTGTTAGTCTCTGGTGTACAGCAAAGTGATTCATATATGTATTGAATATAGTTCCCTGTGCTATACAGTAGGACCTTGTTATTTTTCTATTTTATATATAGTGGTTTGTATCTGCTAATCCCAAACTCCTAATTTATCCCCCCACTTTCCACTTTGGTAACCATAAGTTTGTTTTCTATGTCTGTGAGTCTGTTTCTGTTTTGTAAATAAGTTCATTTGTATCATATTTTAGATTCCACATATGAGTGATAGTGATATTCCACATATAATACAAATATGATATTTGTCTTTTCTGTCTGACTTACTTCACTTAGTATGATCATCTCTAGGTCTGTCCATGTTACTGCAAATGGCATTATTTCATTTTTTATGGCTGAGTAGTATTCCATTGTATATATGCACCACATCTTCTTTATCCATTTATCTGCTGATGGACATTTAGTTTGCTTCTATGTTGTGGCTATTGTAAATAGTGCTGTTACGAACATTGGGGTGCGTGTATCATTTCAAATTAGAGTTTTCTCTGGATATATGCCCAGGAGTGGGATTGCTAGACCATATGGCAACTCTAGGTTTTAAAGGAAATGCCATACTGTTTCCCATACTGGCTTCTCCAATTTACATTAATGGGAGCCCATTCCTATTAGGTTCTTGCTTGTGTGAGTCTGTCTCTTTCTAACTGCATGAAGTAGGGATTCATGCAGTAATGGAAGACTGATTATATGGGTACAGGATGGATCTGGCTACAGGAAAACCCAGCTCAAACTGGATCAAACAATAAGAGCATCTAGTAACTCACTAACAAGAAGTTCAGAAATAAAGTGGGCCTCAGGATTGGGTGATTCAGCAGCTCAACCATGTCATCAAGGACTCGGGGTCTTTCTGTTTCTCAGCTATGCTTTACTCCTGTCATAAGATGGTTGTCCCCTAGCTGTGAGGTAGCTGCCAGCAGAAAAGAGGAATTTTTACCCCTTTATTTAAGTTGATGGGAAAGAGGAAAATAATATCTTCTCAACTGTAGAAGGTAAGTCTTTTTCTTGAGTTCAAGCAATTTTGCATCAAATGCCCATCTCTGGGTCAACAGCAGTTACCAAGAACCTGCATGAGTGATCCTATATAGAACATTCAGATAGATTTTTTTTTTTAAAAAAAGCAACTTAATTGTTTGGTGGGGGAAAAATAATGGAATATTATGGAAATAATGATGGACATACCCAAGACAGAATCAGTGAACTGAAAAATAGTGCCAAGGAATTCTCCCAAAATACAGAGCCATAAGACAAAGAGGTGAAAAGCATAAGATATGAGTTTAAACATACAGAGACTCAAGGATTCTCCTTTGGCCTGGGGTGTGGAAAGCTGGAAAGAGAGTCACTCATTGTTCCTGCAGTAACAAAAAGAAAAAGCTGTATAAACTACAAAACATTTCTTGAACCTGTCTGTAGTGGCCACCTTCCAAGATGGCCACCAGTGACCCCGCCTTCCTGGTATTTACACCTGTGTGTAATCGCCTTCCATGTTGTCAGGGTCAATCTGCGTAAGCCATAAAATACTGTAGAAGTGGGCTTCCTAAGTGGCGCAGCGTTTAAGAATCCACCTGCCAATGCAGGGGACATGGATTCGATCCCTGCTCCAGGAAGATCCCACATGCCACGGAGCAACTAAGCCCACGCACCACAACTACTGAGCCTGCGCTTTAGAGCCCGTGAGCCACAACTGTTGAGCCCATGTGCTGCAACTACTGAAGCCCATACGCCTAGAGCCCATGCTCTGCAACAAGAGAAACCACGGCAGTGAGGAGCCCACGCACCACAACGAGGAGTAGCCCCCACTCACTGCAACTAAAAGAAAGCCCGCACACAGCAAAAAAGACCCAACACAGCCAATAAAATAAATTAATTAATTAATTAATTAAAAAAAATACTGCACAAGTGATGATATACCACTGCCAAGGTTAGGTTATAAACGAATACAGTTTTCTGTCTTGGGTTCTCTCTTTCTCTCCCTCTCCTTCCCTCTCCTTCTCTCTCTCACCCCTTGCTCTGCGGAAAGAGAGCTGCCGTGCTGTGAGCAGCCCTAGGGAAAGGCCCATGTAGCAGGGAACTAAAGTCGCTGACCAAGAGCCAGCAAGGAACTGAGGACTGCCGGCAAGTGTAGGCATCAGCTGGGAAAAGTTCTTCAGCCCTATCAAGTCTTGAGCTGTCTACATCCCTGGCTGACAGCTAGACGGCAACCCCGTAAGAGACCCTGAGCCAGAACTACCCCATTAAGCCACTCTCATATTGCTGAGACATGAAAAGTGTGAGATAATAATTGTGTATTGCTTTAAGCGTCTTCGTTTGGAGGATAATTTGCTATATAGCAGTAGATAATGAATAACCCATCCAGAGTGGAGGTTTCAGGGTAAACAAGCAGTCTGAAATCGAAGGGAAGACCGGGCCCTCCAAGCAGAGACAGGTAGTGAGCCTTTGCTTACCTATGGTAGAGCATGAGACGAAGAGGTCTAGGCACCAAAGAAACAGGTAAAAAGAATAGAGATAAATTTTTATTTTTATTTTTGATACATCAAATGATTTGATTTTTTATGGAGGTACAGTTGACATATTATTTTAGTTTCAGGTGTACAACCTGATGAGTCAATATTTGTATATATTGTGAAATCATCACTGTAGTGAGTCTTAATAATATCTGTCACTTTACATAGTTGCAAAATTTTTTTTCTTGTGATGAGAACTTTCAAGATTTACTCTCTTAGCCACTTTCAAATGTGCAATACAGTATTATTAACTATAGTCCCCATGACATTTATTTTGTAACTGGAAATTTGTGCCTTTTCACTCCCTTCACTCATTTTCCCCATTCCCAACCCCCACCCCTGGCAACCACCAATCTATTCTCTACGTCTATGTACCTAAGTATAATAAGATTATATAGTATTTGTCTTTCTCTGTCTGACTTATTTCAGGAGATAAAATTTTACAGCTGCTAAAGGCCAAATGTGGGTTAACATGGAAGTATAGACATTATGGGTGGTTCATACTCACTTGCAGGCTCTTCTCCATCACCCTTCTGTGGTTGCCCATGACACAGATTAGTAACAATGCAGGAGAATGGAGAACCAAATCATCCTGCACCTTGATCTTGGGCTTCCCAACTTCCAGAACTACGAGAAAGTAAGTTTCTGTTATTTAAGCCACTCACGATGGCCCCAGCTGACGCAGTACTTATTTTAAATTGTAATTTCAAATTCCTTATATGTTGACTGTGTATCCTACAACTTTGCTAAAGTCTCTCATTAGTTCTATCACTTCTTGGTTGATTCTTTGGGATTTTTTGCAGAGACAAGTCATCTGTGAATAGAGACAGTCATTTTTCCCTTTTTAATCTGTATACCTTTTATTTCTTTAAATGTTTTTTAAATTATATTTTTATTTTTAATCTTAAAAAATTTTATTGAATGAAAGATTCTTTAAATTCTATAGTGCTCTACGATTGTCAAAAGTTTCACACACATGATTTTACATAATCCCATAATAACCCTTTTTTCTTTTATCCTCACCCCCATATTGCCTCTTCCTAACCACTAGTTTGTTCTCTATGTTTGTGAGTCTGCTTCTACCTTTTATTTCTTTTTCTTGCCTTACTTCACTGGATAGAACTTCCAATGCAATGTTGAACAGAGGTGGTAGGAATAGATACCCTTCCTTTGTTCCAAAATTTAGGGAGAAAGCATCTAGTCTTTCGTTATTAAGTATGATACAGATTATACAGTTTAGTAAGTTTATACAGTTCTGTAACCATCACTACAATCAGTTTCAGAATAACTCCATTACTCTACAAGTTTCTCCCTGTCCATTTACAATCAGTCCCACTCTCATCCCAAGTATCAGGTAACCACTGATCTGATTTCTGTCTCTATATTTTTGTATGGAATGGAATGCAATTACAATATGTAGCTCTTTATAGTTGGCATTTCACACTTAGCACAATGTTTTTGAGGTTCATCCATGTTGTTATATATATTAATAGTTCATTTCTTTCTTATTCTTGAGTAGTAGTCCATTGTACAAGCATGCCATATTTAGTTTATTAATTCACCTGTTGATGGACATTTGTGTTGTTTCCAGTTCGGGGCCATTTTACATAATGCTGCTCTGAAGTTTTACGTACAAGACTTTAGGGTTCACAAATTTCCATTTCTCGTCTGTACCTACCTAGAGGTAGAATTTCTGGGTCCTATGGATGTATATGCTTAACCTTTTTTTTTTTCCTGATTGGTCACCATCTATTATCATGTTGTCTGTATGTCTAATTTAATCAAATTCCCAGAGGAGCCTTAAGATGGATGATAGTACAATGGTTGGAAGGGAGAATAGTTAATATGTTGAACAGTAGCCCCCCTCAAAAATCATAACGTGCCCTGGCTCTATGCACCCTGAGATCAAGCCTGCTCTTTGCACCCCTAGTCTGGGTTACTTTGTTCTCAGTCCCTGTTCCCCACACCCCTCTGGCTCACCTGACACCCTCTCATATGAAGGCCATCCCTTCTCCTTCTACTCACAAAATTGTTGTTATTGTTTTTTGCTGTTTACTCCTGCAGTCGGATACACACACGTCCTTTTCCTCCTCGTCGTCCCTAAATTACGTCTAAAACCAAGTCCTGCAGGAAGGTGACTTTAGGTGAATTTGATCTCGCAGGAACGAATAATTCTGGAAGCAGACACAAGATTGGTTTTTTTTTTTTAATTTTATTTATTTATTATTTTTTTGGGGGTACACCAAGTTCAATCATCTGTTTTTATACACATATCCCCGTATTCCCTCCCTCCCTCGACTCCCACACGATTGGTTTTTAAATCAAAACTCAGGAGCTGCTAAAAACTTCCATGGATGGCTCGACGTTCCGGCCCTGAACTGCAGGCTTCTGGGAGGTGGTGGGAATCTGTCAATCCATTCTGAGTGATTAGGCCTTCCTTTTCTCAACTTGTGTACTTTTGTCTAAAACCTTTTCCTTCTCCTGAGTATGTAAAGCAACCTGAAAATCCAGATCTGTCCCTGCAGGGTACCTTGAACTTTAAAAAGTTGATGTAGGACTTCCTAGGTGGCACAGTGGTTAAAAATCCACCTGCCAATGCAGGAGACATGGGTTTGATCCTTGCCCCAGGAAGATACCACATTTCGTGGAGCAACTAAGCCCGTGGGCCACAACAATTGAGCCTGTGTGCTGCAACGACTGAAGCTCCCACGCCTAGAGCCCGTGCTCTGCAATAAGAGAAGCCAACGCAAGGAGCCGGTGCACCACAATGAAGAGTAGCACTCGCTCACTGCAACTGGAGAAAGCCCGTGTGCAGCAACAAAGACCGAACGCAGCCAATAAATAACTTTTTTTAAGCCAAAAAAAAAAACAATTAAAAAAAAAAGTCGATGTAGGTAAATTGACATGCCTTCATCCCGGCTTTGGCGGTGTTTTTCAAACTACGGTTTACTACCAATTAGAAGTCAATTGCGTGGATGCAATGAGAATTTTTCAAAATCCAATGGATTTTAACATACCAGAAGGTGCTGCCTGCAAGAAGCATCGTGTTAATATGAGGAAGCATTTTTGCACGCATATGTGGGCGGTGCATACGCACATGTGCTGGCTAGTGACGTAGACTGTACGTCAAGGCTGTTGGAAGATCGCTACCCCGTGAAGCTGAGGCTTTGAAAAGTGCAGATACCATGGGTTGAGGAGTTTGGATGGAAGGAATAGAACAAATGTTCTTGACCAAGAAAACTGATCAAGGAACGTCTGTGCTTGACTTTTAAAGTAGCTGAGGAACCGATTTCTAAAGTGGTTGTGTGATTTTACATTTTCACCAGCAGTGTATCAGGGGTTCCATTTATCCACATTCTCGCCAAGATTTTATTGGTCAGTCTTTTAGTATGCAGACATTCTTAAGGGTATATAGTGTTGCCACATTATGGTTTTCATTTGGATTTCCCTAATAACCAATGATGTTGGGGATCTTTTCATATGCTTATTTGCTGTCATATATCTTTAAGTGTCAGCTCCAATTTTGTTCATGTTCTTATTGCTTTTTTGGACTTATTATTGTGTGGGTATATTTCTGGACTCTCTATTACAGTCCATTGAGATAAATATATATATGTATTCTTAGGCCCATATCACATTGTCTGGATTACTGTTGCTTTACAGTGTTTTGAATAAAGGTAGTATAAATTCTCCAGCTTTGTTCTTTACCAAATTGTCTTGGCTGACCTGAGTCCTTTCCATTCCCATATATGTTTTAGAATCAGCTTGTCACTTTCTACATAACGAGCTTGCTGGGATTTTGATAAGACTTTACATTTAGGTGAAATTGCCACCTTAACAATATTGAATCTTCCAATCCATGAAGAATGTATAGCTCTCTATTCATTCACATCTTTAAATTCTCTCAGAAATATTTTGTAGTTTTCAGTATGTAAGTCTTGCAGGTTTCTTAAATGTATCTCAAACTTTGTTTTTTTTATATTATTGTGATTGATATTGTTTTCATAATTTCATTTTCAGATTGTTGCTGTTATAGAGAAATACAATTGATTTTTGCATATTGCTTTTGAATTGTGTTAACAGTTTTAGCAGCTTTTTTGTAGTTCCTTAGGATTTTATACATAGATGATTATGTAATTTGTGAATAAAGACAGTTTTATGTTTGCCTTTCTACTTTGCATGCTTTTAATTTCTTTTTTTACTTTATTGCATTGGTAGAACCTCTTAGTGGAAAACTGTTCTGCCTTTGGTCATTAAGGGTGACATTACTTGTAATTTTTTTGTAGATGCCTTTATCTGGTTGAGGAAGCTTCCTTCTATTCCTACTTTTCTGAGAGTATTTTTTTTAATGGATGTATGTTAGATTTTGTCAAATGCTTTTTCTGTGCCTATCGAGGTCTTGTTGGAACTAGTTCTTCATTTTATTAGTATGATTGGTTGATTTTTGGATGTTAAACCAACCTTGCATCCCTGAGGTACTCCACTTGGCCATAGTATACAATCCTTTTTACACGTTGCTGAATTTTGTTTGCTAATATTTTGTTAAGGCGTTTTGTATTTTAACAAAGAAGAAATACTTGAATGTTGTTTTGTTTCTTATCATGTCTCTGTCTGACTTTGGTATTTTTTTTTAATCATTTCTATATTATGTATTTATTTATCTTCATTTGTGTTGGGTCTTTGTTGCTGCGCGCAGGCTTTCTCTAGTTGCTGCAAGCGGGGGCTACTCTTCATTGCACTGCATGGGCGTCTCATTGTGGTGGATTCTCTTGTTGAGGAGTACAGGCTCTAGGTGCGTGGGCTTCAGTAGCTGTGGCATGCAGGCTCAGTAGTTGTGGCTCATGGGGCTCAAGAGCACAGGCTCAGTAGTTGTGGCACACGGGCTTAGTTGCTCTGTGGCATGTGGGATCTTCCCAGACCAGGGTGTCCCCTACATCAGCAGGTGGATTCTTAACCACTGTGCCACCAGGGAAGTCACCTAGCTTTGGTATTGAGGTAATACCAACTTTATAAAATAAGTTGGGAGGTGTTCCCTCCTTCTCTCTTTTCTGAAAGAGTTTGTGTAGGATTTTGTGTTATTTATTTCTTGAATGTTTGGTAGAATTCACCAGTGAAGGCATTTGGGCCTAGGGTTTTCTTTGTGGGATAAATTTTACTTATCATTTCAGTTTTTTTACCTGATTAGGTCTTACATATTTTCTGTTCCTTTCTGGGTGAGTTTTGGTAATTTATCTTTCTCAGAATTTTTAAAATTTTATTTAACTTTTCTAATTTGTTGGCATAAAGTTATTCATAATACTCCCTTATAACTCTGTAGCATCTATTGTGATGTTCCTGCTTTCATTTATTCCTGATTTTGGTAATTTGTGTCTCCTCTCTTCCGTTCTTGGTCAGTATGGCTAAAGTTAATCAATTTTTGTTGTTGTTGTTGTTGATATTTTCAAAGAATTAATTTCTGGCTTTATTTGCTTTTCCCATTGTTTTTATTTTTTCTATTTCATTGGTTTCTGCTCTGATTTTTATTATTAATGTCCTTCTGCTTACTTAGAGTTTGAGTCAAGCTTCATTTTATGGCCTCCGTAGGTAAAAACTCAGATTATTGATTTTGAATCTTTCTCTCTAATATATGTTTATAACTATACATTTCCTTCTAAGGACTACTTTAGCTGCATCCCATAATTTAAAAATATGTTTTGTTTTCATTTTCATTCCGTTCAAGGTATGTTCAGTTTCACTTGAGATTTTTCCTTAGTTTATTTAGAAGTATGTTGCTTAATTTCCACATATTTCGAGATTTCCCAGATTTCTTTCTTTGGTTGATTTCTGACATGATTCCATGGTGATTGGGGAAATGTTCTGTATGACTACATTCCTTTCAAATTTATTGTCTCATTTAATAATGTAACATATAATCTTTCCTGGGGAATGGCCCATTTGAGCTTGAAAATTGTTTGTTTCACCATTGTTAATGGAATAATCTATATACACCATTTAGGTCAAGTCTGTTGACAGTGTTGTTCAAGTGCTCTTATTGTAGATTTCTGTCTAATTTTTCTACCAATTTCTGAGAGAAGAATATTAACATTTTAAACTGTATTTGTTGAACTGTCTATTTCTCCTTTCAGTTATGTCAGGTTTTATTCATGTATTTTGGGCATTTGTTGTAAAATGCTTTTACATATATAATTGTTGTACCTTCCTGATATATTCAGCATTTTATCATTATGAACAATTCTTTGTCTCCAAGAATATTTACTTTCTTAAAGTCTATTTTGTCTGTTGTTAATATAGCCTTTCCAACTCTATCACAGTTACCATTTGCAGAATATACAAATTTCCATTCTTTTCTTTCTAATTATTTTCTTCTTTGAATCTAAAAGTTGCTTTTTGGAGTCAGCATATACCTGTAGTTAGTTTTTGCTTTTCTTATCTGGTTTGGCAATCATTGCTTTTGTATCTGAATATGTATATATATCAGCTTTATCTAGATATAATTCACACACCATACAATTCACCCCTTTAAAGTGTATGAATCAATGTCTTTTTGTTTTCCTCACAGAGTTGTGCAGCCATCATCATGATTAATTGTAGAATACTTTCATCACCCCAAAAGAAGCCCTGTACATATTAGCAGTCACTCCTCATTTCCCTCAACATCCACCAGCCCTAAGCAACCTCAAATCTACTTTCCATTCCTATAGATTTGTGTATTATGGGCAAGTCATATAAATAGAATCATACAGTACATGGTCTTCTGTGGCTGACTTCTTTCACTTAGCAGAACATTTTCAAAGTTCATCCACGTTGTAGCATTTATCAGTATGGCATTTACTTTTATGACTGAATAATACCCCATTGCACAAAATTATATTTATTCATTCATCAGTTGATAGACATTTGGGTTGTTTCCACTTTTTCACTATTAAGTGTAATGCTGCCATGAACATTGTTGAACATTTTCTGCATGACGTATATTTTCAGTTCATTGTGTTTTATACCTAGGAGTGGAATTGCTAGGTCATGTGGAAACCATATGATTAAAATTTTAAGAAACTACTAGACTGTTTTTCAAAGTAGCTGCGTCATTTTACATTCCTGCTAGCAATGTATGAGGATTTCAGTTTGTTCACATGCTCTCCAACACCTGTTATTATCTGACTTTTTGATCATAGCCGTTCTAGTGGATACAAAGTTGTATCTCATTGTGCATTTAATTTGCATTTCCCTGATGGCTAATGATCATGTTTTCATGTACTTATTGAACATTTATTTATGCATATTCTTTGGAGAAACATCTATCCAAATTTTTTGCCCATTTAAAAAAATGTGTTTTCTAGGTTTTGTTGTTGCTGTTGTTGCTGTTTACTGTTGATTTGTAAGAGTTCTTTATTTATTATGGATACAAGTCCCTTATCAGACATAAAGTTTGTAAATATTTTCTCCCATCAGTGAAGTGGTGTTTTTTTTTTTTTTTACTTTTTTGATGTTGTCTTTTGAAACATAAAAGTTTTCATTTTGATGAAGTTCAAGTACATATTTTTCTTTTGTCTCTTGAGTTTTTTATGTTACATCTAGGAAGGCTTTACTTAACCTAAGGTCATGGAAAGTTACTCCTATATTTTCTTCTAAGAGTTTTATTGTTTTACTTCTTCTTCTTTTTTTTTTTTTTGGCACACGGGCTTAGTTGCTCCGCAGCATGTGGGATCTTCCTGGAGCTGGGATCGAACCCGTGACTTCTGCATTGGCAGGCAGATTCTTAACCACTGCGCCACCTAGGAAGCCCTATTGTTTTACTTCTTACATTAGTTCTACAATTCGATTGGAGTTAATCTTTGTGTATAGCATAAAGAATGGGTTCCAACTTCACTTTTTGCACTGGTTGTTCCAACACCATTTGTTGTAAAGATTATCCTTTCTCCATTGAATTGTCTTGGCACTCTTGTCAAAAATTAATTGACCATAAATGTATGGATTTATTTCTGGTCACTCAATTCTATTCCATTGATCTATATGTTATCCTTATGTCAGTACCGTGACTGCAAATTTGAGTGCACTTTTCAACCCACACACAGGTTGATAAGTATAGGGCCTTGTGGATTTTGAGGTGTTTAAGCATAACTTCTGTCCAATTCATTGGCTAACCACAAAGCTAAGCTACTCTAAATACTTTGTAAGTGGAATCACACAGTATTTGATCTTTTATGACTGGCTTATTTCATTTAGCATAATGCCCTCAAGGTTCATCCTTAGCAAGTGTTAGACTTTTCTTCCTTTTTGAGGCTAAATAATATTCCATTGTATGTATAAACATTGAGTGTTTATCCATTCATCCATCAATGGACATGTGGGTTGCTTTTGCATTTTGATTATTGTGAATAAAGCTGCTGTAAACGAGTGTACAAATATCTGTTTGTGTCCCTACTATCAAATCTTTTAAATGTATACCCAGAAGTGGAATTTCTGGATCATATGCTAATTCTATTTTTAATTTTAAGGGAAAATGTTGTTTTCCATAGTGGCCGTACAATTTTACGTGCCCACCAGTAGTGCACAAGTGTTAAGGTTTCTCTGCATCTTCACCAGCATTTGTTACTTCTTTTTTGAATAGTAGCTACACTGATAAGTGTGAAGTTGTGTCTCACTGTGCTTTTGAGACTCATTTCCCTAATAATTATTGATGGTGAGCATTTTTTCTTGTGCTAATTGGCCATTTGGATATATTATTTGGAGAAATGTTTGTTCAAGTCTTTTGCCCTTTTAAAAAATGTGTTTTGTTTGGTTTGGTTTGGTTTGGTTTGGCTGTTGTTGTTGTTGAGTTGGAGGAGTTATCTATGTACTCTGGATTCAGCTATTATATCTTTTTTTTTTAAGCTCTTTATTGGAATATAATTGCTTTACACTCTTGTACCAGTTTTTGAGATACACCAAGATGAATCAGCTGTATTTATACATATACCCCCATATCCCCTCCCTCCCATGACTCCCTCCCACCCTCCCTGTCCTGGCCCTCTAAAGCATCACCCATCATCGAGTTGATCTCCCTTTGCTATACAGCAACTTCCCACTAGCTATCTATTTTACATTTGGTAGTGTATATATGTCTATGCTACTCTAGACATTATATCTTTATTTTTTTAAATACTCTTTATTTTTTTAATTAATTAATTTATTTTATTGGCTGTGTTGGGTCTTTTTTGCTGTGTGTGGGCTTTCTTTTTAGTTGCAGTGAGTGGGGGCTACTCTTCGTTGTGGTGCGCAGGCTCCTCATTGCTGTGGCTTCTCTTGTTGCAGAGCACTGGCTCTAGGCACGTGGGCTTCAGTAGTTGCAGCACATGGGCTCAATAGTTATGGCTCACAGGCTCTAAAGCGCAGGCTCAATAGTTGTGGTTCACAGGCTTAGTTGCTCTGTGGCATGTGGGATCTTCCTGGAGCAGGGATTGAACCTGTGTCCCCTGCATTGGCAGGCGGATTCTCAACTATTGCGCCACCTAGGAAGCCCTAGCCATTATATCTTTTTTTAAAATTTATTTATTTTTATTTATTTATTTTATTGGTTGTGTTGGGTCTTCGTTGCTGCACATGGGCTTTCTCTAGTTGTGGAGAGTGGGGACTACTCTTTATTGTGGTGCACAGGATCCTCATTGTAGTGGCCTCTCTTATTGTGGAGCACGGGCTCTAGGAGCGTTGGCTTCAGTAGTTGCAGCACACGGGCTCAATAGTTGTGGCTCATGGGCTCTAGAGCGCAGGCTCAATAGTTGTGGTGCATGGGCTTAGCTGCTCCACGGCATGTGGTATCTTCCTGCGGCAGGGATCGAACCTGTGTCCCCTGCATTGGCAGGCAGATTCTTAACCACTGTGCCACCTAGGAAGTCCCTAGCCATTATATCTTAAGATAACTTTTTTCTTTCCCTTCTTCTCTCCTTCTGGGCCTTAAAGTACATTGATTTTTAAATTCTCTTCATATTATTTTATAGGTCACTAAAGCGCTATTCATTTTTTTCAGCCTTTTTTTTTTCAGTCTGCAATTCATTTTGGATAATTTTTCTTATTATGTTCTCAAGTTCATTGATCTTTTCTTCTGAAATCTCTAATCTATTCTTTATTTTTTCCGTAAGAACTTTTATTGACATACAATTGACATACAATAAACTGCATATATCCAAAATATACAATTTGATATTTTTTTCTTATTAATAATGTATATATGCAATCCCAATCTCCCAATTCATACCCCCCCACCCCCGCCAGCTTTCCCTACTTGGTGTTCATATGTTTGTTCTCCACATCTATGTCTCTATTTCTGCCTTGCAAACGGGCTGATCTGTACCATTTTTCTATATTCCACATATATGTGTTAATATAAGATATTTGCATATTTGTTTTTCTCTTTCTGACTCACTTCATTCTGTATGACAGTCTCTAGGTCCATCCATGTCTCTACAAATGTCCCAGTTTTGTTCCTTTTTACGGCTGAGTAATCTAATCTATTCTTAATCCCATTTTCATTTAAAATTTTGTGTTTTCACCTTTAGAGGATCCACTTTCTTTATTTACATCTTCCCTTTCTTTCCTCACTATGTTCATATATTTCTCTGCTTTTCTGAGCATGTTTATAATGGCTGTTGTAAAGTCCTTGTCTGCTGTTACCATCATCTTTGTCATTTCTATGTCTGTTTCCATTGGACTGATTGTTCTCATTGTTATGAGTCACATTTTCCAGCCTCTTCGCATGCCTCATAATTTTTTATTGAATTCTAGACATTATTATGTTGTTGAGTATTTTTTCTAAAGAATATTTAGACTTTGTTGGGTTTTATAGTTAAGTTACTTATGTAACAGCATGGTCAATTTGATGTTTGTTTCAAAGCTTAATTAGGGTAGGTTTAGGATAGGATTTACTCTAGGGTTAGTATTTACCCATTCCTATTTCTATTTACCCAGTCCTATTTCTAAGGTATGACCTTTTCCTGAGACTCAATTAAGTGTGCTGATGTTCAGTGAGGTCTCTCCACTCTGACTGGTAAGCACTTGAATGTCTCCCAGCCCAGTGTAAGCTCCAGGAATTGTTCAGTTGACAATTACTCAGTAGTTCTTTGGCCAGCGTTATGAATGTCCACCCTACATGTGTGCACTTAGTATTCAGCAGCAGACTTAATCTATGCAGGTTTCTGGAACTCTTTCTCTACATAGTTCCCTCTACTGTGGTAGTCTGCCACATAAATTCCAGGTGCTTTCTGAATTTGGTCTCTGTCTCCTCAACTCAATGAGACCACCATGCTCGTCCGGAGCTTCCCCCTCTCTGTACCTTGTTCCAGAAAATGCCTCCAGGCAGAAAGTTGGAGTTTTCTAGTAAGACTTCATTTGTTTCCCTTGCCTTGGGAATCCCAGCCCTGCACTGCCTGTTGTCCCATGTCTGAAGACACATATTTCATGTATTTTGTGCAATTTTCTAGTTGCTTAAAATTGCAGGGTAAGTCTGCAATTTACAGAGTACTCTGTTGTGAGGTCATGTATGTTCTCAATTTCTAAAAAGTCTTTTTTGTTTTTTGACTGTGCTCTTACATATAAGCCTCCTATTTTATGGATACTTAAATATCCTGATATGAATCATCCTGGGAATGTTAATGAGAATACTATTCATGTCCTTCCTGTTTCTCAAATTAATGGTATTTCATTGAGGGAAATTTCCTCTGCCATCTCAACTTGGACACTATTTTTGGGTTATCCATCATTTTCAAATAGCCAGTGAGTTTTAATTGACTGATAATACTTATAATAAAAGTCAAGATTAATTAGAATTGGGACCTCATGGGTTTCCTCAGCAACCATGTAGGTATGAGGTGGAAAGAGACATTCCATAGCCACCATTCATTGGGTGATGCTGGTTCTTCTTATTAAGGAATCATGAGGAGGTTTCTCACATATGTATGAACTCTTTTCACCTTTGCATAATTCTCACAACTATTATAATTATCATTCCAATTTTACAGTTGAGGAAACTGAAGTTCAGAGAGGTTCAGTAACTTGCCAAGGGCACAGATCTAGTAAGAGAAGCAACCAGGATTGGAACCCAGACAGTCTGCCCAACCTATTCACTGTTCTGTCCCCCATTTACTTCATAGCTTCCAGAAACTTCATATATCTGGCTTATTGATGGAATTGTTTCATGTTTTTCATTACAGGTACAGAATTTTCTAGTTTAAAATTTTTCTTCGTCCTTTCATATGGCTATTTTGAGTAATTTGAGCATATGTATAACATGAATCTCTTTTTATCCTGAAACGATAGCCCATAATATTTTTCTTTTTTGTTGTTGTTATAAATTTATTTATTTATTTATTGGCTGTGTTGGGTCTTTGTTGCTGCACGCAGGCTTTCTCTGGTTGCTGCAAACGGGGACTACTCTTTGTTGTGGTGCGCAGGCTCCTCATTGCCGTGGCTTCTCTTGTTGTAGAGCTCAGGCTCTAGGAACGTGGGCTTCAGTAGTTGCAGTACATGGGCTCAATAGTTGTGGCTCACGGGCTCTAAAGCACAGGCTCAATAGTTGTGGCACACAGCTTTGTTGCTCCGCGGCATGTGGGATCTTCCTGGAGCAGGGATCGAACCTGTGTCCCCTGCATTGGCAGGTTGATTCTTTACCACTGTGCCACCTAGGAAGCCCACGATATTTTTGCATGTTATAAACTAAGTTAAATTCTTCTTTACGTTAAATTCCTCAGTGGAACTATTGAGGCAAAGGAATAGACATTTTTTTTGAAGGACTTAGTATTTTGTCTAATAAAATTTTCATAAATTTTGTCAAGACATTTCCATCAAGCAGTGCATAAGAACTACTCCATGGAGTGCAGTTTTTAACTGGTGTCTTTGGAAGACCCAAAGTTTCTAAAATGTCTAATGTTGGAATCTGAGGCACAGTGACCTATGGGCAGGAGAGATATTTTTGGGAGCAGTCCCTTCCCTGTACCTCTCAAATCCCTTACAGACCCCCTTTCTCCTCAGGCGGCCCCTCCCGCACATGTTGGGGGCAGGGCCTGGGCCGGGGGCACCTCTGCCAGGATCCTGCTGATCTATGTTCTTGCCTGACACTCAGCAGCTGTCGCAGAGGCGTGGGCTGCAGGCGCTGTTCCCCATGGGCCGTGTGCAGGCTGCAGGCCGGGGATCCTTTCCCGCCTAATCCAAGGGGCACTGGTGGTGGGGAGGGAGACAGCTGGGTGTAACTGATCTGCAAAGGAATGGAATGGTGCAGGCCTCCCGGTGCTGGGCTGGGCTGTCTGCAGGCTGCCCTCCCCAGCTGCCATGCCTTTAACCCTTCCCTCTCTTACTTCTCTCTCCCCTCCATCCTGGGAGTTGATGTCACCCAGCTCAGTTAAGTCCCAGGAACATTCCCCGTTGGGTCTGAACACCTTGCAGAGAATCTAGCCTTGTAGTAGTCACTGTTGGCGGGGCTGGGGCAGGAGCAAGAGGCTTGGGTCCTGTCTCAGAAGGAGACAAAGCTCTCGGAAGTCCCAGCAGCTGACTCAGCCAGTGAAGGCTGTGAGGTCAGAGCGGGGAGGCTTGGCCTGGGTTGGAGCTTAGGGAAGACTCCCTGGAGGATGCAATGAAAGGAGTACTGGCTTTGGAGTCTGGTGCCTCCTCCACCGTTGCTCACTTTGCAGTGGGAGCTTGGGTAAGTCACTGTCTCTCTAGGATCTATTTCCTGCTCCTGAAAATGTGGAATTTGAAGATGATCTTTAAGGTTCTGTCCATAGTGGTAAGAGTAGCTCCATTCACGGTCTACCAGAGGCCAGGGGCTTTATCCAGAAACATTCTCACCATCACTTTGCCAGATTCTCCCATTTTCATGACAAGATAACTGAGAATTGGACAGAGTAAATCACACAGCTGTTCAGAGACAGAGCCCAACCCCATAATCCAGGCTCTTCCACTGCATCCTGCTTGCTCTTCAGCTCCAACAATATGTAAATGGCGACTGAGCTCAGGTAGAAGGGAGGCAGGCTGCACAGCTGGCTGGGGCCCAGCAGAAGCAAAGGCTGAGCGGTGAGCCCCAGAGCCCCGGGCTGAAGGGTGGGCTGGGGCTGGGCTGGACTCTTGGCCCCTTCTTTTCTCCTGCCCTGGGCACAGCTGGCTTGGCCAGGCAGCCTCACGCACAGCCAAAGCCTCTGCAGTTGTCCAGCCCGTTCCCATCCATGATCTCACTTGACCCTCATGCCAACCCTAGGATGCAGAACCTGTCAGCCCTCTTCACAATGAGGGACTGAGGCTTGAAATTTTCCAGTGTTCCTATAACTGGCAACTAGCCGAAGAGAGACTAGAGCCCTCTTTCCGCGGCCCCTCTGGCCTACTGGAGGAGAAGGTTCCTAGTTACCAGGCACCCAGCAACCCTCTTCATGCTCCTGTTCCTCCCAGATTGAAAAAGAAAGTATGAGTGTGGGCTCTGGAGTTAAGCAAGCATGGGCTCAAGTCCTGATTCCCTCACTCTCCAGCTGCACAGTCGCCTGACCTCTCTGAGCCTTAGCTTCCTCCTGTGTTGCAAATGAGATGTGGGTGAATGATGAGTGAATACTGGAGCTTGGCCCGAACCCCCCTTCCCTGAGCAGAGCATAGACACAGGCTGCCACGGGACACCCCAGAGATGCAGAACGAAGGGCTGGCAGGTGGGGGGGCGGAGCTAATGGCCAAAGAGAAAGATCCTGTGGGCTGGGGGTTTGTGGTGAGGTGGGAGTCAAGGCTGGTCTGAAGGGTGGGCAGGAACTGGTCTGAAGGCCGGGAGAGGGAGGAAAAGGACATTCCAGGTGAGATACAGGCCACAGGCAAGGAAGCACCAGGAATAGACATGGTGTGGGAGGAACAGGGGCTCAGCTTGGGTTGAGCTGTCTGGGGCAGACTGGCTCAAAGGGAAGTGGGTCTTCATGGTGAGTGGTAGCTGAGCAGCCAGCCCAGAGGATGCTCAGCTCTGGAGAAGGAGTTCTCCAAGGGCAGGGGCTGGACCAGTTACCCACCATGTTGCTCACCTATCTCCCCCTCCCAGAGCCTGGGTTGCCAAGACCTCTGGGCAAAGGGCCGGGTAGGGGTACAGTTCCAGTTTGGGAAAGACAGCTGTGCAGGCCTCCTGCCTGCTGCAGGGGATTCACCGGCACTGCCGTGGTATGTGGGGGGCCCCTGGCTCTGCCCACCCCATACCCTTTAACTTCTTGCTGCCTGGGCCCTTTGCTTTCATGTTTAAAGGCATGTTCATTCTTATTTTTCAATGCCCTAGGTTAGACACTGGGGACACAGAGATCTAGGACAGGGTCTGTCCAACCAGAGGCATCTTAATCCACCACTGTCCCTCCTCATGCCAGCCATGGGACCTCTGAGACCTTGCTGTCTCTCCCAGCAAAACCTCTTCTCTCTCCGCGGGCTCTTTCCAGGAAATATGGTCAAGTCACTGCCTTCCTCAAACCAGTAAACAAACAAACGCTCTCTCAACCTCACGCCCTATCTCTCTTCTGTCTTCTCAGCCAAACTTCTTAGCGTTGTCCATGCTGTCTCTATCTCCTCACTGAGAAGACGCCGTCCACCAGACCCATTGGCTCTTCTTCCCAGGCACACAGCTGGACTACATTTCCCAGACTCCCTTGCGGTTAGGTGTGGCCATATACATGAGTTCTAGCCAGTGGGATGTGTGTGGAAGAAAGCCAGACACTTCCAGTCCTGCTCCCCCAAACCTGCCGTGCACGCTCCCTGCACTCCTCCCAGGGCTGGCTTGGTGCACTGGAGCATGGCCCTTTCGGAAGGCTCTTGCTGAAGACGGTGGACCCTCCAGGCAGAGGAGCTAGTGTGTCTGAATCATTTTGGATGCAAAGTTCCAGCTACTCAGGAACACCTATGTTTCTTTCTTAATAGTAGGAGGGAGAAATAAACTATCATGTTTCAGCCACAGAAAAGATCTGAGTTGCTGTCCATAAAAAAAGGAAATAAGGAATTTGGTCCTCTGGCCCCTCCATCTCCCCATGTTGGACCATCCACGAAAGCAGGGAAGAGGGGACCTGGAACTCTGAAAAAAAGGTTAGACGGAGGAAACACTCTGCTCTGAGGAGATTTCCTGGGGCAGGACACGGCCAGTGAACTTACACAGGCAGCGTTTAACCTTCACCTTGAAGTTGTTCCTGTTTCCTTCGGTGCTGTGATTGCCATCTGCCTTCCTGAAAGCACCGTGACAAGTGTGTGAGGCTCCAAGGCCTGTGTGGTCAGAGCCCTGGGGAGATGTAAAAGGCAGGGCCACACATGGGCGAACAGACCCTGGCGACCTAGGCCTGGGGGACAAGGCTGAAGCCAGGGCGGGGCAGGTGTTGACACACTGGACGGGAGTGGTGAGGAAACGGTTAAGGGGGCTGTGAGCGGGATTGGCTCTCCTCTAAGTGAGGGCAGTAAGATCAGCATGTCGCCTCCAATTTGCTGCGGCCTGACCTTGAACGTGAATCATTCCATCACAATGTCCTTACTGATTTCCACAGGAAGAGGATTAAGCCCAGAAAATCAGGGCGGGAACGTGAGCCTGAAGCACAGAAAATGGGATCGTTCTGGGGCTCAAAACCCCTCGTGTTGGCAAATACGTCACAGGGGGCTGCAGGCTGGGCAGCCGCCCCGCTCGGCTACCAGCATTCTGAGTGGCTGGGCCCTGGGCTTCTGTTTCCTTAGCTGTCTGATGTGTGGCCTCCAGGGGTCCCTCAAGCTTTAAGTCATGTGCAGAGCGTGGGGAGGACACAAAGGATGGGGAGATGCTATAGATATGCCTTGAGTCTGTTCTGGGGTGGTCACTTCATCCTTCTGTACGCAGCGACAGCTTTGGGGACCCTCGGGACCAAACAGGCTGTTCCAGGACCAAAGCTGCCATTGAACCAGCCAGTCCAAACAGCCAGGAAGGGCCTCCTCAGTCCTGAAAACTCTTCAAGGAAATGAGAGGGATCTGGGGTTGGGGTGGAGGGGGGTGTCCCCGCATAAATGTGTAAAGGAAGCAGGTCATTCTATGGGAATTGACCCGCAACTTCCTTTCTTCATTTAACATATCCTGGAGAGCCCGCCGTATCAGTTTACAAAAGGGCTACATAATAGTCTACGATGTGGCTGTACCAGGTTATTTAATCATTCCCTACTGATAGGCGTGTAGAGTTGTTACCAATTTTTTTTTTAACTTAAGACAATGCTGCAGTAAACACCCTGGCCCGTGCCTCTTTGTATGAATTATTTCTCTAGATGCTGTATTCGTTTCCTATTGCCGTAACAAATTACCACAAACTCCAGCCTCAGTTACTGTCATCACACCTCCTCTCTCTGACGCTCATCCTCCTGCCTCACTCTTACAAATACTCCTGTGATTACATTGGGCCCATCTGGATAATCCAAGATCATCTCCCCACCACAAGATCTTGAACTTAATCACATCTGCAAAGTCCCTTTTACCTTGTAACGCACACATTCAGAGGTTCCTGGCACTAATATGCGGACTTTTTGGAGAACCGTTGTTCAGCCTACCACAGCTGCCTAGAAATAGGATGGCTTAGTCAAAGGGTATATGTATTTTTAATGTAAATCAACATTTCAAAATTATACCAATGAAAACTCATATCAACACTATGGGTACTGGCTTTTTCAGGGCAACTGGGCAGCACTGCTTCAGGTTTAAAATGCTCATGCTTTTCTTTCTTCCCGCAGTACAGAGCAAGGTAGCATGCTGGTTGGTGATTTGCTTCTGGCTAATCTTTCACTAATCTTAGCCTAAAAGAGTTGGTTCCCCAGGGGGAAGCCAGGGGAACAGGACTGGGAGTTTTGGCCAAAGGGTTGGGGTGTGAGGTTGACTTCCAGGAGAAGCAGGCAGGAGAGGGTGCCTGCGTCGGGGATGGAAACCCAGGAACACCGTGATTCCAGCGATTGGTGTGACCATCAGAATCTGTGGCCACCTGTGACTATACAGTGAGGGTGGAGCAGGCAGCCTGGAAACTGCTGCCACCTGGAGCCAAGAGGGCCAAGTCAGCAAAGTTGGGTCACCAGTGACAGGCTATGAAGAACAGGCCCCTGAAAGTCTGAGGCCTCCCTTCCAAACTGAGGCTGCAGAAAGACATTTAGGCTGAGACTGGCTGGCTTGAGCTGGTGCCCTCTGCCTGTTTACACAACAGCTGACAAGGGATGGTCCTACTCAAAAGCTGCCTGCTTATACATGCAAATAAACAGAAGGGAATGGTAGTGAGCTGAGGGTTGAACAGCCAGGAACACTGGGATTCCAGCAATGACTAAAAGACCACCTTTATCTTAATCCAAACATCTTGCTGTATAATAGAATTAGTATTTTAAATCAGTTCTCTTTAAAGGTTGGTTTAAGGTCATGTTCTGTTGAGCTCAGGGGTCAAAACTCTCTCTGAAAGCTATTGACATGTGACTTAGGGAGTGTGTTGTGCTGAGAAAATGACTGATTACAGGCCATTAATTATCATCAGTGATGGAGAAGTGTGGAAGCCTTGTCCTACCCCATCTCTGGCTATAATGATAAGAAATTAAGAAGTACAAAGTATACATTTAAGGCTATACATGTCCCTCTAAGTACTTCTTTAGCTGCATCTCACAAGCTTAATGTGTTGTAATTTCATAATCATGAGGATCATAATATTGTTTAATTTCCACTCTGATTTATTCTTTGGTCCACTGCTTATTTAGAAGAGTGTTTCTTAAGAGGCTGTAAAGCTCTCTTTTCATTAGGAAAAGTCCCAGGGCTCATGTTAGCAGACAGATATACCATGAGGGTAGACATATATTAGTGAAATAAAAACCAAGCCTTCCAAGTGTTAGCTTCGCAGGAGATGCTCTACCCGTCCAGGCTGAGTAGAGCTCTTGCACCCAAACATTGACCCAGGCCCTAGGAATTTCCCCCTATTATTTGTGGGTGCTTCCTCAGGCCTCGCCTCTCCTATTCCTCCCCAAATGGGAAAACCCAGGAAAGCGTTCTCCCACTTGCCCCTTAGATGTGCCACAGACCTTTAAAGTTGAAGGGTCACTAAGAACTCCATCCCTCGATTCTCCCTAACCTTAGTACAGTCAACAGTAGCTGCAAAGCTTACAGAGCTCTATGAGAGAACAACAGGGACATAAATACAGAAATGTTGAGAGGCCAACATGAAACCTACTCTCAGGGCCCGACCCATCCACATCCTGTGTGAGAGGCATCTGTCCCTGGCCCCCGCAGAGCTCAGACCACTCCTCAGGCCCCTCACCTGGGTGCCAGCTTTCCAGCTCCCAAAGTCCTCTTCTCCTCTCCGCCCCACCCCAGGAACTAGCCTCCTATCCGTTCAATTCCAACCAGCAGATGCCAGTGGAGGACCTGCTTTGAGTGGGGCACAGTGCTGGGCACAGGTGGGGTAGGAGAAGTCAGGGTGACCTCCAGGGCCATAAAATAGGATTTTGTCTTCATAGCTGAAATTTCTTCAGATTCAAAGCAAACCTGACACCTTCAGAGATGCCCAGAGGTCTGATGTCTTCTTGTGTTTTATTGGATATATAAACAGAATACAGATACAGAAACAAAGAGGCTGCAAGAACAGCTGGGGAGCATCCTGGCACAGGGCTCCAACCCCAATTCTAGGGGCACCAGGGCAGCCACACACCTCCAGACATACAGGGCAGTGCTGGGGGCCGAACAACCTCACGCTCATGCCCTCGGGACCCAGCAGCACAAAGTGGCACGTGGGTTGGGGAGGCTACCGGGTGGGGTGTAGAGGGGCCCCTAAGCTGGCTTTAGGAAGGACTCTCTGGTTCAGATGCAAGCTCTGACAAATGCTCAGAGATGGCTGCACACGCGTTGAGCCCGCATTTCCCACTGACTGTTGCGCTCCTGCCGGACGGTCCCATGAAGCAGAGAGCTGGGATTTGGCTGAGCCACTAAACCCCCACTCTGCCACCCCACCCCCACCCCCCAAGACCAACTCTGCTGTGTTCTTGGAGAAAAGGCACATTGTAAAGCCAGGGTCTGCCCTTGCAGGCTGAAGGTATCATTAAACAGCCTAGGGCACTCGGAGGGGTGGGCTGTCCACCCACACGGAAATGAGTTGTGCTGGACCCTCACTGAGGAGGGCATTCCCTCCCAACACACCTCACCAGAGCCCGTCTATCTGTCAGGGAGGTCAGTTTTGAAGGATGGGAGTGGGGGTGGGTATGGATCCGGCATGGCCCTGCTCTTCTAAATCCTTTCCTGAATTACAAGGTCAGTAACAGAATACCAGGGCATCCCTCTTGGGGCTACCGGGGACTTGAAGATCACTGAGTCCACTCCCCAGTTTCCATACCTGACCTCACAGACACTGGTGAGAGCACGTGGGCCTGGGAACCCACCCTCTTTGCTTCTGGGACGTCCTCGTGGGCAGTGCTGTGTCGACCTGGCTGTTGCAGTTATAGCCCCTATCCTTTGACTGAGTTTGTGGCTCTTGCATGGTCAAAAGGGCTGAGAAAGAGAATGGGCTGTCACATCTGGGCCCTCCACTGGTCTTGGGTCCAGCCCTGGTCCTGGCTTCTCAGTAAAGCTCTCACCCTCTCCACCAAAGCACTGCAGCCAGAGTCACAGATGTGCAGGGGCTGCTGCCCCTCCCCAGGGCCTTTCCCAGACCTCAAGCCAGGGACATAGCTGAGTTCCCTGCGCTGTGGCACTTTCCCATATCTGGAGGAGGGGGAGCCCAGAGAGGGAGCCAGGATGGGCTGGTGTGGCCCGTTCCAGTCACGCTCTGTGCCCCTGTTCACCATCCCATGCTCAGCACGTACCAGCTCTCCACACCTTTAGTGCCCCCCGCCCACCCTACACTGGGCCAGCTGGAAGCAGAAAGTGGTCCAGCCAGCCCCAGCCTCCAGGCCTCAGGACCACTGGCAGGCGCAGTCGGTGGGCTCCTGCACGGTGTAAGGCACCCAGGTGGCATTGGTGGCACAGAAGAGCTGCACGGAGCGCCGCTGCAGGCCCACCTCGCGGCAGCACTTGCAGAAGCGGGCGTAGGTGTTGATGTTGTAGTTGTAGATGCTGGCGGACGGGCACCTCCCATCGCAGGACACTAGGTTCACCTGGAGGCGGGCAGGCCAGTGAGACAGCCGGTGTGGCTTCCTTCCCCCGAAGCCCTCTCCATCCCCATCGTTGGTGGTGCCCCGCCCCACCCCCACCTCACAACCACGCACAGGGGTGTTGCTCCTGCATTCGTTCTTGCGGATGGTCATGCGGATGGTCACCTTCTTACAGGAGCGCCCGTCCTCTTTACCTGGGGAGACAGGCTGGCTGAGGCAGCCGTGGCGGAGGAGCACTCCTGGGGCAGCAGGCTGGGCCAGACCGGGGCGGTTAGTGTCATGCTGGAGGTCCCTCCACCAGCGTTAGTGCCCATGCCTTAGAGCCCCTCCCCATCAGAGGGAAAGCCTTTTAACTCAGTGCCCTGGAAGGAGGTGGAGGCAGCAAGGCAGGGGAGATGGGTGAGACAGGGAAGGATGCCTTGGATGGCCTGGGGGCTCTGGGCTAGGGACGAGGAGGATTTGGGGACAAGGCAAGCTGCCTCCCCACCCCAGCCCCAACACCTGTCTCTAACGCATCGGTGAGCCTGGGTGTGTCCTCTCCTGTCTCTGAGCTTCAGTTTAAGCATTAAGATCCTGCAACTTCCTGAGTGAATGGAAACCCCAGTCCCTCCTAGCATGAGGCTTGCACGCAGCAGGATCACTCTGTTTCCATAGCTATCAAACAGAACAGGGCCAGGCGCCCACCTCACACAGCCATTAGGGAGGTAGAAATTGATAAGCGAGCAGTTTCCTCTGCCTGCACCATGCCTCCCACAGACAACCAATCACATAGCTCACGTACACCCTCACTTGCTCAAATATTTCCTCACCAAGGCCTTTTCTGATCCTTTTCTTGAAACTACAACATCCTGCCTCCACCCGACCTCCCTCCCTGACCCCTCCCTTCCTTATTTCTATGCAGGGCACTGTCACCATCCTGAGAGGCACGCTTGTAATGACGCTCTTGACATGTAAGCTTTAGCGTCTTCTTTCGCACAGGCTCCTTCCACAATTTGTTGTGAGTTCTGCCATTCTAAATAAATCTTCACTCTCACGCCTCAATATGGATTTTTAAGTTTGTGTTTTTTTCCTTAATGAAGCCCCCCAACCCTGGCCAACTGCATAAGCTTCATCCCCCATAAAACCAGATGCTTCCATCCTATTGTAATTTTACTTGCTATTCTGTCTCTCCCACTAAAACGTCACCTCCATGAGGCTGTGTCATTTGTGCTGTGTCTACAGTGCTTAGAACAGGGCCTGGCATATTGGTGCTAAGTAAATATTGCCGGATGCATAGACTTCCTCTGTGACCCCAGGGTGCCCGTGTTAAATGGGGTGAAATCCTCTCTTCTGGCCTCTGGGTTTCACCATAGTAGGTTTCCGACCACACCGGCTGCAGGTCTCCAGGCCAGAGCTAAATTCACTTCTTTGCTCCCTCTCTGCTCCCAGGAGGCAGGAGAAGCAAGGGCTGTTCTGGCCATGGCCTCAGGGTCCTGGACTGAGACCAGCTGAGTGACCAGCGGGAGCAAAGCAGTGGTGGCATTGGGCATTGGTGGGTGCTGGACACCAGGAGAGCAGACACTGCTGAAGCATTCCATGCAAGCCCAAGGGTGCAGCTTGCTACCCAGCATGCACTGCTGGCCCTATGGCCTTTGCCAGAGGCAGGGAACAGGGGCACCACACGCGCTCTCCCCGCCCCCCCCCAGAGCTCAGGGCCACCTAGCAGATGGGACGTTGTCAGAAATAGCAACGCGGCTACACGCCTCCAGTCCTGTGGGCTTCCAAGAGGAGTACCTGGGTGGCAGTGGACACTAACCCGTGGAGGAGAGGCAGGGCTAACGGGGACCATGGGAAACAGGGTCCCCGGGGAACTTGGGGAGAGGGACATGGGTCGCAGGTCACAGGGAGCACATGGGACATTCAGGGAGCATGAGCTGTGGGTCAGAGATCAGCCAATGAGGCACTGAGCCCAGTTTCCTTGGAATATGTGAAGTGGACATAAAAGGGTCCAAAATTCTACATCCCTCCAAGGAAGGGTTGAGGGCCCTGGGGATGGGAGGCATATGTGCAAAGGTCCTAAGGCTGACTGGAACGTGCACGCACACGTGGTTGGGGCCACAGGTTCCAGGGCCCAGGGGTGGGGACAGATGCACAGAGTTCTCACTTGGACTCGGTCTGGGAGTCTGAGCTCCCATGGGCCTGAGGCCCACCCAGAAGGCACCTCCAAGACAGGGCTCCTGACCACAGAGACAATTCACGTGGGGGGCATCTGGGCTGGGGTCTTGGCAGGGCAGGAGGAGGCAGAGCAGCTGGTGAGTTACTGACCTCCTGGACCCAACATTCCGATGTCCCGTCTCCAATAGGAGCAGAGGCCTTTTGTTGGGACAGGGATATGAGCATGGCCCCTGCCCGCCTGCACATCTGTGTCTGTGCTGTGAGCCCCATGGTGGGGGTGTTATCCCGTCATCTACTCACCCCTGAAGGGCCACCTCCGGAGGTGCCAGGCCAGGAACCTGGCCCTCTGAGCCCCGACATGCACACTATCTCCCAACCAGAGCCCCTCACCCCTGGCCTCCACCCTGCTCACTCACATGTCCTGCAGCATCCTTCCAAGGAAGGTACCACTGAGCCTCCAACCTAGAGGGAAAGGAGGAAAGATAGGTGGGAGGCCCCATCCTAGGCCAGGAAGCAAGACTGCAGCAGAGGCAATAAGATTGCAAGAGTCTAGACTCCCTTCCTCCCATGATGCTCCAGGGCAGGAGTTCCAGGCCCCACTGTCCATCAGGCCCTGTTGTCCATTAGGCCCTGGCTGGAGGGGGAAGGGGCCCCTGAGTTGGTCATGAGAGCCACAGGGGCTAACCCAGCTGGTGGGGACACTGGCACTGAGGCTGTCTCAGCCCCCAATGCGGCTAGAGGCTGGGCAGTGCAGGGCGCCAGGGCCATCTGTCTTTCCTTATGCACCCCCCACCCACTTCTGTCGTCCCCTTTAGTGTTTCCTGCACAGAGGTTCAGGGAGCCAAAAGGTGGGGACTGACCCACTTGGGTCAGTGGCCTGGGCTCTATCTCAGCCCTGGATAAGCTACCCCTTTCCTCCGGACTTAGTTTTCCCATGTCTAAAATGGGACAATGATCCCTGATAACCCTCCTCCCCTACTGTGAAATGGATGAAACAGTGGACGTGACAGTTCTTTGTAAAGAAGTGTGTGTGTGTGTGTGTCTCAGTATATGTGTGTGGTTTTGTGAGCACAGATGTGTGTGTACATGCATGATTTTGCACATGCGTGTCTATGTGTGTGCAGAGAATGACTGGATGTGTATAACTGTTTTCTAGGTGAGACCAGAAATCTTTAAATGCCCAACATTAATGTTGGAAACTCCAATAATTCAACAACAACCTCAAATCCTCCAGGAAATCCTTTTCCTTGAGGTGTGCCCATAGTGACAGCCGTCCATGCTAGTACTGGACACCCGTTAGCCCATCGCGGACTGAACTGTGCGTCTGCGTGGTGCGTGTGTGTGATGGTGCGTGGTGTGAGTACTGGCTCGCCAAGGTGTTAGTGTTCCTGTGGAGTGTGTGGTGCCTGTGAGTGGCTGACTGCCCGTGTTGATGTGTGCCTAGAACACGTGACAAAGTATGTCTGCGTGCATCTGGGCGTGGCCGTGTGATGCAGTCAAAACAAAGATACGTGGAGAGATGTGGAGTTGGGGTGGCGGGGCAGGTCCAGGCTCCAGCGGAACCCTCCTTACACACCCCCCCAAACCACAAGACACCCCAGCCCCTCCTCAGCACCACCACGGAGACAGCTGATGCCCCTGGCCTCAGGCCATGCTGCGGGGGAAAGCGGCTGGCTCTGACCTTGGCACATTCGGTCTCATTGAGTGGTGGGCAGCTGATGGGCGAGCGGACGAGCACGGCGCCCAGGGGAGTGCTGCTGCAGTGGTGGCGGGTACAGTCTGAGATCCAGGACGCCCCGGGCTGGAGGGCACAGAGGTGGCCAATGGGGACTTGTGGCTGATGGCCCTAGTAAACCAACAGGGCACGGCTCCAAAGACAAGTGCAGCCCAGGACGTGGCACTACCCGGGACCCCCATCTGTACCCAGCCCTGGGCCCTGGTCCTAGGTGTCCCCTCCTGGGACGCCTTCCCAGATGCACAGTTAAGGGGCTGCCTACCAAGAACAGGGAGGTGGTGCCGTTGGGGAAAGTGAAGAGGCAGGACACGTTCCTGCAGGAGCCGCAGCAGGCCGCCAGGTCCCTCGGGTGCTCATACTCCTGGTTCTGCGGGACAGGGCAGGGCGCGATGGGCTTCTGCCACGCACTCACCTCCACCCTCCTGCCTCTCCCACTGTCTGCTTGTCCCTGAGCCCAGAACCCAGAGAAGCGACCCCTGTAGATGCTCGGAAAGGAAACTCCTAGCCTCCTTCTATCTCAGGCAGGAAGGTCGTCCTTATGTCTACCCTGAGCCTCCCTTGCAGCAGGTCCTAGACCACACCCCCGTGCACAAAGATACGGCCTTGCTGGTAATTAAGGGTTCCAGTTCTGGTTCCAGATAAACTTCAGTTTGTATCCCAGGTCTTCTGGGAATTTTGACAAATGGCTGGACCTCCCTAAACCTCAGTTTTCTCATCTGAAAAATGGGAATAATTTTAATCTCTTTTATTCAACTAATACTTAGCCCTTATTAGAGGCCAGTCACTGTCCTAGGTACGGGGCATGAAGAAGCACTCAACAAACGGTAGCAACACAAATACACAAACCAACAGGATAGGGAATGTGCCAGGCATAAGTAGGTGCTTAATAAATGTGTGTTTTCCCTGTCAAATACCCACCTTGCCAAGCCTTCACTCGCTGTTCCCCTCCTGGCCTCTGCACTTTCCACCGAGGCCTCGGAGGTCCCCCCCGAAGGCCCACTCCCTAGACTCATCCAAAGAGCCTGGGCGAGCTTGAAAGGCCCCTCCAATTCCCAGAGCAGGAACGGTCTGCAAGCCAGCCCCCCCACCCCACTCCCACCCTGCGCCGCTGCCCCCTACCGCCTCGCAATGGACGTCACACAGCACAGAGGTGGTGTTGATCTGGTAGAAGCCGGTAAGAGGGTCGAGCAGGTCGGTGCAGCGGGAGGTGTGGCACACGCCGTCTGCCGAGAGCTCCACCACCGTCTGGCCCGGCTGCATCACCCCCAGCTCGCGGCTCAGACACACGGGGGCCTTCACTGGACGGGCGAGCAGGGTGGCGACAGTCACTGAGAGCCCAGCATCACACCGGCCCCAGGCCGGCTGGCCCACCCCTGGCTCCCCCCCGCCCCCACTCACCGCACTCGTATTTGGCGCAGCCGCACGGGTTCTCCGCGCTGTGCATGAACACCTCGTCCAGCTGGGACTTCTCCCACTGGGTGGGCAGAGGCGGTCAGCACCCGGGGGTGAGGGGGCCAGCCCCACCGTAGGGCGCAGCCTGCCACCTGGGGCCCTCTCTCCTGGCAGTGGGCGGGAGTGGGGGTGGGGCTGGGGGGCCCTTGGTACCCTGTGAGCGCGGTCACCCTCCCGCAAGGATGCCCGTGTGGCTCCAAGCCTCTCCGCTGAGGAGCGCTCCCCTATGTCCTCTCCCGTCATTCTGAGGGGCCGCCAGCCACATCCGCGAGGGCCCTGCTTGCCTCATACCTTCCCTTCCTTCTCACCCGTTAAAACGAGGAGAGGATGGGATGAGGGACAAAAGGAGAGAAAATGTGGGCTGGGTGTGGGGGGTCGGGGTAGGGAATACTTACAATCTAGAAAATTATGTAAAACACATAACTTTAAGCATAACTTTATATTTCTGAAAGTATTTCTGCTTCTCTCGGTGGCCATGCAGCCTGGCAGTTAAGGGCACGTTCCCTGGAGCCAGATCTCCTGGGTTGCAGCCCTGGCTCTGTCATTGACTAGCTACATGACCTTAACCTTAGTTTTCTTGTTTGTAGTATTGAGATAATCATAGATTCAATCTCGTTGGGTTGTCGTGAGAATTAATACGATAATATACATAAAAGGCCAAGGAGAGCTCCTGGCGTACAGTTAGCTCTCAGCAAACACTAGCTACTGTCATGAGTGGCATCATCACCCCCACCACCCTCACCATCACCTCCAGCATCATCACTAGTAGTACTTAACCCTCACCACAACTCTGAAGCGTGATCAGCCCCATTTTACAAGCGAGGGCGCTGTGCCCAGAGGGCAGAGCTTGGAACAAAAATGCTGTCTTGTAATTCAAGGCTCATTGCACTGGATGCAAGGAATAGGATCTCCAAGAAAAGGAAAACAGAAGGAAAGAAAATGAGGGGAGGCAGACCAGGGGGAGCAGGGAGAAGCAGGGTCTTCATACCAGGTGGCACCGGGGCACTGGGATTGTGTCACAGTCACACTCTGAAAAACAGGAGGTGCCAGGGTCCACCTCACCAGACGTGTCCAGGTGGGAGTCCCCCGGGCATCCCAGACCCCTCACTGCTGGTGTAGCCCCTCCTCTAGCCACCCTCCATCCGCACATGCGTGGGGGACTGCGTGGGGGCTGCCGCTTCCCTGGTTGGGCAAGTGGGGCATGAGGGGTTCTGATGCCGAGCTCCACACTGAACGTGCAGGGAGGATAAACAGGTAGATGGATCACCCTCGGGTTCCCTATCACCTGGGCTTCCTCCCTCCCTGTGCTCCGGAGCCCGTTCTAGAGCCGAGTGGGGCCTCTCCAGGAAGGAACAAGGCAAGGGTGGAATTTCTGACCACCTGCATCTCCCAAATGTATGGTCAGCAAGCTGGGCTCTACTCCGAGCCTTCGCCCTGTGAACAGGTCCAGTTCTGAGGACCTGTTCGAGGTCCTGTAGAGGCACCACTGACTAACGCAAGGGCTGCACCAGCTCTAGCTGGAGGAGGAGGAGAAGTCAAGTTCACAGCGGCTGTGAAACACACTTTGGAGTCACCCACTCATGCAGCAAATAGTGTTAAGTAGCCTATACGCCGAGGTTTTTCTGTGTTCTGGGGACAAAGCCACAGATAAAACAGACTAAAATGCCTGCCCTTGTGAAGTTTACAGTCTAGTGAGGCCTGGAAAAAGCATGCAAAATATCCAGATGCAAAACAGAGTTTCTCAACTGTTTTTTGAGAAAATTTTTTTTTTAATATTTTTTTGATGTGGACCATTTTTAAAGTCTTTATTGAATTTGTTACAATGTTGCTTCTGTTTTATGGTTTTGTTTTTTGGCCTCGAGCCATGTGGGATCTTAAAGACTCCCCAACCAGGGATGGAACCCACACTCCCTCTATTGGGAGGTAAAGTCCTCCTAACCAAGGGACTGCCAGGGAAGTCCCTGAAAAACATTTTTATATAAAGCTCACTGGTGTTCATTACTGATCACTGCCATTCCCCGCCTGCTTCCCAAAAGGATTTGAGGTGAATTTGAACAAAATCATATTTACTACCAGATGGTTGCAAATAAAGACTTTCTAAGGTGGAGACGTTCCTGTTTGGAACAGGGAAGTTGCCTTTGTCCTTCATTTATCCTGGGGAGACGAAGAACATTCAGCACTCAGGAAGCAGAGGCAGCGGGAGGGCCACTTTGGTGGCTTCCCTCTGGTGACTCTGGAGGGGTCGAATCTGGACCAAGTGGACAGTTGTGGGCCCGGCTACCCCCTCCCCCCAGGGGCCTGGATCTCTGCCTTTGGGGAGGGGTGTCCCTGCGTGGGGACTTACCGCAGGACTTGTAGGGGCAGCAGCGCTCTGGGCTCCACACCTCCACCAGGGCAGTGCCCATGCCACACTGCACGTGGGGGCAGCGGAAGCTCTCACACACTGCGTGGGAAGGGAGGCAGGGGACACGTCAGCCCCAGACACCTTGGAGCGGGAATCCTCAGAAACACACTGGCTAAGGAGGGGGTACCTCCCAGCTGCTCCCGAGGCCCCCCCAATGTCCTCAGATACCCTCTGGAGTCCAGGGGAGAAGACTGGGCTCCTGAATTCTTCCCGTAGTACTACATCAGGAGGCCCTAGTTCTGCTCCGGGAGGCATCAGTGACCTGACAATGTCAGAACCTTAAACTCACTCCTTGGATTCCGTGTCACCCTGAGAGTAGTAGTCAGAGGGGAGCCAGTGACCAGGGGAAGCTCCGTTGATGGGACCGTTTCTCTCTAAGAAGAACACAACTCCTCCCATGCTTTGGAGACCTCATCCTCTCGTAGGCCACCTGGAGCCTGCTCTGCTTCAGCAGATGCTACACTCTAGGGCTCGCACTTCCCTTCTTCCTGCTCTTCAGCCAGTCCCCTCTTAGTTTAGGATTCCTCGGCCATTCTTATTTATTGAGAGGCCAAGGCAAGGAGGAGGGGATCCCTGGATACAACTTTTTGGTGGGGAGGGGATGGCCAGGGTCAACGCACTTACAATCTTTACAATGAAAGATTGTAAAACTTATTTGATTTACTAAAAAAATTATTGGCACAGGTAAGGATTATCAATAGGTGTTTCAAAAATTTAAGAGGTGGAGGGGGAGAAGGACATTTGTAAAGTATCCAAGTAATGGGTTATTTTCTGATTGAAAGAGGCAATTTGTAAGATGGACGTAAGATGGACAGATCAGACAGCTGCCACCCTAATCCAGGGCCAACATGATCCTCGGTTATAGTGGCTCACCCAGAGAGTACATGTCTCCTGGTGTGATGTCCTGTGAAGCTCAAGGACAGTGTAGCCAAAGATTTCTAACTTGAATCCACCAAGTCTTGAATCTAACTTCCCGTTTACAGGAAGCACCGAGGACAAAGGAGCAAGGTAAATGGTTTCAAGAGGAAGCAACCAGATAAGTTCAGAAGTTGGGACTTCCTGCAGGACCACAGCCTGAACTCTACAATACAGTATGATACAGAAGAAGGGATATGTGCTACATTAAAAGGCATTTAAGAGACAATGTTAATGTGTGAGCCTGCCTGGGATCCTGTGTTGGACAGACCAGGAAAATCATGGACTGGTATGATATGACTTGAAAATATATTAACATGAAAGGTAAAGATCATTAACTGAAAATACCTGGCTAAAAAAGAGCATGTATGGTATGACTTCACTGTGGTAAAACACACTTACATAAGGGGGTAGAATATCTAGAAGGATATGTACTGAATTGGAGCATACTGACAATGGAATACCTGCAAGGCAGGAAAAGAGTATTTTCATTTTCTTATAATTGCTTGGATTCTGTATTCTCTAGAAGGCTTAGGTAGTGCTTTTGTATGAAAAGCATAATGAAGACTGGGACAAGGTAATAACATCGATGGCCTCTGCTTATTGAGCACCTACTATATGCCAAGCACCGTTATATTAAAATCGTATGTACCCAGCACACACTTCATGTATATTATTTCTAACCTTCACAACAGCCCCTGGAGGCACACACTATTTTCACCATTTTACAAACGAGGAACCTTGGCTCAGGGAGTTTGTATGTTGCCCCAGGCCACACAGAAAAGGTAGAACTGGGACTCAAAACCATGACTGACTCCATATGCCTGTACTCACTCCACGTTACCAGAGTACTTCCTGAGAAACACGGAGAGGGCGTCTGAGGAGGAAAGACAAGGGGAGAGGCTGAAGAGGAGGGAGGAGAGGAAGGACGGTGAGCCTCTGCTCAGATCAGCTCTGTAAACACTTTGCGACAAGTGGCCTCTGAGCCCCCAGGTGGAGCTATCAATACTTGGTCAGTACCGCCAGGCCTTTTGGGGAACTCTCGTGACCGCCTACACTGTTTCAAAGTTGGTTCTTGACATTGAACCAATCAGTCGGGGTTGCCCTCGGGGTGTCCTGGAGGAGGCCCCTCCCCTACACTGCTCTGAGCCAGTGCGGTCTACCCCACATGTTTCCTACAGTCGGTGTGGAAAGGAATTTTTGTAAATTAAGTCACATTGAAATGTAACCCTTTGGTTAATTTTCATCCATTAGGTTTGCTTAGAGCCCATGATGCTGACTGTACTGTGCTTATTAGGTACTATTAAGGTATACACACACGATGTTAAGGTGCATCCGACATACAGGTGCTAAGTCCTGTAAAAACATCAGAACGGGCCCGCTCTTGTTTGCAAAATAAAAGAGCTTCAGAGGCTTCAGAATGCAGCCTTGTGCAGGTGCTGTGGTAACAGCCGCAAGAGGGACCCCGAGGCAGGGGCCCTGGGTCGGTCAGAGAATGGGGGCTGCGGAGCTAGGCCGGGAGGATGCGAGTGGCCTAAGCATTTGTCCCTCAACCCACGCCTCCCCCTGGCCCTTGGGGGCCTCTGTGGAGGGGATAGGGACCCTCCTTAGGAAGCCTCAGAGCCATCTACGTGACAGCCCCGACCCCCGCCTTCCAGCTCCCAGGGCCGGGCCCAGCTTCCTCAGGTGGGGCCTCCTTCCTTGGCTTCTGCAGAGCTCACCATCTGGGGGCTCCCCATTCCCCCCTGTTGAACTCCCATTGGTCCCAGGATGAGGACTCTGTGAAGGTCCCCACAGCCCCTTCCGGCCCTGGCCCCCACGTCCAGCAGGACTCACCGCACTGGTACAGAGGGCAGCAGAGCTCCGTGGTGTTCCTGTCCACGGTGAGCGCTTCCCCTTCCTGACACTCGGGGATGGGATCCGGACAGTCGCCACAGGCTGAGGGGAGAGAGGGGCCACTGCTGTCGCAGGCAGCCCCCGTCCTGGGGAGCGTGGTCAAAGCAGTTTGCTGGGGGAGGCACCTAAACCCCAGGTGTGACAGGAGCCAGACTCATAATGTTACTGAACCAAACTTGGTTCCGCTCACCTGTGTGCAGTAAAGCCAACCTACTGACACTGGGATGTGATAAAGGGAAGTGCAGCCTTTATTGCAGGTGCCAAGAAAGGGAGCTAATGCTTCAAAGACCTGAACTCCTTGCTCAGCACCTGCAATAAAGGCTGCACGTTCCTTCATCACATCCCAGTATCAGCGGGCTGGCTTTACTGCACACAGGCGAGCGGACCCAAGTTTGGTTTGGTAACACTAGCAGTGCTCCACAGTCCTGTGTGGCAGAACCTGGACGTTCTCCCTCACGTCCACCTAAATCCTTACACTGAACAAGCACCAATTTTCTCGTGTTCAGTAATGTACGGGGTGAAGCAGTGGTGGTTTCCTCTTCCTCCTACACGTCCTTCTGGACAGGGATTCCCACTGCATCCGAAGATCCCCACCCTTTCCTCCCAGCCACCCAGGGAGCAGGGGTGAGGAAGGAGGTGGCTGTGATCCAGGTGGCACGTCTGATGGCACGTCCACCCACCACAGAAGTAGGAGGTGCAGCATGACTCCCCCAGGCGGCCCGCAATCAGGACCTGGTCCTGGCGGCAGCTGGGAACCAGCTCTGCTTCACACAGGTCTGGGTCACACTCTGGGGAAAAGACAGAAAGAATTCAGCACGGGGAGCAGATCCTGCGTGGTCAGGCCTGAGTCCCCACCTTAGCTCTGCTTTCATCTCCAGCCAGAAGCCAGTCCCCAGAGCTGTCCACGCTCCCCTCCCCTGACTGCAGGGCTCCCCCGCCCCAGGCTGGTAGGTGCCCCTCCCTCCCCCCACCCCAGGACCTCTCACCACAGCTGTAACTGGGGCAGCAGGAGTCCTCCGGGAAGTGGGTAAGGAGTCGGTGGCCTGGGCTGCAGGTGGGGGCAAGGCCCTCGCACAGCGTCTGGTTACACACTGGCCCGGGGGCCACAGGGCCTGTCACCTGGAGGCTGGGACTCCCCCAGCCTCCAGCACGGCCCAGCCCCTGGACACGTGGCCCCCAGTACTTCCCCCAGCCCCCAGGACCCATGCTCTTGGAGGGGGTCTCTGAGGGTCACACAGGGTCCAGGACTGAGACAGAAGAGCAATCAGAGTTAACATCGAGACAGGTCAGGTGCCCACTGCTTTTCCACTAAATCAGTGTCAATGTCTGTGATTCTCATAACAACCCAGAAAGTATGTACAATGATCAGCCTCATGTTACAGGGGACTTGACCAAGGCACGGAGGAGGCTAAATGATCTGCCGAGGTCACAAGGCTGCAAGGTGGTAGAGGGAGCGTCCACCAGGGGAGTCCCACCCCACAAGACACTTTCATTTCCCCAGGCCTTACCCTATCCAGCAAGGTTAAGAGGCAGAGCTGGAGCCTTTTAACCATCTTACAGTTGAGGTCTAGGGAAGCGCAGGGTGGGACTCACCACAGACAGTCCCCAGGCAGCAGGGATCCTCGGTGGGCAGGAGCAGAGCTACCTCCCCGAAGCGCGGGCAGCTCTCAGGGCGGGGCCCAGGGCAGCCCAGGTCCACCGGGACGATGGTGTCCGGAGCTTGGCATTGGTGCTGGCAGCAGCCACTGAGGGAGCTGTTCCAGGTCTCCCCCAGGGCCCGTGGCGCCCCCGTGCTGTCCGTGCAGGCTACAGTGGGCACGGCGGGGTGCAGGGGACTGAGCAGGGTGGGGACACTCCGACTGTCCCAGGTCAGAGCCCCCCTGGGAAACTGACCACCCCCAGAGCGGACCTGATGGGACCCAGGGGGCCTCGGTCATGGACAGCAGGAGGGCGAAGGTGACCCTAGGTCGAGGAGGGCCCTGGCCAGAAGGGGAGGAACCTACCGCACTTCTCCTCAGGGATGCAGAGCCCCGAGTGGCGCCGGTGCAAGATGGTGCCCTCAGAGCAGACGCAGCCCTCGCCCAGCACCTGGCACTGCTCTGGGTCCAGGGGGCCCAGCATCCCATCCTGGCACGTCTCGGGGGGCTCACAGGCTGCCACACATGCCTGGTATGTGGAGTCGCTGGAGCACAGGAAGGCTGCAGGGGCACAGCAGGGGGCACCAGGCCTAGCTCAGACCCCAGGCAGGCAGGGGGAGGAGGGGGCTCAGAGCGTCACCTGTGCCTCAGCAGAGAGGGCAAAGGGGTTTAGTGTCATTGCCTCCTTTCTCTACATCAGGAGCCAGCAAAGCACAGCCCACAGCCCAAACCCAGCCTGCTGCCTGGTTTGGCAAATAAAGTTTTATTGAAACACAGCCACGCCCATTCATTTGCCTGTTATACCTGGCTGCTTCTGTACTACAAGTGCAGAGCCGAGTAATTGTGACAGAGACCATATGGCCCCAAAAGCCTCAAATATTTACGTCTGGTCCTCTACAGAAAATATTTGCCAATTCCTTGCTGTAGATCAGTGTTTCCAATCTTTCTAAAAACTAGATCTTACATTGTGGCCCAACATACACATGCACATAAACAGTGGTGCTCAAGCTGACTGCAAAAGAGTCACCGGGAGCCCTTGCAACGCCATGGCTGGGACGGCTCCCCCCACCGCCAATTGAATTAGCATTTCTGATTGTGGGGCCCAAGCATGAATACTTTTTGGAATTCCCTGGGTGATTTCAAAGGGTAGCTGGGATTGAGAATCACTGATATACTGAAACAAAAAACCTTTTTCACAAAACAATCCTTAACCTTTCTAGGTGCAGTACATACCAGTATTTTTTTATTCTATTGTATTTTTTAAATGCGGATGCTGACTGCCAAAGTTGATTTCATACCCACGCAGTTGGGATCCACCATTTGAAAAACATTACCCTAGATGATTTTGTCTTTTCATCTTCTATCTGTCATAATTATAGGTGCAGCCTTCCTTTGAGCTGTTTCCAGCCTTTCTGGACATATTCACATTTATAAATCAAAGTGCTCTAGGCCGATCCATCCCTGCCTACCCTAGTAATGCAAACCTAATGGGGGTGGGGAGGCATGGCTCTCACACCCATCCTCAACGAAGGAGAGGAGAGACCGAAAGAGAAAGATGACCAGAAATTAAGAGAAAGGAACGAATATTTACTGGATGGTTATGTGTGATGGGCCTGTGTGAGGCGTTCTGTACACATTATCTCATGTCAACTTCAAACCAACCCTGGAGGGAGCTGCTATTACTGCCCCCATTGTACAGGTGAGGCGAGGAGACTCAGAGAAACTAAATAATAAACAAATAATATTTACTTGACATATTAATAGTATAACAAAAGTAAATTTTTAAATTTGTTAGTTTATATATTCAGACAATATTTATAAATTGATTAATATCTATTAGTGAATGAATGAATAATTAAACCTGGGAAAGCCTAGACTTGGACTCAAGTCTGTGAGCCTTTCTTCCACTCTAACAGGGGTGAGGAGTGAGAGCAACAGAAGCCCTGGAGGAGATCCCCGCCGCCCACCCTGCCCCCACAACTCACGGCAGTAGTCGGAGCGCCGCCACTCTATGCACACGTGGAACTTGTGGCACATGGCCACGTACACGGTCAGTGCCACGCAGGGCTGCTGCACGTACTTGGTGTCCTGGATCCACAGCTCACAGAACGACTCCGGGCTGACCTGGGCCATGCATCAGACGGTGCTGCCTACCCTGATTCCCCACATCCCAGGGCTCAGCTCCTCCCAGCCCGGCCCCGGGGCGGCAAGGAGCTTCTGCAGGCTCCCAATCCGTCCCAAGATCAACCCCTCTGGGGAGCTTGCCCCCTGCAGGTAGGTGATGCCATTCCCAGCCCGGGAGGCCTCCCACCCCGGGACCCAGGTGGCACCTACAAAGCGGTGGCAGGCGCTGAACGTGCGGTTGGACACCATGCGAAGGCAGGGCGAGCAGTCGGCTGTGGTACAGCTGTCCGGGCGGAAACGGGCCTGGCCCACTGAGGTCAGGGAGCTGGGCACCTGCCAGCTGTCCAGAAAGGGAGCAGGGTCCTCGGCCTTACCCACCACAGAGCCATCCTCCAAGGTGAGGTCATTGGCTGCATCCCCATCACAGATACCTGAAAGGGGCAGAATTACCCCAGCGTCCATAATAATCTCCACCACTCTCAGTTCCCAGCTGTCACACTGAGTATTCTTCACGATAATTCTTTAAGGCTGGTATTTCTATTATCCCCATTTTATAGATGAGAGAAATAAGGCACAGAGAAGCTAAGAAACCCGCTGTGTAAGAAACTGTCTTTGTTTAGGAAATACACATCAGGGACTTCCCTGGTGGTGCTGTGGTTAAGAATCTGCCTGCCAATGCAGGGGACATGGGTTAGATCCCTGGTTTGGGAAGATCCCACATGCTGCGGAGCCACTAAGCCCATGTGCCACAACTACTGAGCCTGTGCTCTAGAGCCCGCGAGCCACAACTGCTGAGCCCACGTGCTACAACTACTGAAGCACGCGTGCCTAGAGCCTGTGCTCTGCAACAAGAGAAGTCACTGCACTAAGAAGCCCGCGTACCACAATGAAGAGTAGCCCCTGCTCATTGCAACCAGAGAAAGCCCAGGTGCAGCAATGAACACCCGCCGCAGCCAAAAATAAATAAATAAATAAATAAATAAATAAATTTATTAAAAAAAGAAGGAAATACACACCAAAGTATCTAAGGATGAAGGAACATAATGTCTCAAACATACTTTCAAATGGTTGAGAAAAAATGTATTATATACACGGCATATGCAGAGAAAAGTGAATATATGAAAATGCATATATACATATATATACTTGCACATATATATGTATATATATACAGAGGGAGAAAGAGAAACAAATGGGCAAAATGTGAACACTTGGTAAATCTCGGTAAAAAGTAAATGGGAGTTCCTTATACTATTTTTGCAACTTCTAAGTTTAATGTTATATCAAAATTAAAAGTTACTCCAAAATATCTGCTTTAGCAGAGATTGCTAGCTAATTATAACACCTGTTTCCTCTTCTTCCTGGGTGGTCCACTAGCCTATTTCTCCCAGGCTCTCTTGTGGCTGGTGAGACCATGTGGTGAGTCCCCGCCAATGGAACATGAGTGAAGGTGAAGGGCGCCGCTTCAGGGCCAGATGCATAAAACCTGCCCAACTTTTTTCCCTTCTGTGCAGTTGGAAGCTTGTGTTGAAATGGTAGAGACGCAAGATGGAAGTAATCTCCACTGGGAATTTATGTGAGCAAGAAATAAACTTCTATTGTGTTAAGGCACTGAGACGGGGCCGGGGCTGAAGTCCATCTGTCACAGCTTCTAACGTGACCTTAACCTCTGGCTTCATCTCTCACACTCTAGGCTCCAAACACACACTTCCTTGCCCTTGACTTTGCGTATGCTGCTGCTCCTGTCTGAAACACTTTCTCAGAAGTCTTTCCTTCACACGCCCCTCAGATGTACCGTCCAGGACCTTCCCAATTCTGTGTAATAGGTTCAGTTTGCAGGTCTGTCGTGCTCTCTGAGGGCAAAGATTCATTTTCCTTTATAGTCTCACTCCCTCAACATTCCCCCAAGTTGCCTAGCAGGTGCTGAGGATACCAAGTGTTAGTCGATAAAATAGAGATAACTTAGCTGACTTTTGCTCTGACACCTCCAGCCACCAATTTTGTGAATATAAAGCATGATTTAATACAAAATGCTCAGATTTTATCAACTGTCCCAATGGTCAGGTTTTTGGTCTTGGCACTGAGTCACTGAAGGGTGTCACAAAGGCATCCTAGGGAGGAGACGGCCTGCCAGAGGCTGACCACAGCACTCTTCACTAGGCATAATCAGTAGAAGGAAGAAAGAGTGAGAAAGGGGTGGCAATGGTGGTGATGGCGGGGTGCGTGTGTGTGTGTGTGTGTGTGTGTGTGTGTAAGGAGAGATGTTTGTGTCAGTAGGAACGGAAGGTTCCTAAAACATATTTTGTCTGTTTTGCCTACTATTCTGTCCCTAGTGACTGGTACCTGGTAATATGTGTTGCACAAATGAAAGAATGAGCAAGGAGCAGAGTGACAGGTGTTAGCTCATGTGCAGAAGGCATTGTGAATGTAGGGGCATGAGTTTGCATGAATCAAATGGGTGCAAACTTATGGATGGAGGGCATGCAAGCATGTCTGTGTGTGAGTATTCCTACATCACCCATCATCATAATCACAGCAGTCCGTCATGGAGTGCCTTATGGGGGCCTATGTCCTTCTGCGCATGCAAGGACCAGCCATCCACTCTTAGACTCCTCCTGTACCCCTTTTTCTCATCAAAATACATCCAGGCCCTTAGGGCAAGCGCTCCGTAACCATGCTGTGGTCTGAAAAGCACTAGTTCTGTGTTGTGGCAGCTCTGCTGTGTGATCTTAGGCACGCCACTTAACTTCTCTGAGCCCCCTTTCTTCTTTAGTTCAATGGCCATCCCCCAGGGCTATCGTGTGGTTGACCTGGAATAAGTGAACTCAGAATGTGGAAGTGCTTTGCGAAGCACCCAGGCATATGCGGACAGGGAGGATTATCTAGTATTAGGAAGCGATCAGGGAAGCTGACAGACAATCTTGGCTGAAGTGACAACTGGCCGAGGCCAGAGCCCTGCACCATCTCCCTGTTGGCAGCTTCAGCCCCAGAACACAAGACATTAGGTCTCCGTCCTGGCAGCTCTGCTGGTCCCACCTCTGGCCCGGCACTCTGTCCCAGTTTTCCCTGTTCCGGGGGAACCTGTGTCTGGAGACAGAGGTGGACCCAGGAAGCATTCCCCTCCCCCAAAGCTGGGCCCCACCTCACCGCACAGCCCGCGCCCCTGGGCCTCGCTGGCTTTGCTGGCCTCCAGGATCAGGAGCCCTGAGCTGTGCAGCCATTGGATCTGGATGTGTGATGGCGTCCGGATCATGTACATGTGGCCCGTGTCCTCAATTCTGAACCCGTGCCTGCTCACGGGGGGCCACACAGGCTGTGAGCCCACAGACACCTTGTGGGGGAGGGTGATCAAGGTGAGCACAGCTTGTCTGCCTGTCCATCCATCCCTCCTTCCCTCCCTCCCTCCATCCATTTTTCCAACTAGCAGTTATTAAGAATCTGCAGGCTCTGTTTCAGGCACATGCAGTCAAGACACAGTCCAAGGTGGCATGGAAAAGTTCTGAAAATATTTTACGAGCACAAAACAATGAAATGAGAAGTGCAACAGCTGGAGGCAGGTAACATCTACATGCACAAGTAAGCACAAATCCTGAGCCCTTCTAATCACTCTCTCCTTTCCTGGTTCTGCTCAGATCATTTCTTGCAGAAGGTTTTCCCTAAACCCCCAGCCTCTAGGTTGGGTACCCCTTCTCTGGGGTCTCCCCAGCTCTGTGCTGCCCTTTCAGACAGATTTGTTTCCTCATCAAGGCCCTCCGTGGACCGTTGAGTTTCTTCGGAGCAGAAACCATGTCTCACTCACCTTTGAATCCCCCAGCACCTGCCTTTGGGCCTGACATAAATTGGGGGCTCAATCAATGTTTGCTAAATATGCAACACTTTAAACTCAAAGCTGCAACCCCGGCCACATTTAGACAAGGTTAAATTTGTATGTATTATGGATTATTAGCTTTACTCTGTAGAAATAGGAGATGAAAAGATTAGGATTTTAAAATATTTATAATGATGTTATACCCTCCCACCTAAGAATCACTGTTTTATTAATCACTTTGCAAATTATCTAGTGCATAAACTACTGTGTTGAGTAGAGGGAGCCCTAGCCCAGCAGTTAGAAAACTTTGACCTTGGGCAAGTCCCTGGCTCTCTCATAACCTGAGCCTTCTGAGCTGTATAAACAGGGCCATGGGCTCCATGATGCTGGAGTACCTGGGATGAAACCCAGGGATTTTTATGCTTAAGCCTCCATCGCCTGGAAAACCCACTGTCCTAAGCCTTGTTCCTGGGAGTCTCACAAGATGTGGCCCTTTTGTTCAACATTCAAGAACAGGTTCTAGTAAGAGGACGGCAGGTCTTGGCTCAGGAAGAGGTGGGAAGAGCCGGGACTTTGGGACCTGAGGAGGAGATGAGTCAGCCCTGATCACCCTCCCGCTGGGAAGAGCAAAGGCAGGGCCCTCGGAGCAGGTACCCCACACAGTGAGGGCTGTGGGTTGGCACCAGCCTCCTTGACAGAGATGGGCTTAATACGAAGCCGATACAGCTTAAATTCAAGGCTCCTCGCTTAGTCCCCTTCTTGGAAGGACCTCTAGTGGTGTGTTCACATGGCCTTATATTTTTGCAAAAATTGCGGAAGTGAGATATTTTAACCACAGTCATTCAAGTCTACTGTCTCTTGCCACTTAACTTCTTTTCTATCACAATATTCCTCCTGGTACACTTCCTCCCCTGACATTAGAGTGGCCACTCTATTTTATTAGAATACTCTAATTAAAATTACCTCCAATTACACCTAATTTTGCATTCTTTTTCTTTTAGAGGGTCCCTCCCCACCCTTACCTCCAATTGTGAATAAACCTCAAAGCCCCTCCTCCCCTAGATTCTGCCCGTCCGGCTCTTCGATGCCCTTACCTTCCGGTTGAAGCGGTCGATGGTGACCTGATGGGTCAGGTGAGTCACATTCAGCATCACCAGACAGAACGGGGGCCAGTTCAGGTGCCCCTGCAGAGAGAATCCAGCCCTCATCAACCCAGAGCCCCGTCCTGCTGCCTCCTCCTCCTGGGGAGCAGCTCTCCCCCCACCCCCACCCCAACCCTCCCTCAATATGCCAGGGGCACCCACTGGGGCTGTGCAGGTGATGCCCAGAACCCCACAGCACATTCTGACCTCCTGCAAGCCCAGCCCCCCCCCCCCCCCCCCCCCAGAATGAAAAGCTGCTTCCTTCCACCTGGCTCACAGGGGCATCCTAGCAGGTGATGCCCTGCAGCCAGCACCCTTGACCACAGGCCACATCCTAAGGGTGGCATCTTAGCTCCTCTGCATTTCAGAGCCTCTCACAGAGGGGCCTAGGCAGCTGGGATGAGCCGGGAACCATGCAGGCCGCAGGGAGGGCCAGGAGGTGGCGCTCCACTCACTCTTTTCCCTGGTGCTGGTTCCAGAAGACCCACCCCCCGCCTCCCGAGATAGACGGAGCTGCTGCAGGGGCCTGCTTACCTGACCTTGCCTCTGATACCCCTCAAAGCCCAACTCACTGCTCAGTCTCCCCTCCAAACCTAGTCAGGTCCCGAGGCCCCGGCAGGAAGGGAAGCAGGGGACAGTCACCAGGTTGGCACTTTTGCAGTCGAGGACGTGGACGGTGACCATTTCGTCGGGGCTCTGGCTGAGGATGTAGATGGCCTCCTTGAACAGGGCCACGTGGCTCCCGTCAAAGGTGACAAAGCTCAGGTCAGGGAAGATCGAGCAGCGGCCTGGGGAGGGCAGGGATGAGAAGAATAAACAGATGCCCCCAGGGCCGAGGCCACCCAGGAACAGGAGGCCTTTTCCTGGGTGATCCAGAGGCCCTGGAGGGCTGGAGGGCCACACAGAGACCAGAGGTCGCAAGGGTAGGAAATCTGCCAGGTCGGGGGTCAGAGGTCCCACGGGGGTTCATATCAGGGTGACCCTGAGGCTGGAGATCACACAGGTGAGGGGCAGAGGTGACGCTGGGGCGGGGGTATGAGGAAGACACGGGAGGCGCCAGCGGACCCCGCGACTCACAGGCACACTCCCAGACGGGGCAGCAGCGGTCCCCGCCCACCCTCACCGCGAGGCCCAGGACCCCGCAGTGAGGGGGTGCGGCACCCCGGGGGCAGTGCTGGGACTGGTTCACTCGGAGCAGCTGGCCCTCCAGGCAGATGTGGCGGACACACTCCTGCTCGGCGATTGGCTGGGGAGGAACAGCCTGGGTGACCCCCTTGGGACCACAGCCACTCACTCCCCTGCCCACCCACCCCCAAGCCGTAGGGGCACAGAGCCTTACCCTTGTAGGTTCTGGCAGGCAGGAGACCCTGAGGTACAATGACAACGAGGGGATGGTGTCTTCCCCCTCCCTCCACCCACCCAACACACCATCGGGGGCCTGGGGCTGGGCGGAGCATGAGACGGGTCAGGGCACTAAGTCCAGAGCGGCTGCATATCCGCCTGGCCCTGCAGAGAGCTGCACAGGCGTGCAGACCTACTAGCTCAGACGCATCGAAACCCAAGCACACGCGAGCACACACACTCTTTATCTCTTTTCTTACAAACAGACAGACATACACCATCTTGCAACACCATATATCACATGCACAAGAGCACACACGCAGACAAACAGGTGGTCACATGGAGTCCCATACACGTAAACACAAATGAGTTCACACACAGTCCGATGTGGGTACACAGACACAAACATGCAACACACACATCTGCACACCAGGCTGTCACACCCTGGGTGTCACCCCAAGCCATCCAATAGGCCCCTGGGCCCCAAGAGGGGCACAAGGGGACCTGCTATGGCATCAGGGGCCCAGAAGAGGCTCCGGGAGCTTGGGGCAGGGGTCAGGATGGTGACTAAATGGCCATCTGGCAGCCGGGAAGCTGGCTAAGGAGAAGCTGCCGCTGGCCTTGAGGATGTGAGAGAATGACAGTGTCCAAGCCCTGGGGCACAGGAGGGAAGGCATGGAGGGTACACATACAGGGGCAGAGCCCTGACAAGTCACTCACGACACACGTGGCAGACACATTGGCTTCCGTGGTAGTTGCCGTGGTTTCGGCCAAACCTGCCGAGATGCTCTGGGCTGCAGCCGAGCGCCCAGACTGCGCGGTGGTGGCCTCTCTCTCCGGCTCTGCCGGGGCCTGAGGTCCTGCCGAGGTGCCATGGGCCTCAGTCAGCAGGGGGAGCAGAACCAGTGAGCTCTCTCGGGAGGCCGTCCTGGCCGAGACTCGGCTGAGTGGGTGGGACGTGGGCACCAGTGGCACTGTGTCGGCCCAGGGGCCCTCAGCCTCCGTCGCCAAGGCAGCAACAGTGTGGACCACCGCAGGCGTGAGTTCTGGGGGCCCCCCCTGGGTAGAGCCGTCCATCCAGGTGGGCAGAGACACCTGCTTGGACAGGATGGCCGTCCTCTCCGTGGTGCTCTTTCGTGGGGCGGCAGACACGGTGGAAGCCGCCCCCTCAGCCACAGCCACGACCCCAGAGGCTGGCAGTGTGGCCCCCAGGGGCAGGCCCGGAGCTGTGCCTGCTGCCTGAGGGACCCCATGACTGGGCGTGTGCACCTGGGCCGTGAGAGTGGGGCTGAGAGGCAGCGCGGGGCTGGGTGTCCAAGCAGGCGGAGTCGCGGCCACCGTGAGAGATGCGGCCTGCGGCTGGAGCGGAGGGGTGACGGCAGAGCCTTCGGGGCCAGGCGTGGCCACAGGGGCGGACGTGCCCACCTTGGCCAGGGGCAGGCTGGTGTCAGGGGGCAGGCCAGAGAGGAGCCGGGGTGGCCGAGTTGAGGCCAGAGATGCGAAGGGCGAGGCCCCCAGCCCGTGAGCATCCGTGGACAGGCCGGTGGCAGCGGCAGTCCCCGAGGGCACCGCGGGGGGCCTGGCGGCTGTGGTGGCCTGCTGGGAGGGGCGGGGCGGGGCGGTGGGGAACGGGCTTGGCAGTGGGGGTGCTGGCGGGCCCGTGGGCTGGCCGGGCCCAGGTTGGACCCTCTCTGTGGACGGCGCCGTCTCCACTCTCTTGGTCACCAGGGGACGCGCAGGAATCTGTCCCGCTGCCGTTCTAGCCTCGGCCGGGGAGCTGCTGGGACTGGGAACGCTCTGGGCCTGTGCGGTCTGGGGGATCCCTGTCCCGACCACGGCTTTCGTTATTGCTGGTGTCAGCAAAGCCTCGTGGGATCCTGAGGAAGTGGGGAGCCTGGAGGTCACTGCAGGGGAAGCCACAGGCCCGGAGGAGGGACTTGCAGGCAACTCCAGGCTTGGGGAGGGCTGGAGGGGTGTCGTCTTAACAGGCAAGGAGCCAAGGCCTAGGACCGTCACGGCTTTGGTCACGAGAGGGAAGCGAGGCGCGGGGGGCGACAGGGAGGAGACGGTGACGTTGGGGCTCCCCGCAAAGATCACAGTCACCTTGCTCGTCTCCATGGCACCCGACCCCACGCCTGATGTGGTCATCTGCTGTGTGAGGGAGAGGGATGAGGGCTCTGGGGCACGGGGGGTAGCCAGGTGGCTGGCGGTCACTCCCGTGCTGGCCGGGGCCTCTGTGGGCTGCTCAGGGAGGTTAGAAGCCGTGACCCCCAGGGGCTGCTGCTGAGTGGCCTGGGTGGGGCCTGGAGACAGCGCTGGCCCCTCAGTGGCTTCCGTGGGTGGGTTCAGGGCCACGGTGGGTGGGACAGCTGGTGTGAGTGCTGGCCTGTGGGATGGGGCCTCGGGAGCTTCCTGTGGCAACTGCAGCTCCTTGTCACTGGGGGTGGGCAGCTCTTGACTGGGAGGCAGGGTCTCGTTGCCAAGGGCTTCTGTGGGAACCAACACCGCAGGCTCCACACCTGGGGCAGTTGAGACAAGAGGCTCAGCCAGCGAGGCGACTGCCGCCCGGGGGCTCATCGCTGGGCAGGGCTGTGACGTGGGGCTCCCGGGCGGCACCCTTGGTGAGGGGGTAGGCAACTTCTGACAGCCAGCCAGGCTGCCTGACCAACCCAGGGCCTCTGTCACACGGTGTTAGATGACTCAGGGAAGTCAGCAGGTCTGGACCCAGCCCCGTACCTCAAAGCCTGAACCCAGAGCCCAGAGGCCTCAGGTCCAAGTCTGGCTGCAGTCTTAACACGTGATGCAAGCCAGTCCCGTCCCCACACGGGCCTCACTTTTCCTCTCTGAGCTGGGAGGAGCGGACCAGGTGAGGCCGCCGCCTGGTCTATAGCATTCTCCTTCTCCTTCCAGAGCCCCCTGTGCTGACTCTGCTTCTCCAGGGACCTGGGGGCTCTGGTGAGTGTGACTGCTCAATGAGGCCCGGGGGGTTTACAGGACACCTGACGAGGGATGAGACGCCCCGGCCACTCACAGTCCTCCAAGTAGACGCATCTCTGTGTGACTTCATCCAGGACCCTGGGGGTGGGGCACGCAGGCACACAGCCTTCCACCCTGCGGACAGAGCAGGTGCTGGTTAGCGGTCTGGAGCATGGGGAGGGCCACCTCCTTCCACCAGGATGCAGCACAGGCCTCATCCTTTCTTGTGACACGTCACACACGCACTCACATGATCCTCCATGGAGACACCGTGCACAGGCGCACACGTGCCCCAACATGCACGCGGCACACTCCTGCCCTCAGGCTGGGAGGGAAATGTGAACAAGGCCGGGTTATGCACACACTTGTGTCCACGCTCACACATGCGCAAGTGTCTCCGTTTAGGCGTGTTCTCATGTGCCTCTTCCACACCTGCGGGACTCAAAACGTCTCACATGGATACACACACTGTCCACACAGTCTGCCAGAGTATCAGTGTACACATCCTTATGTACACACACCCAGTGGCACCGGCACCCAGATAAATGCAGCTCACACACATGTACACACACAGCTGTGTACAGCTGTGCACCCACAGCTACCCCTGCACAACCGCAGGGCTCAGCTTGACGCACATGTGCACAAATTGATATTCACATATGCCGATCTCAGGCACGTTCACCCTGGTCCACACACATCCCCATACCCAGTCCACGAAATAGACATACACAAGTACATGTGAGTACACACACACGCTGCAGCACATGCTCACGCCTAAACCTACAGCCCACATACAAGCCCATTCACACAGGTGAATCCTCAAACACACTGATGTACACAGCTCGACTCCATGCCCCCTCACCTGGGCACATCCCGGCAGCTGGCTGCCCGAGGGTCCCGGCAGGTTTGGAAGCAGGGGCTGGCACAGGCCTCGTAGCTCCACGTGCAGGTGGAGTAGGCAGCCCCCGAGGGCTTGGCATCTGGAAAGGTGCCCCCAACCCAGGGTCCCGAGACAGTGAGCCTGGGTACCAGCTCCTGATCGGGTGCCAGAGCACAGAGGTCATCCCAGCTCAGCCCATGCCCACCCTGCTCCACGGAAGAGATAAATGGACTCATGCAAGAAAAGCAAAGACTGACATGAAATGAAATGATAAAATAAAATAAAAAAGTAAAAAAAAAAAAAATCCAACCTGAGGGGAAACTATATTCCTGAGAGTTGAGGTCAGTGCTGGGGGATTCCTGGGTTGGGACTCTGGGAACTTGGTGGAGGGGCTGAGGACTGTGGGGGTGGGGCTATGGAATGGGCTGCTGGACTTGGGCTTGGTGAGAGGCGGCCAAAGAAGAGGCTGGGACCCCTGATCTTTTCATAAGGCTGCCCTGTCACCCTGCCCCTCTGGGACCATGGTGGCTAATGATAATAATAAAAGCCAACTCTCAACACCAAACACTACACTCAACCTTTCACAAGTACTTACTCAATCCTCACAATAGTCCTATGAAGTAGCACCATTATTATCCCCATTTTATAGATGAGGAAACTGAGCACAGAAGAAGCTGGGGATGATAAACCTTCCCAGAGGAGATTTCCTCAAAAAAGGCCTTGTGGCCAGTGCCTTGACAAATGAAGTCTCCTCAGAGAAAGTCTGGAGCCCGTGGGGGGCTTCAAGGCAGACCAGACCCCAGACCACGTTGGCACGAGTGACCCATCTCTGAAACCATGGCCTGAGCTGGGAGGTGTGGGCAAGCTCCCCAGCAGGCTGGAGGGAGCACTCCCACCCGGGCGGCCCCATCCTGACTGCGCAGTGTCTCCACGCTACTGCTGACTGTGAAGAAGCCTGCTTTGCTAAGATCCTTGAGACCAGAACTAGGAACTATGAGTCAGGCCCAGAGCAAAGCCCGGGAGATCCAGCCAGTCCTCACCACGACCTTCTGAGGCAAATATCCCCGTTGCACAGGTGAAGAGACAGGGCAGGGAGGAGGGGCCGGGGCTCACCCCAGGGCCAAGGACCAGGGTCAGGATTCGAACCTGCCTGCCTTCAAAGCCTGGGCTTGTGCTACTCCGCCCTGGTGTCTTCCAGCAAGGGACACAAGTCCTGCCATCACAGCCAGGGATGACTCTGTCCTGGGTGGGGCTCGCTGGTGGACTTGAACGTGAGAGTGAGCTGGCCCAGCCCTGGGCTGGGAGGGGCGGGGAATGATACACGAAAGCCTGACTGGGGACGGATCTACACACGTCTGCATGTAAACGGATCCATTCACACAGCACGGGTGCCCTCACAGGCGCAAACATTCGTGTGCACGTGCAGGACAGAGAGGCCAGCCTGGAGCAGTAAGGAAACTGTGATCACGGTCTCCAGGGTTTAGGCAGAGAACAGCTAGCGCGGGGCAGACCCACCCGGCAGGGGGATGGAAAACCCTGGAACCCGCTGGTCTCAGCTGGAAAGGGCACAAAGCCGCCGCATCACCGCCCAGGGTCTTGGGCCTCCCGTGGGGGCCAGGGGTGCTGCGAGCTCCTCAGCCTGTGCCCCAGTGGGCAGTCTTTGCGCTCACAGGGCAGGCATGTGTCCCCAGCAGCAAGAAACCCGAGCCTGTGGGCCGTGCAAGCTGCAGCCACGATGATCGCTTTTCTCACTTCCGCAAAGGCCGCCCTATTTTTAGACCTTGTAAGTGGCCTGTGGGGATAGGCAGGACCCAGGAAGCTGGCTAGGCCCCAAGCCACACTGCCCGAGGCTCCCTGGGCTACCAACACAGAGGCGGGGCCCTCTCCCATCTCAGGGGTGGCACCCCTGGGGCCTCCCTGTGCCAGGAGGGTGCGGGTCCTGTCTCTTGAGGGCCATTGGGAGGGGGAGGTGGGGAGAGAGCAGGGAGGGACGCTGAGGGAGGGGCTGAGGCAGGGTGGACGCCTACCCAGAAGGCGGAAGAGGGTGCCCCGGCGGAAAGCCTCCGTGTGCTCGTACAGCCGCAGGGCCAGCACGGGGCCCGACACGTAAAGGAAGACCCCGGGCTCCGCCAGGGACTCCAGGGCCACCAGGCCCACCCGCCACGTCCCCCGGTGCAGGGAGAAGGAGGCACGGCGGTGGAATGCATCACTGGCCTCCCACTTGGCCAGCTCCAGAGACCCGTTGGCTGTGACGCGGAGGAAGAAGTTGGGTCTGTCCGCTGCCTCCAGGGATACCACATCTGGGTCTGCAAAGAGCCACGGGGGTAAGGTCAGCAGAGAGGGGTCCAGATGCGGGGAGGGGGAAGACACCCGGGCACTGTCTGCAATCTCAGTGACTCAGGGCGGAGCCCAGCTCCTCCAAGCCTGCCCCGCCGCCCCTCAGCCCACCCACCGCTGCCTGCTGGCCGCCCGTCTGCACACACCCCCTCTCGCCCAGGGAGGGAAGGTGGGGGGTTACACCCCCAACCGCCAAGTCTTGGGGAGGTGACTGAACTGCCCCCTCTCTCCTTCCTTCTGTTCCCGCCTTCCTTTCTTCCTGCTTCTTCCCCTCTCTCCACTTTCCCTCCCTCCTGGAAACATCTTTGAGGACTCTCTGGGTACCCGGTGCTATGCTAGATGCTAGGGATACGGCCGTGAGTAGGACAGACAGAAACGGCCGTCTGGGTGGAGTTCTGCTCTATCGGACATACTAGACGCGCTGGGGTTTGCTGATTTGTCAGGTTTTTTTTGGTCCCTCTCCTCACAGAATCCCAGAGGGTCAGAGCTGGGGGACCTAGGGACGTTAAGCTCAACCCCCAGCACGGAAACTGCCCCAGCGATGGGACGGGGCCTGTCCAGAGGCCAGAGCTGGGCTCTGCTGTCCTCTCTCCTGTCTCCACAGGACCTGCTTCTAGAGAGTGGGGGTCGCGGCTACGTCGATCCCCTCAGCCCCCTCCCCCACACACCCAGGGCCCTGCAGGGTCCGGACCCAAATCCACAAGCAGGTGTCTGCAGTCCCGGCTGCCACGGCTGGCGGTGCTGTGGGCAAGCGAATTAACGCCTCCAGGCTGCGAGGCACAAACAACGTGTGACAGCCCAGCTCCCGGCCTGGTGTCTCGCCCCCGACCCACCACCCTGCCCCGTGGCCCCAGGAGGGATAGACCTGCCGGGGCAGCTGTGAGAAGATAGGAGGGGACTGGAGGAAGAAGCCATCATTAATGTCAACAACATCTGCTGTTGATCAAGGACTTAACGCCATGCCAGACGCAATGCTAAGCAAGCCCTCTACCTGCTGCTTCTATTAAATCCAAGAGACCTGTGAGATGGTGAATTCATTCATTCAGCACCTAATATTACTGAGGGCCCCACCAGGTGCCAGGCACCATGCTAGGCACTGGGGACACAGTAGGGAACAAAACGATAAAGCCCCTGTCCTCGTGGAGCTGACGTTCAAGTGGTGGGTGGCGGGGGTGGGGGGGACAGGGGAGTAAACATAATGAACAAGCCAATTCTATAACAGGTTAGAAGGTGATGACATTGTTCTCCCCATTTCACAGATGAGGGACATGAGGCCTAGAGTCACACTGACGGTGGATGAGGGAGGCGGGATTGGAGTCCAGGCTCTTAACCACTGCACAGTCAGCCCCAGGGATGGGATCCAGGAGTGGGGACGGGGCAGCCCAGGCGGGTACAGCACTGAGTCCCTTGCTGTGTGACCTCAGGCAAGTCACTTCCCCTCTCTGGGTCTCGGCTTTCTCCTTTGTGAAGACTGCAGTTGGCCTAAATCAAGGTTCTCAATCATTTGTCCTGAAGTCATCCTAACAGGGGAGAGGCTGAAAGCCAGACCCTGAGGTCTGGGTCTGAAATTCCACCCACAGTTGGTTGACTTCACGGATGTGGAACCATGGATACAGAGGACTGACTGTACAAAGTCTTGTTTTACCTTAAATAATCAAGTGATTTTCACTTTCCATTTTCTAAATTTTACTTCTCTTTCAGGAGGCAGCCTGCCAAAAGGCTGGCTGCTGTCACTTGCAAGTGATGTACCCTTGGGTAAGTTACCTAACCTCTCTGGGCCTCAGTTCTCATATCTGTAAACTGGGAAAACAACAGCACCTCCCTCCTAAGAATGTTGTGAGGATTAAATGACTTATTATACATGAAGCACTTAGAGCCATGTGCCCAGCACATGGTAGGTGCTACAGAAGAGTAAGGTATTATTAATAATAAATCAGTAAACTCTTCCAAAAATCTTTAAGTAGCGCTGATACTCCAGGGAGATGTGCCACCAGGTTGTGGCTTATATTCCTTCAGTACATCCCACAGGACATCGAGAGCATGAGATGAGAGGCTCAGGACTAAAAAACTGCTGAATCCTCCTCTCTGTGACATCTTCTGCTCTCCACTTCTTCCCAAAACAATCTTTTGCATCCTTCAAGGCCGAATTCAAGGGACACCTCCTCCATGTAGCCACCCCAGATCTTCCCTGGAAGGCACGTTCTCTTCCGCTGTCCAGTACTCTGGGCACAGCACAGGGAAGGAGCACAGGAGAGGGTGGAAGTGGGAGCCTGGGTCCTCACTGGGCCCTGCTCCCAGCTGCCCAGGAGACCCAGGTCTGACTGAGTTGGAGGCTGGCCTTCACAGCCTCAGGGCATCCTGTCCACAGCGACATTCTCCAGGGCCAGGCTACTCTAGGGTTCTGCTTAATATGCCATAAAACCACTGGAAAATCAACACTCCCTCTTGACTAGACTTTACATACTGGGCTAAAATATTGAATGAGAACAGAAAATTCCCACTAAGTAGATGGCCTATTGCATCTGGAAGGTTGTAAGATACCCTCCCTTCTTCAAGCAGGACCACACAGATCTGGGGTCGGGGATGTCTAGAGAGGAAGTGTTCTCTTTAGGGGCAGTGGGGATGCTCCTGGCCCTCCCGTGGCCCAGTCCCTGCTCCTCACTCCCAGGTTTCCTTGTGCAGTGATGTGATTCCCCCCGGCACCTCCTGTTGTACCCTGGGCTCACCCCGCCATGAACATTACCCTTAGCTGTGCCAGGGGCGTCCCCCTCCTCCTTAAAGCCCCTCCATGGTTCCCCACTGCCCTCAGAATAAAGATCCACCTCCTGAGCCTGGCTCCTTCCAACCCCTCAAGGAACATCACTTATTCTAAGAAGGCTCTTCTGACTCCCCAAGACTGTTTTAGGGTCTCCTGCTTCCCACAGGCACTGTAACTGCCTTTGACTTGTTTGTGCCCTGGATAGGACTGTGGACTCCTGGTGGGCGGGGATGGTGTCTCTGACATCACTGATTCTCCAGTGCCCAGCTCTGTGCCTGGCATGGGAACAGGGCTCAGTGCGAGGGAGGGAGACAAGGAGAGCAGAAGGGGAAGAGGAGGGGAGGAAGAGAGAGAGAGAGAGAAAGGGAATGATTCTCATAAATAGACAAACCGCAGACCCCGAGAATCTGAGAACTTAAATTCTTAGGTTGGAATAAACTCTCTGAGATGTGTCTTTCTTTAAGATTCCAGTCGATGCTGGGATTGGCTGCATGGACCATCCCTGTGATTAGGGAGACACTGACTACATGGAACCAACAGGATTTGGGGGGAAAAACTCTGATCAGTGATTGCAGTGACCACATACTGGGACACGCAGAAATGACCGCAGAAAAGAAGGCTTTCTAGCACTGGTGAACTCAGGCCTTGGCCGGCCCAAAGCCCAACACAAACACCACCCAGGGTCACTCCCCACCAGGCAAGGTCCTGCCACCTCTCAGACACTACTGAACTCTGAAGAGAAGATGGTGCCCACTAGAGATAAGCCCTTTGGGTCGGCTGGCGGTCTGAGACCCAGGAGGCTGGCTGGTTCCAGGTGTGCTTCAGTCTGTGTAACCCACCAGCCCAGGACTCAGGACCATAACCTGAGCCCACTCCTCCATTCACAGGAGAATGTCCCCCTGGAGTTAATACAACAGCCAGCTCCCCTCTGGCATTTAAAGTCTATCTAGTCTTAAAAATAGAGAGGAGGAGTCGGGGGTGGGGTGGGGTGGGCGGTTGGTGGGTAGGAAGAGGGAGAATAAGAAGGAACAATAATAAGAGCTGGGGGAGGAGGGGAAGTAGTAGTTACTGCCGCCCGGCTTTTCTGAAACACAGCTGTTGTGTAAAGCAAGATACAAAGGTACATCTGGACCTTGGCCTCCCTGTTTTTTCCAGGAAGAAGATGAAAGCTGTTTCTTGAAAGAGGCCAAGAGGCTGACCCAGGAGCCCGTCTCAGCTGGGAAAGGCGAGCCTGCTGGAGCCCCACATTTCTCCAGCTGCTACAGCTGGCCTAGGCCATCAGCATCCTCCCCTCCTCTGGCACCTGCTTGCCTCCACCAAGGGCTGGAGCAGGGGCAGAGAGTGGGCCTCACCGTGGGCCTTGGCCTTGTACAGCGCAGCCGTCAGCAGGAAGTTCACGATGTCCCCCGGCGCCACGTCCTCTGCACTCACTAGGACGATGGCATCGCCAGCCGCCTGCACGGCCACCAGGGCACCGCCGGCCACCAAGCTGGCCAGCTGGTAGGGGCCCTTACCTAGTGCTGGAGAGAAGGGGCCCAGTCGTAAGCCCTGCCTCCCTGGGCCTTTGCCCGCCTGCCAACCCCGCGTGCCCAGCTCTGCCAGAAGCAGGAGAAGAGAGGATGCTGAAGAGCTCCTCGTGGTCACCTCCCTCACCCCAGGCCCCGGAGACCTTGATTTCCATGAAAAGAAAGGGACGGGAGCCCCAGGTTGCCAGCCTCAGAGGGGAACGGACCTCCTGCACAGCACCTAAATCACTTCACAGGAAGCCTGGAAACAAGGCCAACCCTGGGGCATCTGGGCCCCCCCAAATGTCTCTCCATGGGCCTGTCCCCCTGACTGAGAGTCTACCATTCCGGCTGCTGCAATATTCAGAGCTGCCTGTGGGAGACGATGCCAGACCTGGTCTCTGCCCGCCTGATGTCTGAAGGGTAAAGGCCGTGCAGGCTTGGACTCAGCATTAGTGTTTACCTATTTATTTCGAACACGTCACTTTTGTGTCTCTTGGGTTCCTGCGGTTGTCGGTTGCCAGTAAGCTGGACAGAGGCATGGGTTTCCTAGACCATTGTAACAGCCTTGCAAGTGACCTCCCAGCCTCTGGGGTGCCCTGCCCTCCACAGTCACCTTCGTAGCCACACTCCCTGCTGCGACTCCTCGACGGCTCCCCTTGGCCCTCTGGATAGACGCCAAGAGCCCAGCTTGAATTCGGGGGTCCTGCACAGCCCATCCCCTGCCCCTGCCACACCGAGCTTCTCTCGCTCTTCCTTGTAAGAGCTGTGTGGTGTCCTGGCTTAGGGCCTCAGCACGCTGTCCCACCCACTCAGCGCAGTCCTCCCTGTTCTGTGCCCTGGGCCAATGCCTCCTCAATCTCTGGGGCCCAGCTCAAATGTCGCCTTCTTGGTGAAGCTCTCCCCGCACCCTCTCCCACCACACGCGACCATCCTCCCTCCCCTGTGCTCCGGCAGCCTCAGAGCACGGCACACGCTGATCACAGCTCTTAGGAGGAGGGTCTTGATCAGGGGTCCACGTCCGTCTCCCCTATCAGACGGGACACAGGCAGTGCTGTGCTGGGTTAACAATCAGCTCTCAAAAGACAAACAAACAAAACCCCTTTTGATAATGTTTGCTGATTTCCGTGGTGTAAATATTCCCACCAGTGGTCAACCTCAGACTACCGATTGAACGTGGAGTGAAGAACATGATGGGTTCTGGAAAGCCAGGGTGGGCCGGCTCCACAGCACCACTGGGACAGGTCTCCTTAACCATTGAATCCCCAGCACCCGGCAAGGGCCTGGACCAAAGAAAGTGCTGGCAGAAAAGCAGAGTAAGAATGGATGTGTGGGTGGGTGAGTGGGTGGAGGATGCTAGAAACAGCTTGTCCTTTGCCAGTTACTGCCACCCAAAATGCCACAGAAGGGAGAAATGCTGCTCAGAGCTGTCTTGCTGAAATGTCTTGCCTGGTGTCAGACAGACCCCACCTGTGCAGGGACTGCAATCTTCCCATTGCAGATTCATGCTTTTAGGAGTTAAATGTTTGGGCCATCAGGAGTCCCTCGGGGCTAACGTTTTGGTGGGACCGTAGTCACTGTGAAAGATCCTGCTGTATCCTGGTCCAGCCCTCATCTCGTGGACCTCCTAACTGGTATCTTTGTCCCTCTAGTCAGTCAGCCCTCATCTAGTGGACCCCCTAGTCAGTCAACCCTCATCTCGTGGACCCCCTAACTGGTATCTTTGTCTCTCTCTAGTCAGTCCTGCATTATTTCACCTGCCTTACTCCCACCAGGGGGATGTTTCTCAAAGCAAAATCTGATCATGCAGGTAACTGAGGACAAAGCCTTGGGCTTAGACGCATATAGGCCTGCTCCTGGCAGGATGATGCCTGGAAGTAGTGACAGAGGGCACCTCAGCAGTCAAAGGTGAATGGCCCCAAGGACTTGATGAGCAGCTAATGCTGCCAACCTGGCCCCACCACACAAAGATCAGTGCTGAAAACTACTGCTGGGCAGCTTCCAATCCCACCCACCCCCAGTGATTAAACTGACTAATTGGTTCTAACACTGGAGGTTTACCTCCCTGGGGGCTTTAGTCATGACCTGGTTAATGCAGAAGTTGGAGCATATCCTGGTGCCCTGCAACACTGGCTAAACTTGAAGATGAATCTGCCAGGCTGTGCTGGCAATAGGTTTTGCCCCAGCAAAGGATGAGGGGTTTGCACTTGCCTTCGCCAACTCAAAACTTCAGGAAACCCAGGACAGTGTTCTGCGGGCCTGATGAGCTAGATTGTAAAGGCTATGGGGCAGCACATCGTTACAAACGGGGTTTGCACTTCCTGGTGAAGCTGCACGGCATGAGCACAGCCCTGGGAAGCTAGCCCGGCCTGGGCTCTGGACAGAGGCTGCAGGCGTTGCTGGGGACAGAGTTCCGGGGCCTCCCTGGGCCCTGCACTGTCAGGGCTCTCTCTGCATGATGGAGTCTTCCTCCCCTGAGTCAGTGCTCTTCCAGGGCCTGCAGGGCCTCAGGATGATGGATGCTGTTGTGGCACCAGGGCAGGGACAGCAGTGCCCCAGCTTTCAAGACTCCACTTGGGGAGGATGAGCTTACCTTTGTTAAAGAAGTCACAGTCATATGCTGAAAGAGACAGAGAACAGAGACTTCTTGAGAAGCCTGGAACAGATGGACAGGGCCAAGGTCCCTAGCATCCCAGCTCTCTCTCCTTCCCCAAGGACCGGACCTGGCCTGCCTCCCAAACTCCAAGATCCAGACATGGTCATTGATCCAGATGTCTCAAGGTGTAGCAGATACAATGGCTCCTCTCTGTGCCCCCAACACAAGGCTCAAAGCCTGGCCCAGAGTAGGCCTTCAGCATGTACCTAATGAATGAATGAATGAATGAATGGATACTGGACAGAAGGGTGTGTTCTGTGTGACCCCAAAGGCCAAGAATAGAATCAAGGGGTGGAAGCTCCAATCGGAAATGTTGTGGAAGGTCCTGGAGGAATGCAAGGACAAGATAGAAGCTGGTTTTTCAAGAGTCTTGGGTAAGAAAGAGCCAGGGGCCTCCAGGATCCAAGCCTTTTCCAGATCCCTGGGTGCAGTTTCCATCAGGTGGTGACAAGCTCCTCCAAGTGTGTGCTCCATACGCCCTCTAGTGGCCCAATGCAGCACCACAGCCTGTTCCCCTGGCAAGTCAAACTAAACGGATTCCTTAGTCCCTTGGAATAAACGGGGGACTTTGCAGGGGCCACCTAAAGCCAGGAGCAAGACCATGAGAAACCAGTTGACCCAGCTGGTCTGGGACAAAGGCTAGGGAGGGGCCTCCCTCACTCACAGGCATGGTCTGAAGAGAGCCACCAACTGCACCCCACACTCTCAAACCCCTTGATGAACACTATGTCTTTGCGTTTGGCATCACCCTCTGGAAACAGCACTAGGAATCAGTAGACTGACGCACCATGTGGCTATGGGAAAGCATGTGCTTCTCCTCACTTGTGGACTCAGAAGGTTGAACTTGAAAATTAGAAGATTTTCAAGTCTCTGGTTTCAAGTGCGTACCAGGCCAACGGGAGGTCACCCAGAGAAGTCATCAAGAGCCAGCTCTCTAGAGACCCACAAACCTGGGTTCAAATCCCATCTCTGTCACTCATCAGCTGTGCATACTGGGACAGGTTCCTCAACCTCTCGGAAATTTAGTGCCCTCCTCTATAGGACAGGGACCACCACTAGCATCTGCCCCACAGACTTGTGAGGCCTGGATGGGAGTAAGGCAAGGGTGCACCTGAGGTACACAATGTAAGGGGACCTCAAAAATCTCTGTAATTAGGATATGTAATATTTTAGTACAATTTTTTAATTTCAAAATTAATGCAAGATACCCACGATGAACAAAATATTGACATTTTAAAATAAAGACAAAATCAGTGACAGCACCTTGCTGAGCCATACTGAAGCCCGAGGCAAAAGGAAAAATCAGTAATATTGAGCCCGTCATTACTTAAAGTTGTGATATTTTGTGCATCCAAGATGTTTTTGCATTCGTTTTGATTTTTTTAAAATAGTGCCTTAAAATGTGATTTATCTTGATTACTGAGTGTTTTGGTGCCCCCTTACATCTTGTGCTCCAGGCTCTGGCCTCATTTGCTTCACCCTAGTCCTGAATATTAAATGAGTTAATGCACAGAAGGCACAGGGCCTGGCACACAGTAGATACTCAGTAAGCGTGTGTTCCCTTCTCTGTCCTGAAGGATTTTTATGAGAGAAGTAGAAGGAGAAACAGACTGCATGAGGCCCCAAAGCATCAGTGGTGGAAGGGTCTCATGGTAAAATGGGCAAAGGAAAAGGAAGCCAAAGGCAGATTCTGCTCCATCTTCCTCTGAGGTCATCCTGCCTGGAGCTCTCAGGGCTCAGGACATGCCAGCACCCATGTCCCCACGAAATATGACAGCAACTTCAGTTCTAGCATAAGTGCAGTGCCAAGTGCTTTATGTGCATTATCTCATTTAAATCTCAGAGCCCGCTGCAAGACAGATACAGTTCTCTTACCCTCAATTACAACTCAGAGTGTAAGGAACATGCCAAGGTCATCCTGCTTGGTGAGACTTGAGTCTGAACCCAGACAGTGTGGCCCTAGCGCCTGTGTAATAACCACTGCACCCCAAAGTGAGGTGTATTGCGCCAAGAAGATCTTTGGTGTGCAGGAACAAATAATAAATAATCAATTAATTAATCATTTAGATTTCTGTGTATTTTATTTCATCTTTTAAATATTTACTTTTGTATGTTTTGTGACTTACATTTACACTGCTACTAATATATACATATATACATACAGGTTTCTATGTGTGTATATATATGTATGTGTGCTCAAAATGTTTTTACTTGATACCAAAAGCATCTGCAGACCACCACTGCTCCAAAAAAACTGCTATCTTGTGGTGCCTCTGATGTGCCCCGTGTATCTCAGCTGACAAAGGGTTTTCACATTCACTATCTCGTTTGACCCTCACAGTAAACCTGGTGGGACAGGTCTATTCCTATTTTTCAGATGAGAAAATGGAGCCCCAGAGAGGCTGGGGGACGTGTGTGAGGTCACACAGCTTGCAAATGGCAGCTCTGTGTCTGGAACCCAGGGCTCCAACTCCTGTGGTAAAGTGGTTAAGAGCACGGGTTTGCAGATGAGCCCTGGTTCCTCCACCAACCTGTGTGACCTTGAGCATGTTACTTAACCTCTCTCCTTCTAGCCCATTTCTCCAACTGTAAAACAGGAACAAACAGTCCTACTTCACAGGGTAGTTGTAAGAATTCAATGAATGCCACAGCGATGGGACCCCACTCTCCCCCTCGGGTGACTGGTCTGGACACTCACGGCAGAGGCGCGGGGTCCTCCAGTCGACGGCCACCCCGTGCTGGCAGCACTGGTGGGCATAGGCGGACACGCTGGCACAGAAGCACTCACAGTCGCCGCCCCGACTGCACCCACATGTGTCTGTCAGGCAGTTTGAGTAAAACCAAGTGACATCCACCTGGAGGAGGTCACAAGTCAGAGGTCAGATGTCAGACCCTGAATGTTAGCCCTTCCGCTTCTGGGCTGATGCCACTTAGCCTGAAGGAGCAGCACACACGTGAAGGGACCACAGGACGGGGCGAGCTGCCCGTGTGGGGTGAGGGCAGAGAGGCAGGCAGCTGAGAGGGAGACGCTACCTCCATGGCCCAGGCAGAGCCTGCTTTTGAGAACTAAGCTCTCTCCTTCCCCAGCCCTAGGCTATTGCATCCAGGGGCTTAGGGGGTGGCTGTGAATCCCCAGCTGAGGGCTTCGAGGCCCCTGAGGGGACCGTGCAGAGCTAAGCACCAGCTCTCCCCTGTCTCTGCTGAGGGCTGATGCCACAGCGTGAGGGGTCTGTGTTCCCCATTCAGGAGAACTTCCTGATGGGGAGGAAGAGCCAGACTGAGATAGGCTTGAAAAGGGCACAGAAGCTGTTTGACTGTCTGTCTGTCCCAGGTCATCTGGGCAAACAGAACAGACTCATCTGAGGCAGACCAGGGGCAGGAGCATGGCGGAGGTGAGTCTCCCCTCTAGACCTGAGGTGTCTCTCCAAGGCATGCGGAGCGGGGCGGGGGGTGGGGGTCTGAGAGCAGAAGGGATTACAGGGAGGGTGGGGAGGGGCTCAGAAGCAGCCAAGCCCGGGGTCCACTCACCACAGGGTGGCAGGTCTCAAACGCCTCGCTAAGCAGGACGCTGCACTCCTTTTTGGCAAAAGGTTCTCGGAGAGGATTCAGGACACATGTGTCTCGGGGGTCGAGGGTGTCTGGGCACTGAGGGGGCAAAGGCAGCACTGTTGATCTCCCTACCCTCAAATGCCTCTTGCCTGATGTGATGGACAGACTCTCAGAGTGGCTCCCTTGATCCCAGCCTCCTGTGTTCATATCCTTGTATAATCCCCTAACCTTTGTGGGACCAAACGGACACGTCGACAAAAGACAGCAAAGGTGACACATGGATGTGGCTATGTGCCGGTGACTGCATTGTCACATTGCATAAGACTGTAGAGCCCATCTGGCTGGAGTCTCTCCCTCGCTGCCTGTGAATGACACATGGCAGGAATGGTGGGTGGTCCCTAGGAACTAAGGGTCATCCTGGGCCAACAGCTCACAAAAAACCTAAATCTCTCAGTTCTACGGCTACAAGGAATTGCTGTCAACGACCACATGAGTGGCCAGAGAAGCAGATCCCTCTCTAGTCGAACCTTCAGGTGAGAGCCCAGCCCTGGCTGACACCTTGGCTGCAGCCTGTGATACTGAAGGCAGAGAAGCGAATCAAGCTGTGTCCTGATTCCTGACCCAGAGAAACGGTGAGATAATACATGTGTGTGGCTGGATGCTGCTAAGTCTGCAGGGATGTTGTTACACAGCCACAGAAAACTGATACAGATGTCCCTGAGGTCTGCTGCACCTCCTCCCTCAGGCCTGCAATGTCACTGGAGCCCCCCAGGGTATGCCCAAGGGGATTATCAAGAGAGAAATGACAGTGAAGGGTGAGAGGAGGGAAGCAACAAAGGTTAGTCACCCACTCAGCTTCTCTAAAATTGAATGGGTTAGAGCGTACTTTTCTGAGGCTGTGAGAACAGCCTTGTCCTACCTCAGAATTACATTGTCCTGCCTCCAGGCCATGCCTAACTTCTCCCCTGACCCCAGTCTATACAGGCTTACCTCCATCTACTCCCCAACAGAGAACTAGGAACCTAAGGTCACTCAGTCCAGGACAGGCAAATACGTAACACTCATATCGGCAGTCTCTAATGCAGCACCCATGGCAGACATAACTAATCAATCACAGTTCTTCCAGATGAGCCTGACACAAGTGTTGGTATTTCTCAACACAGCTTTCTAGGCAGCCTCATCTGACTGATCATATTTTTCACATGAAGTAAAATCAATTCACTCTCCCTCTTCCAGCTCCTTCACTTCACAACGGACCACAGAGAAGATGGGACTTATTCAAGGTCACCCTTGAGTCACCCATCCAGCAAGTCACTGGATGATCTAAGGTAAGAACCCAAAATAATAAAACAAACAAAAAAAGAAAAACAAAATTAAGTAAAATAATTTTTTATATAAAAAACTAAGACAAGAACCCAGGTCTCCTGCTGTTAGCTCAGTACTGTTTCCTCCCATTGTTCACAGCTTGGCAGCTTCAGTCAGACATCAGCCAAACCTCAGAGACATCCCTAGTCATTTCTGCCTCTGCTAATATCGTCCTCCCTCTCAGAGGCCTTCTCTCTGATACATTCATCCATCCAAGTATGGTCTATCCAAGACCTAGAGTCTGTCATACAGAGTGAAGTAAGTCAGAAAGAGAAAGACAAATATTGTATGCTAACTCACATATACGGAATCTAAAAATGGTACTGATGAACTCAGTGACAAGAATAAGGATGCAGATGCAGAGAATGGACTGGAGAACTCGAGGTTTGGGAGGGGGCGGGGGGTGAAGGGGAAGCTGAGACGAAGCGAGAGAGTAGCACAGATGTATATATACTACCAACTGTAAAATAGATAGCCAGTGGGAAGTTGTTATAGTACAAAGGGTGTTCAACTCGAGGATGGAAGATGCCTTAGAGGACTGGGAGGGGGAGGATGGGGGGGACTCGAGGGAGGGAGGGAATACGGGGATATATGTATAAAAACAGATGATTGAACTTGGTGTACCCCCCCCAAAAAAATAATAAATTTAAAAAAAAAAAAAAAAAAAAAGTATGGTCTATCTTTTAAGTACCACAGCAGTCCCACCACCTTCAGGAAGCCTTCTCTGATTGCCTCAACCCATGTAGGTCTCTCTTGGTCTCTCCTTTGTGCCAGACCTATCACCAGACACTGGGGGCACAGAGATGGGTAAGATGGTCATGCTTCAACAAGCTTCATCTTCCCTACTAGGTGGTCATCTCTCTTTGGACAGAGACTTTGTTTCCTTCCCAGCCCCAGCCCTCCCACCAGGGCTTGGTCCAGGGTCTGATTTGTGAGATAGGACAGTGCAGGTCCTCAGGCCACAGGACAGAGTCCAGGGCTGAGGATGCCAGGTCGGAGGCTGAGAGAGAGGTTGCACAAGCAGCCTTGCACCAATGTCCCTCTTCCCTGACCTGTAGCCAGGTTCTCTCAGTGCTGACCAGGGTCCCTCTGGGTGAGGGAAGTGAGCCAGCTTGGAGAGGCTTTACCTCGACCGCAGCCCAACTGCCACCAAACTCCTGGGGGTTAGTTAACTCTAAGTTCTCTGGGGTCCTCATCTCATTGATGGTCTTTAAGTCAAAGTTCCCACAGAGTCCTGCCAGCTGGCCCTGAAAGAAGAGAGAATGGTCAGTTTCAGGCATTCCAAGGGTGAACCATGGGCAGAGGGGGTCTCCATGAGCCTAAGAGTCTCCATGGGCCCAGAAGCAACTATGGGGGTCACAGTGTGCAGAGAGATAGATGAGTCAGAGGAGAAGGGGCCCAGAGTGGGGTGGGGCAGATAGGACAGAAGGCACGAGGCTCCCGGCTCTTTGGCAAGGGTACAGCTCATGCAAGGATGCCCAGGGGTTGGCTTGGATCTAGGCAGTAGCACAGGGCCCATGAGGGTCATTGCTCACGTGACTACCTGCCACTGTGGCCCCGCCTGAATGTGCACCGTGGTTCTCTGGTCCCATAAGAGGGTGACGTGCTCCCGTGGGAAATGCACCAGCGTGAAAAATCCTGCTTGCCACGTATGGACCTCCTGATTCTCGTCCAGGAAGCTCTCCGGACTCTAGGGGGACAGAGGTGGCCATTCTTGAGGCCAGAGTGTCCCCCAACACCTAGGTCAGCTGGGCCTGGTTACAAGTCACTGCCCAGCCTCAGGAATTCACCAGTTCCTCTGCCTCCCTCATGCCCTGACGTTGACCTCTGGGTTCCTGGCTGTAGCCAAGGAATTCAGTCCTGGCTGATGACTCAGTGGCTCCAAGAGAAAACGCGAGGGTAAGGAAACCAGTGCTTAGCTCTCTTCTGCCCCCTATTAACAGGCAAATTGTCTACACAACCTTCACTTGCACCGGGCCTTACAGGATTTCCTGAGTCGTCATCGAAGATGATGAGTGAGTTCCCAACGTTGATGGAAATAAATTTCCTGCAGATGATGCCAGAGCTGTAGCAGTTTACGTTCTCTACAATCACAGAAAAGCTGAAATCTGATGTGCTCTGCGGAGAAATAAGTTATTGCATTAAACCAGGGAGGAAAGAGATTCTGCTGAGAGACGGAGGGTAGAGGGACACAGACTCTGAAATAGTTTTCAACCCATTTCTACTTCACACGAGCTGTGTGACTCTCAGCAACTTACTTCAGCTCTCTCAAGCTCAATTTTGTTTTGTGTTCCTGGTGCCGTGTTTAGCATGTAGGGACTCTCCAAAAAGGGTCTGATGAATGAATGAATGAATACATAATAGGGATGGCTGGTGTTGACAGGGGTGTGGGGGAAGGGGCACTGTCTTATACACACTGATGAGAGTAACGTTAGCCTTTTTGGAGGGCAATTTGCTGGCACTGGACAACATTCTAAATGTATCACTTTTATAGCAATTCTACTTCTAAGAGTCTGGAGACACGTCCACACAAGTAGTCACTGAGCGTTTAAATATTGACAACAACCTAAATGTCCATCAATGGTGAATAATAAAACAAACCAGAGCACATCCTTTCTGTGGAATTCTACAGAAAGAAGAAAATTTTACTGGCTATATGAGATAATGTCCAAAGTATACTATTAAGTGACAAAAGCAAATTGCGGGACTCTATTCATAGAAACTAAACAAAATGTGTGTATGTGTGTCTGTCTGTCTGTCTTATGAAAAATGACCTTGCAGTATTCACACCTGTTATAAGCGCTTATTCAGCAGGGAATAGGAACAGAAGAGATGCGAAGAGGAATATTTGTTTTTAATATATGCTTCTACATTGTTTTAAATGTTAGTGAAGAGCATGTAAAACCTTTGAAATTTAAAAAATAAAATAAAGCGAGGTCTATAATCTTTGTCTTGTGGAGTTATTAAAATCATGTGAAAGACCCCAGCACAGTGCCTGCTCCCTAGATAGGACTTATTACATAAACGGTTTGTCATTGGGACTTCCCTGGTGGCACAGCGGTAAAGAATCCACCTGCCAATTCACCAGGGGACACGGGTTCAAGCCTTGGTCTGGGAAGATCCCACATGCCGCAGAGCAAATAAGCCCACGAGCGTCAACTACTGAGCTCAAGTGCCACAACTACTGAAGCACACGCACCTAGAGCCCACGCTCTGCAACAAGGAGTAGCCCCCACTCTCTGCAACCAGGGAAAGCCCATGTGCAACAACAAAGACTCAACACAGCCAAAGATAGATAGATAAATTAATTAATTAATTTTTTAAAAAAGGTTTGTCGTTACTATTATCATTATCACTGTTACTGTTCCTCTTACTATTATTTGATGAGATGGACAGGCCCTTAGCACAACCAAGGTCCCTGAATGTGACTGAGGCACTCTCCCATCTGCCTTGTTGGTACCCTTTTCTCCTTCCCGAGGGGATCCTACCCCACATCGCCATTCCTTTTCCTCTGGGTGAGCTGGTGGCTTTAATACATGACTCCTTTAGCACACCAACTCTCTAGTCAGATATCTTGACTTCAACTTGACCCCAATTTTGTCCCTGACTAGTTGTGTGACCTCGGGTGAGATACCAACTTCCCTAAGCCCAAGTTGCTCCAGCTATAACACGGACTCAATAAACTCTGCCTTGCTGTAAGAATTAAGTGAAATAATGCTTTAAAATGGCTTGGTAGACCACTGGGCATATAATAAAGGCCCAGAAAGCATTTGCTTTTACTATTACAGATAGAAAAACCACTGGCACCCGAGAGGGCAAGGTTATAATGGTGAGTGGACAGGCAGTGGGGTATTTATGACTGGCGGGCTCTGTCCAGCCCCAGTGTTGCTCCTCAGCACTTCTTTGAGTCTCTAAATTGTCACACACCAGGGCTTAGATCCTCAAACCCACCCAATTATGCATCAGCTGCTCTGGGTGCCCATGAAGCCAGCTGTGCAGACACACCCAGGCACTCACCTTGACCAGGTGCACTTTGCAGGCCCCCACGAAGTCAAACGGGAGCCCATCAAACGTGCGGTAGTGCCGGTCGCCATAGGCCGTGCAGGTGGAGGCGCAGGGGTGGAGCGCACACTGGAACGAGCCGTGCTGGCACACACTGAAACACAGGTGCCCAGACCCCTCACAGGGCATGCCCCACCCCCACCCTGAATATCCACGACCAAGCCGCTGCCCATCAAAGTGCCCACTGTGTGTCCCTGGGCCGGGTGTCAACACACATCATCAACCTCCAAATGCCCAAAGAGTGCGAGGGTGGGTCCCCATTTATGTAGGAGACGCTGGAACTCAGAGAGGTTAAGCCAATAAATAACAGAGTCAAGACTGAATCCATATCTATTTGACTCCAATGGTCACACTCTCTTTACCACTCCTATCATTCATTCACTCATTCATTCAACAAGTAATAAGCATCAAATATATCCCAGGCACTATTCTAAGGATTTGAGATACATCAGTGAACAAAACAGCAAAACACCACTGCCCTTGGGAAGCTTATATTCTAGAGGAGGAAGTTACACACTAAATAATAAAAAATAATAAGTAAGCACGAGCAGGTAATAGAGTGGGTAAGAAGGTGATGAGTGCTCTGGGGGGGGTAGAAGCAAGATAAAGGGGATTGGGAATGTGTGTGTGGGTGGTTTGTAATTTTAAATAAGGTGGACAGAGGGATATGTGAGCAGAGACTTAATGGAGGTGAGAAAATTAAATATATGGACATCTGGAAGAAGAGCACCCTGGGCAGAGGGTACAGCCTTTGCAAAGCTCCCGAAGAACACTCAGGAAGACAACACGGCTAGAATGGAGAGTGTAGGAGGAGAGGAGGAATTCAGGGAGGTAACAGAGGTCCAGATCCCATAGGTCCAAGAAGGCCATTGTAAGAATGGCAGCTTTGCTAGGAGTAAGTGCGGGAGTGTTTGGAGGATTTAATCACAGGAATAATAGGATCCGATTTATGTTCGACTCTGGCTGCTGCATTGAGCCTAAGCTGGAGGGTGGAAGCAGAAAGATCAGTTGAGAGGTTATTCTGCAACTTAGGAAAGAGATGATGGTGGCTCAGAGCAGGGTAACAGCAGTGAAGGAATGAGATCCAGATTCTGGATCTATTTGAAGGCAGAACCCAAAGGATTTGCAGACTGCACGAAGGTAGTAAGAGAGACAACTCAAGGATGATTCCAGGTATTTTGGCCTAAGCAACTGGAAAAACGAAGTCTTCCTCCACCTAGATGGGGAAGGCTGAGTGAGAAGCAGGTCTGAGAGGGAAGGTCAGGTGTTCGGTTTTGGGCCTGCTGGCATCTGAGATGTCCATTAGACACACATGTGGTGATGTCAAGTGGGCGGCTGGATGTGTGAGTCTGGAGTCCAGGAGTAAGGTTTGGACTATGGGTAGAAATTTGGGAATCATATGCCAGTGGATGGGCCTTATCGCCAGGAGACTGGGTGAGGTCACCAACGGAGCGAGTATGAATACAGAAGAGGTACCTCGGGGCACTCAATATGAAGAATTTGGAGAAGAGGAAGAGTCAGCTGAAGAACCTGAGAAGGAGCGGCAAGAAAGGCAGGGGGGAAAAGAAGAGAGGAATTTCAGAGCCACATGAAGAAAGGTATGAAGTGGGACTTCCCTGGTGGCACAGTGGTTAAGAATCCGCCTGCCAATGCAAGGGACACGGGTTCGAGCCCTGGTCTGGAAAGATACCACATGCTGTGGAGTAACTAAGCCCATGGGCCACAACTACTGAGCCCACGTGCTGCAACTACTGAAGTTCGCATGCCTAGAGCCCATACTCCACAACTAGAGAAAGCCTGCTTGCAGCAACAAAGACCAAACGCAGCCAATAAATAAATAAATAATAAATAACTTAAAAAAAATACACCAAGCTTGACCTGAAGCTACTTTACACAGGATCTTGTGCCCAAGCTGACCCCTTGGAAGAGTCACTGGAATGTGATGTAGGGCCAGGAAGGAGAAAGCAGGTTCCATTGGGTGCTGAGCTCCACTGGAATGAGCTGGCCAGACCTCTTCAAGGAGTCCTCATCCTGTTTCCTTCCCCTCTTCATCCTAGCCCCACCAGTCTAGCTGATGCACTTCAGCCGTTTTCCAGAGAGTTGTAGGAGCCAGGGATCAGTGGTCCCTGAGTGTCCTCTGGCCCTCTGGGGCAGTGGAAGAGCCACCTTGATCCTGCAGACACATCAGGGCTGGAGGAGCACTGGGGCTCTCAGAGCCCCAGAAAGCCAAGGCCAGGCCCTCTGCAGGAGTGCAAGGGCACAGGGGGAATGTCAGGGAGGCTCCACGTGCCTCCGCGCGCCAGGAACACAGAGCACATCTGGCATAGGAGGCCGCAGCAGGAGCCGCCCAGCCTGGGAGACATGGGTTGAAAGGCCTCATTGGTTGTTGGGGTAGTTATAAGGCCTTTGGGGGGGTCATTGGGTGAACCTCAAGATTTAGGTGATTACAAGGTGGGAGAGAGTCTCAGCGCTCCCACAAGCAGAGGACAGGTGGAGAGTGCGAAAATAAGTTACTTAAAAGAGAATCACGATAGGTCCTTCCAGGAGCCAAGCCTTGGGAAAGTGAGTTCACATGAGTTAGGCACAGCAGCCCTGGAAGCCTGCGGGGATACTTAGGAGGTTGAGACTCTACTCACTTCCAACCCCTGCTGCTTGGCTCAGGGCAAGCTCTGCAGAACTGGCCCCAAGTCTGTTTTCACAGAATCCAGTCCAGGTTCACACACTCTCACGTGTGTATACTTACATTAACGGATATACGGTGTGCAAATATATTCACATATACACTCGCTCTCATATATAGGCATGTACGTATTCATAGGAAATCACAAATGCACATTTTACATATTGTTCACTGACATGTAAATACAAATACGCACACCCAGTGCATGCACATATTCGCACACTTTGCACATACATGTCCCCACCTACTAAATGGAGGCAGAGGCACACGAATGTATATAAACACAGCTGTATACATGCACAAACTCATACCCGTATGTATTCACTAACACATTCAGATGAATGCCCATCTTTTCACATACATGGACGTGCATATACATTCACATATGCCGTCTATGTATTCTGGACACGTGCCCACCCTTACATACCCATATAAATACATAAACACACCGTCATGATTACAATACACATCTATACACATTCATATACATATTTGATCAAACTCACATTCATGTAAATACTCACAAAAACACCCCCCAAAATTCTATGTGTACACTTGTATGTATCCACAAACCCACACATAGCACACAAACACACAGCATGAATGTGAATGTGGTTGAAGGGGGAATGCTAGATTGTACTGGTGACCGTGCATCGATATCCATCCCCACTCCCAGCAGAAAGCAGAGCCCAGATGGGGCCTCACTTACCAGGAATGGCAGGGAGACATGACCTGGTCCCCAGGGAAGTACTCCTTCCCCTTCCAAGTGCATGGGCACTCCTCTGGCAGGAAACATGCATCCCCATGTCTGAGCAGGCTGTAAGGACACAGCAGGCAGGTGGTCAGGAGAGCACCCTTCCCATCTCTGCCACCTGTGGAGGATCCTGTATCCACATGGATGCCTTGGGGTGGCTCTCAGAATTTACTCTGGAAAAGAGTGACCATGTACCTACCACCATCCTGCTGCTGCCCAATGGGGTTCAGAGGCACCTCAGTATCTGGAAAAACCCGAAACAGACTTGGTCCTGCTCAGAAGTCTCTGCCATACATCAGGAAGCAAGGCTCAGCGCTACCGGCCAACCACCCCCCCCAACCCCCGGCCAGGCTGGATGCCAGTCGTCCTGCAGGCACTAACTGTATACTAGTGAACAGACCATGACATGGGCATTGACCCTCCTACCCAGGTGGCTCATGGACTGATGAGTACACTTACACTGAAAAGAAATGTTAAAGGGAATTTTTCAGGAAGATGGAAACTCAGATCCACATGAAGGAATGAAGAGACCCAAGAGTGGAAAATATGTTGGTAAATATTTTTTTAATTATTTCTTAATTTCTTTAAGAGATAACTGAGCCTTTAGAGTGAGATTAACATCAATTAATTGTGGGGTTTATAACACATGTAGAAATAAAATGTGTGACAATAACAGTACGGAGGACAAGAGGGAAGTAAATGAAAGCAGACTGGTGGAAATAGTCTACATAAAGTGGTAAAACATTAATTCATGGTAGACTGTGATAAGTGAAAGATACATACTGTAACCTCTGGGGAACCACAAAAATAAAAAATACCAGGATGTACAGTTAAAATGAAATAAAGGAGAAAAAATAGAACACTAAAAAATACTTAACCCAAAAGAAGAAAGAAAATAAGAAAAAACAAAGAACAATAGGACAAACAGATAACAAATAACAAGATGGCAGTATTAAACTCAATCCAATTACATCAAATGCAAATGTATAAACCCTCTAATTACAAGGGAGAAACTGTAACATTGGCTAAAAGAGCAAGACCCAACTATATTCTGTTTACAAAAGACACAGCTGAAATACAAAGGCACAGACACGCTAAAAGTGAAATGATGGGAAAAGATATCATGTAAACAGTAGTCACAAGACAGAATGGCTATATTAACACTACACAAAGTAGACTTCAAGACAAGTAGTATTAACTGCAATAATGAGGGATATTTCATAATAATAACAGTCAGTTTATCAGGAGAACATAACAATCCTAAACAGGCCTGCACCAAGTATCAGAGCTTCAAAAACAGAAGCAAAAACTCACAGAACTAAAAGGAGAAAAGAGACAAAAGCACAATTATAGTTGGCGATTTCAACATTCTTCTTCATTAATGACAGAACAAATAGGCAAAAAATCATCATAGAGGTATCTACAAATTTCACAACTTAGGATGAACAACAAAAACACCAAATATCTATGAATAGATTCAATGACAAATGTGCAAAGCTTTAGGTGAAAACTGTGAAACGCTGCTGAGAGAAATTGAAGAAGGCCCAGTAAATGGAGCAATAATGACATATTTGTAGATTGGAGGACACATTAGCATGAAGATGTCAGTTCTCCCAAACTGATCTATAGATTCAGCACAATCCCACTCAAAATCCCAGAGGCCGTTTTGTAGAAATTGGCAAGCTGATCCTAAATTTACAAGGAAATTCAAAGACTTAGAAGTGCCAAAAAAACTTTGAAAAGGAACGAAGTTGGAGCACTATCAATTTCTGATTTCAGGACTTACTATAAACCTTCAGAAATCAGGACAGTGTGATATTGGCCTAAAGATGGACTAATAGATCAATGGAACAAATAAAGAGTCCTGAAATAGATCCACATGTATACAGCCAATTGATTTTTTTTTAAAGTACAAAAACAATTCAATAGGGAAAGGAAAGTGTTTTTTTTAATGGGGTAGAACCACTGGATATCCATCAGAAAAAAATAAAATAAAATAACTTCATTTTACAGCATATACAAAATACAATAATTTTAGACAGATTATAGACCCAAATGTAAAAGCGAAATTTATAAAGCTCCTAGAGGAAAATATAGAAGAATATCTTTGGAACCGTGGCAAAGATCTTAGGACATAGAAAGCACTAATCAGAAAGAAAAAAGTGACAAGGTAGACATCACCAAAATTTTCAACTTCTGCTCATCAGAAGTTTTTAGACATATTAAGACACTTTAAGTAAATAAACAGGCAAATCATAGACTGGGGAAAATATTTGCAATACATATATCTGACCAAGGACTTGCATCCAGAATACATAAAGAACTTCTGCAACTCAATTTTTCCAAAAAATCAACTAAACAAAAAGTGAGCAAAAGACTTGAGTGGACACTTTACAAAGCAAGATACGCAAACGGCCCAACAACACATGAAAAAGGACTTATCATTAGTCTTCAGGGAAATACAAATTACAACCATAACGTTATTTGACTATGCTCTCGCTAAAATAGCAAAAATGAGAAAGACTGAAAACATCAAGTGTTAGTGAGGATGTGGAGAACTCTCACACAATGAGAGCGTGAAATGGTACAAATGCTTTGGAAAATAGTCTGGCAATTTCTTATGTAGTTAAACATACATCTACCCTACAACTCAGTTCCACAGTGGAGTGTTCATCCAGGAGAATGCAGCCTTATTGAAAATAGCCCAAACTGTAAATAACCCAAATATGCATCAGCCTTTGAGTGGACAAATCAATTACTGCACATTTCAACAATGGAATACTACTGAGTAATAAAAAGAAGCAAGCTACTGGAAAATGCAACAATGTGGATCAACCTCAAAGACATATGTTAAGGAGAAGAAGCCAGACATCAAAGGGTAGATACTGTATGATTCTACTTTCATGAAGCTCTAAATAGGCAGAGTCTATCTCTGCCAAAATGAATCACTGTGGTGCAGGGGTGGGGGACGTACCAACTGGGAAAAGGCATAGAGCATGAGGGAATTTTTTGAGGGGAAGGAAGTATTGTATATCTTGATGGAGGTGTGGGTTACAAGATGGTATAAATTTGTCAAAGCTTAGCAAACTGTATACTTATAATCTGTGTTTTACTGCGTATAAATTAGCCTCACTTTTAAAAACATTCAAAGGAAAAAGAGTGAGACATGAAAAATTCATTTGACGCTCCATATTTAAGGAGGGGCCCATCATTTTGTAGAGGAACCCCCAAAGTGTCAGCTTCTAGAGTTTTTTTTTCTCTTGGCCCAGCCAATTTTTAGGAGAAGAATCATCTTTCATTTCCTGCCTGCAAGGCAAAAACTCTGATGCCACCATCCCGGGAACCAAGCTGGGGAGGAAGGCTGGGTCCCAGTAGGCTTTCACTCAGTCTCCCTATTTTCACTCTGCATCTCATCCCTGCCTGTGTCTCCGAGATCAAAGTCTCTGATTTGACTTTTCTAGAGACTCTTACCACCTTTCTCTGCTGGATAGGGTTTGGGAATCTGGGGGTTTAACTGCTCCTTACACAGACTTGCAACTCACTCTCCTGTCTTGCCCCCACCGCCCCTCCTTCTGAGACGCCTGGAGCCTCCTGTTCCTGACGCTGTCAACATCATGTAGGCTGTTTCTCCTTGGCCTTCCCCTCTACAAGCATCAGTTGTCAACCTCTGCCCTGCAAGGTCAGTTTCTACAGAGTGACCTTCATTTCTTCTTCAAAAACTGTTGACCCATCTTATGTCACTGTCATCCCATTCCTATTCTCTTTGTCCCTGGTGATTTATACTTTTTTTGCCCCATTACCAACATTTCACTGTGGTTGTGAGAGGAAGCAGGAAAAAAATGAAAAAGCATGTGCTTAATCCACAACTTCTACCTGAAGCTATTTAACATTTCTAAGCCTCCGTTTTTTCATGCGTAAAACAGGGCTAAGGACACCGTCTTTCCAAAGTCATTATGAGAATTTAATTATAGGCCTGGGCACACTGCCTAGCACTTAGTAGAGACACAATAATTATTCGTTTCTTGCCCTTCCTTTCCCCATAATTGCATCAGACACCAGTGACGGGCTGGCTCACCACCTTCCATCTTCACCCCCAGGAGCTTCCCTACTGCCCACCATCCACTGGGGGTTGGGTCGCAGCCTTCCCTACCGCCCATCATCCACCACTCCCTCCTGGCCTTTTGCAGACCTGCCTGCATCCCTAGAACCTTCTGTGTGCCCATCACAGACAGGAGCATGCAGAGAGGAGCTCTGGCCTCTGTCTTCAAGGTGCCCTAAATTTGTGGAGCACCCTCTCCTTAACTGTTAAGGGACCCTCTCGTTCCAGACCCTCTCAGGGGCCATTTGCACATGCTTGGGATGCAACCAAAGGAAGACAATGCCATCACTCACATAGAGTGCTTATTCTGTGCCATTTTACAGATGAGGAAACTGAGCCTCAGCGAAGTTAACTGATTCACCCAGTAAGTGGTGAAATCAGGACTCAAGCCTGACTCCAAAGTTCGTGCTCCTACCACTGTGCTACACTGCCTAGTGGCCCCAGAGCCCTTGGCTCAGCACCAAGATGCAAAAGAATTTGGAATGGCACAGACAGCCCCAGACCTCTGCAGTGGCCCAGGAGCAATACATAACACCCAGAGATTCTAAGAAACACCATGGAGAGGGGCAGAGGGACCAGAGGTCCAGAGGGCCCCACATAGGGGTTGCTAGCTGTCATTGGGAGCCCTATCCCAGCTCCCAAGAGAATGTTCCACCATGGCAGGAAATGCCTGTCCTTCCTTTACAAGTTGAGACTGTAACAATTTCCCTTCCACAAGCCCCTGTGGAGTGGGTATAAGCTCTTCACAGGGCATTTGACACAGCACGTGAGCCACTAGGGCAAATACCCCAAGAGGTGATGGGGCTTCAGCACTAAGAAGGGGACGAGGACAAGTTCTCTGGAGGGCTTGCTGTGCCCGGCTCCTCGTAGGCACTGTCTTCTTGGGTGTTATCTGCCCTCAATTTACAGATAAGCAAACTCGGGCTCATAAAAAGTGATTTGTCTGACATCACATAGCTAGTGACAAACATTAAGTTCTCTGGACTGTGGATGCGCTTGGCACAGCCCCAGGACCTGGATTGAACTTTGAGAGGCCTGGACCAGTGGAAGAGGATTCGGGTACTGTCCTGCTCAGACTGGTCCTTCAAACAAACAGCCAGCACAGCCTCACAGGCAAGAAAACTATTTCCCAAGTGGTCCTGTAACTTGTCAAAGGTCACCCAGCCCTTAGAAATCTTCACATCCTATCCTACCCTTCAGAGCCTGGGGATTGAAAAGGAGCCCTGCTCCGGTTTCGGGATCTTCTGAGTTAAACTAATCCCTAATGTTGGACATTGCTTTAGAACCTTGCTACTCAAAGTGTGGTCCCCAGACCAGCAACATTGGCACCTCCTGGGAGCTTGTTAGAAATGTAGAGTCTCAGGCCTAGGGGTCCTGCGCGAGTTCTCCAGACCTCACAGGGGTCCCTGGTGGATGCTCTTGCCTGGAAAAGGGCAAGCTCATAACCCACATCATGACCTCTGTAGGGGACAAGACCCCAGGTCTCACAGAGCCAGCATGCGCTGGCCAAAGGGCAGGGTCTGCAGTAAGCAGAGTTGGGTTTGGGTCATGGATCCTTGGGCAGGCCACTTCCCTCCAACCAACCCTTGGTCTCAGTTTCTTCATCTGCAAAATGGGAATAATGATTCTCCCCTGCTTTCTCCCAAGGATACTCTGAGATCGAAGAAGATCATTATATCAAGGTGTTTTAGAAACAGCAAACGCCAACTGAATCTTCCCTCCCCTTCCTACCCTAGAAGCCCTGACCCTCTTTCTCACTTCTTTTGGCTGCCAGGTCTGGGCTGGGACTCCCAGCTGAGAGCACTGGTCTCTGCCCAGGCTGAAGGACACAGCTCAGCCCTGCCAAGTCATGGGATGAGGCACCTAACTGTCTTTTCAGCCTAGACCTGAAGCAAGACCAGAATCAGGAATGAGAACTGGCAGAGCGGGGCACTGGGCCCCTGCAGCCACTTTGGCATACAGAGCACCCATGAGGCAACCCACAAATCTCAGCTCATGCAGGTCACCCAGCTGCGAAGGCAGCATCTCAGGCACTCAGGAAGGAGACTACTTCCACTGGGTGGGGCCTTTCTTTTCTAAGTATTACTGGGGCCTGAGCCCTCTACCTGGTCAGAATTTTGCAGGGATAAAAGTTGAGAGCTAAACATGGGTTTCCTCTCCCACGGTCTTCAGCCATGAGACCTCTAGAGCATGCTTGGCACCCATCCAGTGATTGGCTCCTCATTTAATCCTCACAACAGTCTCTTGAGGTGGTAGGAATTATCACTATTCCCATTTTACAGATAAAAAGCTGAGCCTCAGAGGGAGAGGGTAGGACACTTCCTTGTCCAAGGTGACATGCTGGTGAGAAGCAGAGGTGGGTAGACTCCACTCTGGCTTGGGTCCCACCCTCCTGCTCCTTCTCAGACTCCTTGCTGGGCCTTTTGCTGTCACTGGCCAGCCCTGGGCTGTGCCTCCCTGCAAGGCTGTGTGAGGTTTTCCCTGTCCCTCACTCCACCCTGTGGTCCCCGGTTCTGCCAACCTTCAGGAGTGGTAACCCATGGCAACATGGATACATACCCTTGGGGACAGGCGCATCCTGAGAGGCAGGGGCCACGGGCTGGCATGCTCAGGTTCAGCAGCTGCTGCTCACACGTCCTCTCTCTGCTCAGCTCAGGGTCAGTGTGCAGGTCACTGCAGTTCACGAAGACCTGGCCTGCTGGGCAGGCAGCAGCTGGAGGAGAAAAGGGTGGTGCTGGCAAGAGCCTGGACACTCAGCAGGATGCTTGGAACACTGGACCTGGGGTGGGTTCCTGGGCTGTAGTGGGGCCAGGGAGACCTGGGTGCCAACATCTGGCAGATGCAGGCAGAGATGGGGCTCCGATGCTTTCTCACGCCCTGGCTGCCCCTGAGGCATTTCTTGGGTTCCCAGGTGCACATGACAGTGGTCAGGAGGGGTGTGTGCTGTCCCACAATAGGACAACCAGTACCAATTATTGGAGGTGTCCTTTCCACCAGGCATCGTTGCAGGCTCTTCGCATGCATTTTCTTATTTAATCCAGCAACAACTATGTGAGGTATTACTATCCTACACTTTCCCATATAATGGAAAGAAGCCACTTCTGCTCTCAAAAGGCATGATAAGGTGAGAGGAAGTGCCGCGGAGGGACCAGGAGAGGAGCCAGAAAGGGGATAGCCATGCAGTGCAGCAGGGTGGCCAGGGGACTTTTAACAACAGGGAAGTCAGGGGACTTTAAACAATAGGGAAGTCGACTTCCCATTTACCTGTATTTCTGTGACATAAACCCACTCTCTCTCCTCAAGCCTTCAGCCAAGTTGGCCATGTACACTTATACACTGTGAGTGATCTTTTTTAGGGGAAGTCAATAAAAGGAGGCTGAGTTCCATGCCCAACCTGGGATGGAACGGGGATAAAGAGATAGCTACAGGAGATGAAACTAAAGTCCCAAAGGGAAGAAACCTGAAGCCACAAACAACACAAACACTTTCAGGGACATACACGAAATGTGGAGATAACATAGGAATCTAGGTTATATACAAAAGAGGAAGCGAAGGCCCAGAGAGGTGAAGTGAGTTACCCAGGGCTGCACAGGCAGTGAGTGCCAGGCAGCATTTGTTCTCTGATCTCCTCTGTGCCAATCTCCGTGCTTAGTGGCATCATCTGCCCCAGGAGTCCCTCCCTGAAGGCTCCAACCCCCTGTCCCACCACCTCCAAGCCCCTCACAGACTGACCCACCACTGTACCACCCTGACCCCCCATCTCTACTGCCTGTGAGGGTCTCAAGGCCCAGCCTATCCTCCCCACCGCTGTGATCCCACATCACGCACTGGGCTGGACAGCCAGCCTCAGTAGACATGTAATGGTTCACACCGAGGAAATCCAGGACCCAGGGGAGGTCAAGGGACTGTCCAGGTACCCCAGCTAGCTACCCCTGAGGGAGACAGAGTCTCAGCGTCTCCTTGAGAAGCAGGAGGGACAGCCACTAGAATGAGGCTGAGGCTGGGACAAGATTTCATGATGCTTCCCTCTAAGCCGGAGCCTCTCCAGAGAGGGCAAGGAATTCAGTGTGGCACAAGAGCCGGGCTGGGCGCGCCTCGTCCTGGTCTGTCCTCGAGCTCCCCATCCTCCTCTCCACAACCCCACTACCATGAAGGGGCCCCCACCCTCCCGGTCACCCTTACCTGGGGCTCTGCTATCACAGCTCATGACTCCATCTTTGCAGTGGCTGCAGTGAGAGAGAGAGAGAGAGAGAGGCACTGGGATCAGCCCACCCAGTCACTGCAGGGCCCAGAGACCCCGCGTCACTGCACGCGGGTCACGGCGGGGTTCAGACAGACATCCCCACTTCTGTCCCTGGCTCCCTGCGCAGAGGGAGAGGGAGAGTGTCACTTCCTGGAAAGTTCCACAGAGCTGCATTGTCTTTAGTCAGGAACTCCCGCTTAAAAGAGAGGATAAAAACGCTGCTGTCTGGGACGCTCACCAGTGGCCCAGAGAAGGGATGTCGCTGTCTCCAGGGGGATAGTCCGTCCCTTGGACGTGGCAGGAGCACTGGTTCCTATAAACCCGGCAACAGAGAAAGGTGAGCTGGCTCAGGAGCCGGGGCGGGGACCCCAAGGACGGGGACTGCCCCCCCCCAAAGCCAGCCGGGGGCACCCACACCCAGCGCCCCTTCTGATGGATCAGCGCCTCCACCACACAGGTGGTTAAATACTTCGAACACCAGGCTAGGGCCTCCAAAATATATCACCTTCCCCGTCCTTACGGAGGTCCTGTAAGGTGGGGATCCTTACGCGACCCTCTCTGCGGGTTCCTCTCTGCAGGTTCCTCTCTGTAGGTCATCGGAGGGCAAAGACTCTTCCTCCTCCCATCCCTCCCCCGGCACCTGCCGGTCACGGCCAAGTGCAGACCGTGGAGCAGAGCAGCTGAGGCTGGAAGGGACAGCTGAACTCATTCAACCCCAGTGCTTCTCACCGACTTCTCCCCCTCGAACGCCTGCTCCACCGCATCTAACCCTCAGAGGCTCCCTTCCCGGGCAGTACTCAGCCTCAAGGGTGGGGCAGGGCACAGCAACCGGATCTCAAGGGAGGACTCCCGTTTGAAAAGGCCTCTGAGTGAGTCAAACATGCCCCCAGAGGGGCTTCTCTCCAGCCCCACCCCCCCATCATTCAGTCACACGTGATACCATTTTACAGAGGAAGAAACAGGCCTGGGGGGACCAAGGGCCTTGCCAGTCAGCCTGGGGGTCCTGTGAGGTCCCCACCTCCCCCGACCAGCTCTGCCCTCCCGCCACACCAAGAAGGCCCACAGCCAGGTCTCGGGGCCTTCCCTTGTGCCCTCTGCCTGGAGCACTCTTCCCTCAAATCTCTGCTCAAATGTCACCTCGCCAGAGAGGCCTTCCTCCCGTGCTCACCTCATGTGACACAACAGTAAGCCCTCCCTGCCCCCGGACTCCCTGTTCTCACGCAGCTGTATTTGGCTTTGTAGCTCCCGTTACCACCAGACCTATTAAGTGTCTGTTTATTTGCTTCTTTTCTGTCTCACCACCCAGAATGTGAGCTCTGTGAGGGCAGGATTCTGCTTTGCTCATTGCTGAGTTCCCAGGGCCTAGAAATGTCGGGGACACACTAGGGCAGTAAAGCTTTGTGGAAGGAGAGGGCGATGAGGGCAGTGACCCTCTTGGCTCCGTGGGGTTGTCCTGTCTGGTGGGAAAGCCGGGCTGGAGCAAGGAGCCAGAGCCGATGCGAGAGGCCTGGGAGGGGGGTCCAGAGGAGGGAGCCCACCCACCGACCCAGCTCATCCTCCCAGCTCTGCCCCGAGACTGCGAGATGAAGTAGGGACATGAGAGGCCCAGTCAGGCACCCCAGTTTCATATGCTCTGGAGACCCCCAGCCTCATCAGACACAGACCTCAAGCCAGCCTGCTCACCTGGGGACACAGAGGTCAGCCTGGGTGTCCAGATAGGTGTCTGGTGGGCAGGCACAGCCCTCTACACACTCGTGCCCGCTGAGGTCGCCGCCACCATCAACCCCACAGGCCTCAGGGCCAGCCAGGTCCTGGCAGGTTTGTCCACACAGAGCCACACAGGGGCTGTACTCCTTGGTGGCCTCGCAGGACAGTGCTGTAGCGGGAAATGTGACCAGGCTTTGTCTCCCTTGCACCCACAGCTGTGTGGCCATCATCGTTAAGAGGAGAACTGAGAGCCAGAGAAGTTAAGACATTTGCCCAAGGTCACACAGCTGGTCAAGGTCACAGTTGGGACTGGATCCAGTCTGCCTCCCACTACACCTGAATGGCAGAGCCACAGAGGTGGGTCCCATCGCCAAGTTCAGCCTGGACTCTGCCATTGGGATTTCCCTTTCTCTGCAGGGCATTCCTCTTAGGTAGTGATACTGGGAGAAGAGTGGAGGTCACTGCCTCCTGACAGCCCTGCACTCACGCCTGTCACCCACAGACACACATGCATAGGTGTGTAAATACACACACACATCTGTCTCTCTCACGTCCATGGGCTGTGAGGATTAACTGGGTTCCCTCCAGCAGCCTTTGTCCGAGACTCAGGGTTGCCCTCGCCCCAGCCCACTCCCCTGGGGTCTCCCACAGCCTGCCAGGTCCAGGAGAGCCACCTAGACTGCCAAGCCCAGTTGTTCTCACCCTGGTTGCACATCAGAGCCACCTGGGAGCTTTTAAAAATGCTGACCCCCTGCCCCTCACTGCCAGGTACATTGTTTTCACTGATACTGGATGTGGCTCAGATAGGTGCATTGCTCAAAAGTCCCCATGATGGTTCTACTGTGATCCTGTCCAACCCACTCTGGAGAAACTTTGACTCAGAGATGGAGAGGACTTTGTCACAGACACACAGCAAGATACCTGCAGGGCTGGACTAAAACTCAGGCCTCCTGACTCCCAATACAGTAAGTCCCCCACATACGAACCTTCAAGTTATGAACTTTCAAAGATGCAAACGTACTATAAACCTATTATAGCACAGTACTATATAGCAGATTGTGTTAGTTGGGTACCGAGGCTAACTTTGTTGGACTTACGAACAAATTGGACTTACAAAAGCGCTCTAGGAACAGAACTCATTCATATGTAGGAGACTTACTGTACTGTGCCTTTTCCATTTATTCAACAAACATTTGCCAAAAGCTTGCTGAGAGTGGGGCTCTGTGCTGGGGCTGGGGGCACAGAGATGACTAAGACATGGAGAGGTGTGTGGCCAGGGGTGGGAGTGGGGGTGGGTATGGGCCAGCCCATGACCGTTGAGCCACATATGCACTCAAACCTGAGGGCCACACAGCCGGTGATCTTTAGAAAGGTCGCTCTGGCTGCAGTGAGAAGAGGCTGTAGGGACACCTGTTAGGTAGCTGGGACTAGGGTGGTGGCAGTGGAGGTGGTGAGAACTGGCTGAATTTGGAGCTGATCGGACTGACAGCACTTGGAGGTGGACTGGAGGTGAGATATGCCCCAGGTGTCAGGCCTGGGTGGCCCACGGATGGGGGCCCTCAACAGGGATGGAGAGCGCAGGAGGGGAAGCGGTTTGGGAGGCGGGGCTGTTCGGCTGGAGGAGACGGTGGGATGTCGACATCCCAGGGGAGAGTTCGGGGGGCAGGTGGACACTCAGATCTGGAGCTCTAGCTCCTCCAGCCACCCTCACATAGGCACACAAGCGTGGGGCACTCACCACAGGCTGGCAGGTGGGCACGAAAGTCGACAGGGAGCCCATGGCGCTGGCACAGGCGGGCGTAGTGGGCCAGCGTGGCACACAGGCAGGGCTGCCCACAGCGGCAGGCATCCCGGCGGCACTGCTCAAAGTAGGGCACGGGGCTCAGGTAGGCAGAGCAGGGTGCAAACAGCTCCCCCGTGAGCACGCTGCAGGACTGAAGGGCAAACGAGGCTGGAGACAGACAAACAGGCTGAGGGTCAGGGGTCTAGTCTGCCTGGAGCCCCAGGCCTCAGCCTCTGCCTCCCTCCCCACAGCTCAGGGGACCCTGTACGTGTGTGTGTGTGTGTGTGTGTGTGTGTGTGTGTGTGTGTGTGTAGACACTCATGCAATGCATTCCTCACACCAAGCATGAAGCTGTATGCCAGAAGGAGTCACAGGAGCGAACAAAACAGACGGAAGGCCCTCCCCTCGTGCAGCAGGCATTCTGGCTGGAGGAGACCATCACTAAACAACTTACATAGTAAATTAAAGGTGAAGACTCTAAGGAGAGAGAACACCAGGAAGGAGAAGCAGGACTGCACGGTGGGGCGGGAGGGGAATTGAGATTTTAAACCCAGTGGTCCGGAAGTCCTCAGCGGAAAGACGTTTGACCAAAAACTTAAAAGACGTGAGAGAGTGAGGCGTGTGTTTATGAAGGAAGAACATTCCAGGCGAAGGGACCAGCAAGTGCAAAGACCTGGAGAGGCTGTGTCTGAAGAGAGCAAGGAGGCCAGTGCAGCTGGAGGAAGGTGGAGGGCAGGAGGTGGCGGGAGGAGGAGGTGAGATGAGGGGGATGGGAGGAGAGTGTAGGGCCTGGTGGGGCCACTGTGAGGACTTGGGCTTTTGCCCTGAGATGGAGGAGCTAGCACAAATGTGTGTGTGAGTGATAGTGGGACAACGTGAGGTTTCCTTTGGCCTGACCCTCACCAAAAGGGAAGCCCCATCCCCTCCCCACACCTTCTCCTTTCTTATCCCTCCTACCCAATGTGGTCAACATCCTCATGGCCAGGTTCCCATCTCATCTCTCTCAAACCGATCCTACTCATCCCCCCTCTTCCTCCCTGACCCTCTCACCGGCTTGCAGGTGCACATCACAGGGGTCCAGCGGGGAGCCAGAGACCAGCGGGGAGCAGGCGGACAGTGTCTTCCAAGAATTGCCAAAGAGTTGCGGGGTGCTCTCAGGCACACCCACTGGGGACCTGCAGCCACGGCAGAGCCACATTCACACACTGGCCCATGTGCACCCAAGGGAACAGACAGCATACACCCAGATCAGCATCCACCTGCTCGTGTACACACACACACACACACACACACGCAGAACAAGAATATATGCCAGACATGCAAACAGCCAAGGGGATCTATACAGACACATTCAAACACACACACACACACATCTGACATTTAACAGGCTCCACATGGGCTTAGGGCCACACACTGCCCAACCCTCACCACCTACCCCCAGTTCTTCATGTCAGAAAGAGATAAACAGGGACCCCATGAACCACACTTCACCGCATTAAGACTTCCTCCTCCCTTCCCCACAGGCAGGTCCCCCAAACTCCTTTGCCCGCCCTCTCTCTCCAGGTGGGAAATAGTTACGTGAGGGGCACCAAAGGGGGAAGGGGAGAGGCACGTTTCCTAGATATCTCCGGTCTCCAAGGGTCACCGAACTGGGTGTAGATGGTAGACTGGAGGGAGACCACAGTGTCCACGAGGGGCGGGTTCTGCCTGGTGCCCACCACGTGCACGTTATCGCTCCAGAGCAGTGAGAACACTCCAGTTACACAGAGCAGTATTTCCACCCCGAGTTCACAGTTAGGAGAATGACATCAGCCCACACACTAAACAAGGTCCGCCCCCACCATTCTGACCAGCTGCCCTAACACCAGCTCCACCAGGCAAGGCAGAGTAGCATGCTACATTTTAACATGGCCATGCATGGAACAGCTCTCAGGTTTTTCGTTTTCTTGTTTTTCCAAACAAACTCTCATTTCTGGCTGAAGGAAGCCTCTCAGGTTTCCTTCTGCACCACCCAACACATGTAACGTGAAGGACTGGCCAGAACCTTCAGCCATCAAGATCAACCCTTTCTTCTCTCTTCTGGAAGGTCTGACTCTCGTCCTCCCTCGATTTCCTAAACTGGGTCCGTCCCCAGATAGATTTTCTCTCAACTCTCTGTCAGTCCATAGGACTAGCCCAGAATGTTGGGAGGCTCACAGGGTGCAAACCTCGAGCACAGGGCAGGAAAGGTACGTGGGTTAAAAGGGCCTGGTGGGATAGAATTCAAGGGTTTTGGCATCACTGGTTCACTGGGGACTCACACTCATCTAAAAGTGTTCACAGCTCATTAAAGAGACAAAACCGTGAGCCAAATCAAACTCAGCCTGAGGTCCACCAATTTTAAGACCTCACTATAAAACAGTATTTCTCAAGGTATGGTCTCTAGACCTCATACACTAGAATTACAGAGGTGCTTATTAAAAATTAAACTCCTAGGCAGTACCCTAAATCAGATTTTTGAGGATGGGACCCAGGAATCAGCATTTTAACAAGCTCCCAGGGGTGAATCTTTAGCACAAGAAAGACTGTCAACCACTGCCTTAAAGAAGCATACTTAAATTTAAATGTAGAGGAATAATCAGTGGTACACATTGGGCAGTGAGAGCCCATGAGAGAGCACAAGAAACGTATTTAGGCAGTGCCCCAGCACACTCTTAAGGGGCCCATCTCCCCCTGTCCAGGGCAGTGCACATACAGGAAGTCGTCCTGCGTGTTGCCATTGAAGGTGCCACAGAGGCCCACGGTGTCCTCCACCCATCGCTGGTCCACCTGCAGGTAGAGCCGCAGTCCTTCGCGGTCGTAGAGCACTTGCACACCCACGTTGGTCCTCACACGCAGGAACACGGAGGACAGCCTCCGGATCTCAAAGGCATCTGGGCACAGAACCGGAGTGGGGATGTAGGAGGTTCGGACAATATCACCCCATGCACCGCCACCACCTGCATGGCCCACGCCAACCCCCACGCCCAGCTGAGTCTTCCACACACAGCGAAGCTCTGTCATGGGGCTGGCTTGGGGAGCCTTGAGGAAATCCTGCTCAATGCTGAAATCAGGACCCAGGGATAACCTACCATGGCAGCTCTGGCTGAGAAATTTCTTCTAGCATCGAGTGCCAATTAAAGCTTTGCCTCCCTAAGGAATTGGTATGTTTCCTTCCCTAGCAAAAGAGAACTCTGTAACTATCCTTTTTTTTTTCACAGTGACTACCAGGAAGCTCACAGTAAGATTTCAGATTCAACTGTAGCAATTTTAAGTTTTAGATTCAGTTGCAGTGAATTTTATACCTTTTGTGGCTTGCCTTTTTTTTTGGGGGGGGGGCTCTTTAAACCTCTTGCATCTCCACTCTTCTCAATCTTGAGCCCTTATTCTTTTTTATTTTTATTTTTTCTGGTGCTATTTTATGTCTTAATAGTTTTGCCATTTTTGTTAGATGTGCTTCCTACAAGCTATCAGAAATCCCTTGTGAAATCCGGAAGGTTAATAATTAATTAATAGACAGTGAGAGTGGGGATGGAAGACAGCCCCATTAATACCCTAATGTTAGGAGAAGCTATCATACTGCCATGACGCCCACTGTCATTTTGGGATGGGGAAAAAGACAATTTTACAAGTCCAGTGTCCATGTTCCTGGGACCAAGGTGTCCCCCTGGCCTGATTCACCCAGTACTAGAAGGTGAGCTCTTGCCTGTGTGGCAGTGCCTTTGGCCAGAAAAGCCTGGGCCACCACCTTTCAGCTAGCTCTCATCCATCAGGGCCGTACCGTCTGTGTAGGGTGGGGTGACCTTGTACTGGTCAAACAGAAGGACATCCCCTGCTTGGGTCAGGGTCACCTGCCTCCGAGGGTCCTGATGCAGAATCACTGACACTGACTGGACACAGACTCCATCCCGGTTCTAGAGAGAAAGGAAGACCGAAGGGGCAGAGTTAGTCTGTCTGGCCTGCTGGTCCCAACAGAGCCCCCAAAGGCAGGGATTTCAGCACAATTGGAGGCCAGGAGCAGGCTCCTCACAATGACAGAAGCCCGAAAGACATTAGGGGTCCTCTGACCAAATGCTTTCATCTGGGGAATGGGAAGGCAGAGGCACAGAATAGAGAAGGTTGGTGGCAGAACTGGGATAATACAAATAAAAATGGTAGTCAACCTTCAGGCTATGACACAAAGCAGAGATGGACCCCAGATGGTCCAGAGTCCAGCCTCAGAAACACTGGCCTCCCCACTGGACTGCAATCCAGGACTTTAATTTCATCCTTTTATGGGCGTTTATGTAGCTCTTTCCATGTGTCACACCCTGCAGCGTATCCAGCGCCACTCATAAGCAGGCAGGAAGTTGTCTAATATTCTCTAGGCCTCAGGTTCTCGTCTCTGAAATGGGCCCACATTTTGGGCCCATTCATACCTTCCTTCCACAGAAGACAGTCGCACAATCATATGTGATGAAAAGGACATAGTCCCTGCCCTCATGAAGAATAAATATTCGTGTGGAATACAGACATTAAATAAGTAATTACAAAGTTGGTTAATTATTATTGTGATCAATGCTGAAAACAGGTGTAGGGTGCTCAGAAAGCATCTAGTGAGGGAATGAGACAGCCTGCAGAGCAAGGAAAGGCCATCCTAGGGAATGATAATAATAATGTAAAATAATCATAACAATAATATGTTATACCATGATATTATTATAACATAATAATAACAGCTAACTTTAATATAGAGTTATGTTCACCTAATCATCATAGCAATCCTATTCAGTAAGAACTACTAACAATTCCATTTTGCAGATCAGAAAACTGAGGCAAGGGGAAAAAGTGCCAGCTGAGCTGAGATCAGAAGATGCATAGAAGCTGGCTGGGCAATGGAAGAAGGCGATGAGGAAGACAACTGGGAAGAAGGAACAGCCTGTACAAAATCCCTGACACAGGAGGGCTTTTAATGCATTCAAGGATGTCAAAGAAGACCAGAGGGGTCACAGCCCACTGGGCAAAGTGGTTTAAGATAAGATTCAAGAGGTAGGCCAGAGCCAGCTTAGGCAGAGCTTTGTAATATTTTTGGACTTTATCCTAAGTTCAAAGACAGCCAGAGGAAGTATAAGAGGAAAGTAATACAATCGAGCACTAAAATGAATTGATCAGAGCTTGAAACTTTTCAGAAAGACATTGTGCAACCAGTTATGACCTTCCTTTAAGTTCCTGTCCAAGGGGACAAAATCCCTGAAACAGCTCAAAATCTTCATGCCTAAAACATCACCTTCTTTTGTTAAACCCACTCATCCTCTGGTCCCCTCTGGACATGTCACTGGTGCAGGAAGAAAGCCTGCACCCTTTAGCCAGTCTTAGGTTCAAATCCTGATGTCACTGAAAGCCATGAGACCCTAAAGAACTCAACTTCTACAAACCTCAGTTCTCTCCTCTGTAAAACATAGATACAACAATACATAGTTGGTCCTATGGTCCTGCATGATTGGATACATATAAGAAAATGGTACATGAAACACTTTGGGGTTGCATTTGTCAAAGCCACAGAATTTTACAGTATAAAGAGTGAACACTGAGTATGCAATTTAAAAAAATCATGTAGGAGGTCAGGGGATCCCAGGATGGAATGCAGACCGTGACAAAAGAATCTAATATATTACATATATATGAAACAACCTCACTAAAGGGGGTTTGAGGAAAGCTGCTGACCAAGTTACTTTGGAAATAAATGGAGTTTGTAAGACTAAGAGCAAAAGGAACTGCATCTAAGCACTGTACTCTACTTGATAAAATTATTTCCCATGGAGATACAGAATAATAATTCTGATACTCTTCTACGTGTATACTGGAATTGAAAAGTTAAGTAAATGAACAGGTGAATAATGGAAGCCAGGTTTCTTACTGTTGGAGTGGGTGCTTACAGATAAATATGGTACTGGTGCAAAAACAGAAATATAGATAGATCAATGGAATAGGATAGAAAGCCCAGAAATAAACCCATGCACCTATGGTCAATCAATCTACGACAAAGGAGGCAAGAATACACAATGGAGAAAAGACAATCTTTTCAATAAGTGGTGCTGGGCAAACTGGACAGCTACATGTAAAAGAATGAAATTAGAACATTCTCTAACACCATAAAACAAAAATAAACTCAAAATGGATCAAAGACCTAAATGTAAGGCTGGACACTATAAAAATCTTAGAGGAAAACAGGCCGAACACCCTTTGACATAAGTTGCAACATTATCTTTTTTTGATCCACCTTCTAGAGTAATGAAAATAAAAACAAAAATAAACAAATGGGACCTAATTAAAATTAAATGCTTTTGCACAGCAAAGGAAACCATAAATAAAATGAAAAGACAACCCACAGAATGGGAGAAAATATTTTGCAAACAGACTGACAAGGGATTACTCTCCAAAATATATAAATAGCTCACACAGCTCTATATCAAAAAAACAACTCAATCAAAAAGTAGGCAGAAAATCTAAATAGACATTTCTCCAGAGGAGACATACAGATGGCCAAAAAGTACATGGAAAGATGCTCAATATCACTAATTACCAGATAAATGAAAATCAAAACTATAATGAGGTATCACCTCACACCGGTCAGAATGGCCATCATCAAAAAGTCTACAAACAGTAAATGCTGGAGAGGGTGTGGAGAAAAGGAAACCTTCCTACCCTGTTGGTAGGAATGTAAATTGGTACAGCCGCTAGGGAGAACAGTATGAAGGTTCCTTAAAAAAAACTAAAAATAGAACTACCATATGATGCAACAATCCCACTCCTGGGCATATCCCCAGAGAAAATCATAATTCGAAAAGATACATGCACTCCAATGTTCACTGCAGCACTATTCACAACAGCCAAGACATGGAAGCAACCTAAATGTCCATCAACAGGGAAGTGGATAAAGAATATGTGGTACATATATACAATGGAATATTACTCAGCCATTAAAAAGGAATGAAATTGGGTCATTTGTAGAGAGGTGGATGGCCCTAGAGACTGTCATACAGAGTGAAGTAACTAAGAAAGAGAAAAACAAATATTGTATATTAACGCATATATGTGGAATCTAGAAAAACAATACAGATGGACCGGTTTGCAAGGCAGAAATAGAGACACAGACGTAGAGAACAAATGTATAGATACCGAAGGGGCAGAGCGGGGGTAGGGGGTGGTGGGATGAATTGGGAGATTGGGGTTGACATATATATGCTAATATGTATAAAAAAGATAACCTAATAAAAATTTTATTAAAAAAAAACAAAATAATGCCATCTTCAGTAACATTGGCTGGACCTAGAGATTATCATACTAAGCGAAGTAAGTCAGACAGAGAAAGACAAATATCACATGGTATCACTCATATGTGGAACCTAATTTTTTAAAATGATATAAATGAACTTATCTACAAAACAGAAACAGACTCACAGATTTCAAAAACAAGCTTATGGTTACCAAAGGGGAAGTCAGGGCGGGGGGATAAATTAAGATCTTGGGATTACCATACACACACTATTACATATAAAATAGATAACCAACAAGGACCTACTGTATAGCACAGGGAACTCTACTCAATATTCTGTAATAACCTATATGGGAAAAGAATCTGAAAAACAATAAATATGTGTATATATATATAACTGAATCACTATGCTGTACACCTGAAACTAACACAACATCATAAATCATATTCCAATAAAAATTTTTTTTAAAAAACAAAAACAAACAAACTAAAAAACCAATGAGGCCCGGGACAGGGACGTGACTCTCCGCTAGCAGATGTTCTGGAGCCAGAACCCAGTCTGCTGCCCCCTGGCTCTGCCCAGAAACAGTGGACAGCAGGGTGAGTGGGCTGTGGAAGGACCTGAGGCCCTGCCCTAAATCCCTAGCCTCTCTAGCTGGCTGGATCAGGCCCGGGGTCCCAGCCCTTACCAGGCCACACGGGGCATTCTGCAGCGTCACTGTGAAGGTGCCCGAGGAGCGGCTCTTGGCCAGGATGTACGGACACGTGGCGGGGAACGTGTAGCGGCGGCCATCAAAGGTCGTGAAGTGGATGTCGCCCGTCACTGAACACTCGGCTGAGGGGCAGAGAAAGGCAGCTGACCCAGGGGAGCTGCCCCACGGGGAGTGCCTCGGCCCTGCAGCTCTGAGCGTGAAGAGAAGACAGCACCCTGTCCTCAGGAATCAGGGCAGTGTCTGGAGCCTGGCCTTGCCTTTGAGAGCCCAGGTCACTGGGGAGAGGCGCCCCTGCCCTCCCCGCCACAGGCCTGTCTGAAGGGAGACACAGCCCTGCCCTGGGCATCTCCCTCTGACGGGAGACCAGGCCCCAAGCGCGGAGACCAGTCTTGGTCCAAGCCCCGCCATGCTCAGGAGGGGTCCCGTGAAAAACCCTCCCTGACGGGGGTGGAGCAAAGCCCCTTAATCAGGCAAAGCGGCCGTGAGGAAACAAAGCGGGGCAGGCTGAGCCAATGGCACTGAGCGACAGCCCCCCACTCCACCTGCAGGCCTGGCCCCCAGAGCTCCCCTGCCCTACAAGCTGTGGGACGAGAGGCAGGAGGCAGAGTCCAAGGTGGGGCCAGACGTACCTGGGCAGACAGACGTGCTGCACACCCACTTGCCCGCAGCGCATGTGCTGAAACACAGAGACCAGGGAGGCAGGGGCTCACCCTTCCAGGACTAGGATCGACGCCGGAAGACGGCAGGGTCTGCAGAGCTCCTGCCCAGCCCTCAGTCTTCCCAGCTCTAAAATGGGCGGTGGAGATTCCACCCACGGAGTGGATCTAACGAGATCTCCGGCGACTCAGAGATGCTGAGTGAGCGCCCCCTTGTGGTCGGGCTCCCAGACCCTGGAGGGGCAGCCCTGACAGAAAGCCCTGGAATTCACCACCTCCCCCTTCCCCTCTCCCCAGCAGCGGACACAGACCAGGAATTGCAGTCTTCTTTCACCACAGAACCAGTCGGGTACAGGGTCCCGTGGAACTCACAGGGACACTCAGCTGGTGCCACGCAGCCCCCGTCCTCAAAGATCAGCCCTAGGGTGATAGCAAAGGTCCACTGAACTCGCCTCTACTCCTGTTCACAAACTTTTCATGGCTCTCCAGGGCCTGTGATAAATACCACCTCCTCCACACTCTTTCACCATCCCGCTCACTTTCAAACATTCTCCTGTATAAATGCTTGGCTCAGCCCAGATCTGAATTCCCTCTGAGCAAATAATCCACTCCCAGACCTTTGCTCAGAGAACAACCCACCCCAGACAAACCCACTGGCATAGTGGCTAGCTGCTCCTCCCCACCTCTCAATAAGCCTGTCACTGCATCTAGAACCAGCTTAGGTGCCACCTTCTCCAGGAAGCCTTCCCTGATGACCTCTCTTCTTGAAATGAATCCCTATATCTCTTCTTGTCTGAACCCCTGAGCTGGTCCTCACCACATTTTGCCTCAGACTAGAGTCACGTGTGTGTCTCATCACTGCAACCCGATTCTGATCCCTAAAGTCAATGACTGTATCTTTATATTTTTTATCCCAACCCCCAGCCTAGCCACGTGAGCTGCACACTATAGATGTGTTGCAAATGTATATACCATGAAAACAGTACGTGGATGAATGTTTAAACAAATGCATGTGTGACAAGTGAATAAATGACTGAATGACTTGTCCTCACCTACACACCTTAAAAAGCTCAGCCCCGATGAAATCAACTACCCTGATGAACCTCTCAAGAGCCACAGTTCTGCCCCAACCCTCACCTCCCTTAAGCCATTCATTCATTTATTCACTTATTGTTTGCTCCTTCTTTCATTCTACAGGCATCCTCTGAGCCCTTACTTCATGCCCATCCATGTCAGGCCAGGAAGATGCTGCCAGACACCCACACCACCCCTTGCATACCGTCAGGGCAGTAGCAGCCGTCCACACAGGCTATCTCGCTGTCCACGCAGGATGCCCGGGGCTGGCAGGAGGCAGGACAGCAGGCAATGCACTCATTGTAGATAAAGGCCTTCTCTTTGCAGTGCACCACTTGGAAGGAAGGGAGCAGTATGGCCTGCCAGCTCCCTTCTGGCCCCAGCTCCGCCAGAACAAACCCAGCCCCCACCCCAAGCTCTAGGGTGTGGGGTGGGAGGGCTTTGATTTTCCTGATTCCCCTAGTCCCAGCGGGAGCATCAGGTGACCAGGAAATTAGTGAGAGCCTGAGAGACGCTGAGAACCACCCTAATCTCATCCAGTGGCCCCAGGCCAGTCCCTCCCTCTCTGAGCCTCAGTTTTCCCATCTGTCACATGGGGATGAAACCTCAGGGCTTAACACTCTGAAAACTGTGATTCGCAGCAGGACAGGACATTGAGCTGAGGCCTGAGAATGCCACCAATGGCCCCAGGATAGAACTCGTCGGAATCCCTCCCTGCCCACCACCAGGCTGCACCTACTGCATGGCCGGAGCTGGTTCCTCCACCCCTGCAGGGGCCGACCTGCCTGGGCACACGTCCGGGCATACTCCGCCAGTGCCCGGCACCAGGTGGCTTCATCGCCTGCTGATCTGTGCAGGGAAACCGAGGGGCACGCTGGAATAGGATCTAACCTGAAGCCAGCCCCCTGGCACCCGATAGAGACTGCCAGGGTGCAGGGCACCCCTCCTCGCCACGCAGCTGGGAAAGGGAGCCAGGGAAGGCAGCTAGGTATACAGACCCCTAGACTGAAGGTGGGAACCCTGGGCTCTAGTCTCAATATCGCCCCTGACCTATGTGACCTTGAGGGGCTCGGGCCCCATTTCTGGGCCTCCGTTGAATGGGGAAGGTCTGTCCCACCTGTGCAGATACGCATTTCAGAGCTTTGGGAAGTAGATCTGTTAGTTCATGGGATCATCAAGTTCAATGGCCCACGGGCTGAGTCCCCCCCCAATACTGGGAGAGGTCTCCCCACCGCCCAACACCACCCCCACCTTTGGCTCCCCACTCACTGGCAGAGATCGCTGGTACAGCTGGCCGTGAAGGGCAGAGGGCTGACGTAGGCATGGCAGGCATCAAAGGGGGGCCGCAGCAGCGCCTCACAGCGGTCATACACGCCCTGGGGCCGGGGCCAGGAGCCAGAGCTGGGGGCTGGCAGGGCCACGCACAGCCCTCTGACGTCACCAGTCCCAACAGCACCCCAGCCGGGGCCCGAGGGAGAGGAAGGGGCGGGTAGGGAGCAGACAGAAGGGCACAGGCACAAACAACCTTGGGCTCCTGCGGCCAATGACTTCCCAGAAGTAGACGGAAACCAACCTAAGCCAGACACTAGGGTGTGGGGTAGGGGGCCGGAGCGGGGGGCTCCCCCCGGGATCCAGACCTGCATGGCTCCCGGGCTCTGCTGCAGGCACGGAGGGCGAGGCAGGGAGGAGCTCGTGGGCCCCGGAGGCTGGTTGGGGGCCTGCTCCTGCCAGCTGTGCACGAACTCAGCCACGTCGTCTGTCAGCTTCCCTGCAGAGGAGGACTAGCATGACCACAGGTCGTGGCGGGGGACGGCGGGGGGGGGTTAGGGGAGGCAGGTGGAGCTGAAGAGATGCCAAGAGGAAGGTAAGGAGTTGAAGAACCCAGCCTCCTGAGCGTCCATCCCAAACTGCATTTCCCTACGGAGCCATTCTCCTGAAAAAGCTGTTTGGTAAGAATAGTCAAGAATGCTCTAGACCCTCGAGTTCCCTGGAGTGGCTCCCTGCTGCTTTAAACTCAGGAAAGCAACACCATGCAATTGAAAGAGAATGAATGTGTGAGCCTGGAGAAGCTTCTGTACCTCTCTGAGCCCGAGTTCCCCACGTGTGAAACAGGGCAGAGTCCCCTCGTGAATCTACTTCAAGGACTATATGAGACGATGCGTGTAACGTGTTCAGTGTGTTGTGGCCGCTCAAAGGTGTCACTTCTCTTCTGGCCAGAGCCGCCATGATTTGGCCTGAACCCTTCAGTTTAATTCCTTGCTACTCCGGCTGGAGCCTTTCTTTTGCTGGCTCCCCCTGGCCCTCTGCGCCCTGCCGCCACCCAAACCCCCTCCATCTCCCACACATCTGGCAGGGTCAGTGCCACCTAGCTACGTGTCCATTAGATCCTCACACAACCCTAGTAGAAATTCGCATCATGACTATTTTACAGATGAGGAAACTGAGGTCCAGTGTGGTTAAAACATGCCTGAGGCCACACACTTGGAAGTGGCCCCTGGCCTCCCACTGGGTCTTTAGTACTTCTGTCCCAAGTCCCTTTCCTCCCCTCCCAGCCTGACCTATCCCCCTACCTCCACCAAAACCCCTTGGAGGCCACCTGCCCTGCACCTCACCATAGCTGGTCACCAGGTCGTCCTGGGGGTCGGCATTGTTGTTCCCGCACAGCCCATGGGTCCAGCCCAGGAACTCTGGGCTCATTTTAATGTAGACAGCCGAGGTGCCATCCCAGGCCAGCGTGAAGGCCGACTGATGCCACACGAGGACATAGCCAGCAAGCCGCTGAAGACGCACGCTCCCCATCACGTGTGGCAGTTGGACCCTGCAGGGCACAGCTCAGAGCTTCAGGGCATCCACACGACCTCCACTAACCCAGTCCCTTCACCAAAGGACCCACCATCCCCTACCTGCAGGACCCACCATGCACACAGGATCTGCCTCACCACCTCCCCACCCCTCGGCCACTGATACAACAGGGTGTGAGGTCCTTATTTCCCCTGCCCCTGACTTCTTGGGTGCCTGGAAGTCCATAATTAGAAAGGGGTTCTTTTGTTTTCAGAGCTTTAAAATTGCTTTTTAACGTGGGATCAATCAGCGAGGCTCTTGATCCTAGAGGTCTTGAGTCCCCCGGTCCCATCTTTCTCTTAAAAAAAAAAAATTGCTTTTTAAAATTGCAATTTCCCTTGCTATCTGGAATCACAGTGAGGACAATCGTGGGATTTTGAGCACTAATAGTGGCAACTTTTTATACAAAAATTATTGATGTATTTTTTATTGACAGTACTTCAATAAACAAAGTGCAGTTAGTAAAGCAAAAAATAATAATAATAAATAAAAATGCAACTTCCCTGGCAGGAATAAATCTTAGAGTGGCTGAAGTTGCCAGTACCTTTCTCCTAGACAGGAGAGAGGGTATAAACAGACATCTATTTTGCTTATATTTTTGGTGGGGAGCAAGAAAGGAATAAGAAGAGAAAAAGAAAAAGCCAAGAGAGGAGACAAACAGGGAATGAAAGAAAAGATGCAGAGCAACAGCAATCTTGACACCTTCCCAGTTTTACCAGCACAGGCTCTCCTAGCCAGTCTGGAATCCGGCAAGTTTCACCCAGCTGAAAATCAGGAGGAAGACAACAGAAGTGTCTAACAAGCCAAAGCTGGTACCAAAAGATCCATCTACCAATGTTTCTTTCACAGGAGAACCCCCTGGGCCTGCAATTCTATACTCAGCCCCAGAAAGCCTGGTTACCCAGTTTCCAGGTCTGAAGCAGGAAATAAAAAAGGGGAAAAGGTCAGTGCAGGAAGGTCCCCCTGACAGCAACATGAAGTGGCAGTGGACAGCAAGGGAAGGAAAGGCCAGTGAAGAAGAAATGCAATCAAGATTTCAGTAAGGACCACAGTCTGGGGCCTTTTGGTGTAGGAAGCTGGGACTTCACCCCTTGAGTGGTCCCTCAGGCATCCCTGAGTTCCCAAGAAGGTAAGTGACATTCAAAATGAGCCCATGCCATCAGAAGAAGGTGAAAGGATGCTCAGAATCTGCTCTGAGGATACTTGAACTATGTATGATACATTCAGGAAGATTTCCTTCAACTTGTGAAAGAAAAAGAAAATTAAGCATGCTTATCGTGCTGAATTCTTAGCTATCTGGGAAACTCTGCTGTTTACCTGAAAACCCACTGTCTGGAAATTCTGAGAGTTCTCGAAAATTATGAGGACTCATCTTTCTGCAAACCCAGCTGACTAGAAACTCAGCTGGCCTGCCAGTATGTTACTGCCCTGGTGGTGGAAACGCCGCTGTTTGCCCCCGGAAAACAATTTCCTTCAGGCTTGAGGAGGGAAGATGTTTACCATCCCTCACCACCCATGCCAGGGAGCAGGGGAGCTCAGGGCAGACGATGTTGAGTTACCTCTCGCCTCCGTGGGTGACTTCCTTGGCCAGATGGATCTCCTGCTCACCGGCAAAGAAGAGGCTGACAGACCTGGAGCAGGTGTAGGGGGAGGAGCCACACTGCGGGTCGTTGTGTACCTGGTGGGGGGGGGGGGGGTTTGGAGGCCAGTGTGCAGGTTCCTGCCACGCACCTGGCCCCGAGCTCCGGTTGTGGGCCCAGGGGCACCCTGTTGAGCTTCCACTAATGCTGATCGCCGGCCCGCTGCGTGCCAAGCACATTTCTTTCCTCTGTGATCTCTCCCAGTCCCCACAGCACTGCAGGGAGGTCAGAGCTCTCATTACCTGCATTTCAGAGAGGAGGCAGCTGGTGCTCAGACAGGTGAAGGGACACACACAGCCAGGATTCTAGTCCAATTGTGCGGTCTTTCATTTCTGGACTTTTTTGTTTATCCATCCCAGGTTATTCCATCAGATTGAAAGCCTAGTTACACACTCACACCATCTCACACTCCTACAAGCCACACACACATCTCATGTGTATATCACAGGGCACTCTCAATGCACACGCTATAAATACACACTCTTACCACAACCCTGGCAGATACAGCCTGACCCTCCCCTACACACTCAGGCACACATGTCACTCCTGTGCTGCCTGTCGCATACATGCCTCCTGTCCCATGCTCAGACAGAACCTATACATCCAAGGCCACAGGACCCAAGGAAGGGAGGGGTGGGGCTCCCAGAGTGTAGGGGAGAGTCTGAAAACATGTCTCTGCCAAATGTGGGAAACCATTCCACGAATGAACAAACCTTCCACTAGATTATCGTTAAACGTGGTTAAGCAGCCTGGAGCCATTTCGACTAAATGACCTGTGAAAGCCTTTCCATAGTCTAAATATTTTCCAAACTTTTGTGACCATGACCCATAGTGAGAAATATAGACACATATACATTAAATAAAACAAAAGTTTTACAAAATAATATTCACCACTATTCATGGGTAATGCATTCCTACAATATTTTCTATTTATATTCTCTTTTTTCTTTCTTTCGTCTTCCTTTTTACTGGTTATGACTCATTAAGTTCATTTCATAACCCATAAATGTGTGTGGCACCCCATCGGTCTAAGTAATTGCAACATTCATCATGAAATGACAGTGGTGAAAAACTCGGATGTGTGATACCCATGACACCCCAAGGCAAAGAGGGGAGAGTTGGTCAGGGCCCCCAGGCCATCCAGGGCATGGCTCTGAGGCAGCCTCTTGGCAGGTCTATGGCTGAGACAAGAAGGGGCACAGCCAGCTGGCAGAGGGGTGACACTGAGCACCAGGATCTCCCCGATCTCCCAACGCCTTGGCCTTAACTCAGCACTGGCCAAGGTGCCCTCCAGCAGAGCTGGCTCCCCAAGTAGACGTTTCTCCAGGTATAGACCTGTGCCAAGGTGACTGGCCACTCAACACACAGGGTAAATGTGAAAACCAGGTCTGCCCGACAGTGAGTTTCACATCACACATGTTCATGTACAAGACAAACTGTTTCTGAGCACGAATCCAAGCACTGGGGACAGCAGTGGAAAAGACATGGTCCCTGGCCTAGAAAGCTTACATCTGGAGAGACCACCCCAGAAACAGACCTTTGTAAGAGAAGCACAAAGACAGGGTAATGATGCAGAACCCCGGTTCCACAGAAAGGAGCCCTTGAGCCCTCTCAGGAGGTCAGAGCATGCAGAAAGGCTTCTTAGAGGAAGTCACCCTGAAGTGAGTCACCAAGGACCTCTACCATTTCCTCTGTGGCACCATGTTCTTTCTTATCTAAGGTCTGTAGCACCCAATGTTCCCTTGACCTAGAATGTTCTCATGTCCGCCCCACCCCTTCACTTGGCTAGCTCTAATTCATTCTTCAAATCCCAATTTAAATATCACTTCCTCCAAGAAGCCCTCCCTGATCACCATCCTTCCCAACAAGCAAGGTTAGTTTTCCATCACATGCTCTTCTAGCATTTGGCACTTCTCTGTTGCACTCAGTTGCACTTGAGATGATTCATTTGACTTGACGTCTGTTTTCCCCGTTCCATGAGGACAGAGACTGCATCTGTGTTGATGTTCACAGGGCCAGCACCAGGCCTTGTGCCAGGAAAAGAGTACAATTATGCACTTAATGAATACTTGGTGAAGAAGAAACTAAGTGAATGAATGGCCAGGGGCAACCAGGAGTGAGTGGGTGAGTGAGAACCGTGGAGCCCTCAGCTCCCTCCGGGTGCAGACGCCCTTGGGGGCGCTGGAAGGGGGAAGGAAGGTGTCTCTAAGTGTGACAAGCAGAGCCCAGGCCAGCCCAGTCTCCAGGTCCTAGTGGAGCCTTCCTGCACAGGCAGGGAATGCCTCACCTGGACTGAGAAGGTCTGCCCCTCAGGTTCATGGCGCCCCACCAGGGTGTAGCTGCCCTTCCCAGAAAGGTAGTAGTAGAGGCCGTCAAATGTCTCCACGTGATGCTGTCCCCATGCCCGGCAGATGCTGTCCCGCTCTGGGCCAGCATTGTACACTGAGCCAGCGAAAAAAAGAAGCTGTCTGTGTAGCAGCAGTGGGCACCGAGCCAGGAGCTGTGGGTTCCAGCCCTGGCCGGGCCACCCCTCTTCCCCTCCAGCCCAGACCCCCGAGTTTCAGCCCCACAGACTTCCCTGTACCCATGACCCCTCCCAGAGGTGGAACGGAGCCCAGACACACCCATCTGGCAGCGCGGCCCAGTAGCATTGAAGCGTCTGCAGTCACAGAAGGCCGGGTGCACACACTCACCCCCGTTGAAGCAGGAGAACAAGTCTGCAAGGGAGACAGTAGGCACCTCCCATCAAGCTAAGATTGGCAGAACCCAGTGACGCAGTGCCTCCCCAGGTCCCAGCCCTCCCAGAGCTACGTGGAACTCAGACGCCCATCACAGGGAGCCCCCACTTTCCTCGGTAGCTGGCTTTAATGGGGGCAGGAGCAGGGTGCCTCAGACAGCTGCCCCATCCCCTCCCTGGCAGGGTGTGGGGTGGGGACTGAGTACCTTCCTTCAAGACCTACCAAGTGGCCCCCAGTCCAGCCCCACCCGGGCCCTCAGCTTCCTAAGCTAAAAGTTCTTCGCCACCAGGCGAATACGGAACACGTGGGGTGAGCAGGGAGACTGCCCAGAGATCTTCACGTACTGCTCTTCCTCGCAGCTCCGTAAGCTCCGGGGAAGAGTCCAAGGCGGAAACCAAGGGAGGGGAAGGGGCTCACATTTGGAATGTAGTAGAAAGGAAGGTCACAGAGCAAGAGAGGACAAAGCAGAGCAGAGTGTGGTGAGGGAAGGAGCCATGATGCGAGAAGAGCGGCCACAGACCGACGCCAGGCGAGGGGAGAGGCCACAGAAAGTCAAAAGAGGCTATAGACACAGGGTGATGTAAAGAGGGAAAAACAACCACTAAACAAGAAGCTCAATCTCCCTGGAGTCAGACCGTCTGAGGTGGACAGCTGCAGGGCCATGGTCATGAGAACAGGAAGGAGAAAGCAGAGTGGAGATGGAGGCTGGGGCTGGGGACACTGGAAAGAGACCTCATGCAAGGAAAAGCAGTCCCAGGAGGCCCTGAGAAAAGCCCCTGGCTGCACTCACAGGCCTCTCTGCAGGCCAGGGCCTCCCACGGGCCACAGGAAGGGGGCACTTACAAGACGGTGCGCATTTGGCCCGATGGAGTCGCCTTTCCCGAGAAGACATGGCCAAGGAGTCCAGGGCTTCAGCCTCCTTTCAAAGACAGGAGAAGGAGGAGAAGGCACTCAAGGGCTGACCTCAGGGAGGGCAGCCTTCCTGCAGGTCACAGCCCTTCCTGTCCATCACTGGAGGGAGGCAGGCCCCCTGCTGCTTGGTGCCACGGTCACCCCACTTGCCCAGACCCACCTCTGAGGGGCCTGGAAGGCAGGATTTTCGGGCCTGCCCTAGGCCCAGAGGAGGGAGGCCTGGTTTACACCCTCCCAAGCAGCATCTCGGTGGCAGGCTGGGGAGGCCTGTAAGCCTGAACACACCCCCTCCCCTCCATGCTCCAGTCTTCCCCCCCACCCCGAACTCTCTCCCTCCCTAGTAAACCGTCGTGTCCTCCACAGCTCAGCACAAAACCGTCTTGTCTGGAGAACAAACACGACACCTCCTCACCACAGAAACCACATGGGGCAGAGCTAAGAAACAAAGGCAGCCCCGCACCCCAGGGCAGGGGGACATCCCCACCCCCACTCCCACCCCCACCCTTTTGGGCTCTTCTAATAGCAAAAACAGTGCCTCACAGATCACCACCAGCTGTCCTCAGTATGCAGCTCTGAGTCAGGACTCTACCTGATACGACACATGTGAGGACACAGGCAAAGCCCCCTCTGAGACCCTATTTTCCAGACCAGTAACCCCAACGCATGGTCTTTCGAGATATAAACCGTCTGAAATCAGGACTGCCTGAACATCATGTGTGTTTAGTCACCACGTGGCTAGCTGCCCTCTGAGGACTCCAGCCCAAGGTATCTAATGTCACCTGGGACTGGGACCCTGGGCACAGCAGGCTCCTCCTTCTCAGGGCCTCAGCCCCTTCATTTGTACAGCTTCCAGAATGGGTGCCAGGCCTGGCCCAGGGGCAGTGAACAGGAACATGTGTTCTTGCTCACAGGGCCAGCGAGACACAAACCACACTGAGGGTGTTTGTCTCACATGTTTTCTCCCTCACTGTCACCTCTACATTCCTGGGCTGAATCCCCAGCCCCTAGTAAAGGACTTGGAACACAGGAAGTATTCAGAACCCTAGGTCCCTTGAGCCCAACTCCAGCTCTTCGTCCCTCCTGCAGGCCCAGTCTCTTCACCTCCTGCCCGGCACCCATCACCTCCCCCTTCACTGTCCTGCTGACCCCCTGGGAGGTCACTGGCCCTCCTTGGCCAGGCATCAGCGTTCTGACTCCCTGGTTCTCACTCCCTGGTTCTTGGGTCCTCTCTGGCTCTCCTTACCCTGCAGACCCAGGCTGAGCCCCAAGAGTCAGGCTTCCCACCCTGGTCATAACCGGTCTCATGGGGCCTCAGAGACAATGGACAATGGAAGAGAACAGCCAGGGAAAGGCTCACCACTAACATGCCCCAGACCCAAAGAGCTTAATTGGACTTGGTGCTTGTGACTGTCTCCTCCTCGGCCCCCTCTCAGATGTGGCCTCTGAGCTGGGTTTTGTGAGGGGTGGACAGCCTGGGCTGCAAAAGAGTCGAGGCCATTTTCTGGAGAAGAATTTTGAATCTTGTCCAAATGATTCGTCTTCAGTATAGATCAGGAGTCCTTCATCATTTTTATGCCATGAACCCCTCTGACAATCTAGTGATGCTTATGGACCCCTTCTTGGAATAAAGGTTTCTAAATTCATAAAATAAAACAGGAGATTACAAAGCAAATCAAACATATTGCAATGCAATTATCAAATATTTTATAAAAATGGGTGACAGTAATATTGGTGCTTCTTTATTAATACATTAAACCACAAGACCAAGCAGCAGGCCACATCACTGCCAGAGTCTGGGAGCAGTGAGCATAAGTGAGATGTGGCGATAACAACAGCAATTTCAAGGTGATTTCTACTGGTGAAAGTCACAGACACTGCTAATATTCTGCGATCTGTAGCGTCTAGTAATAATTAAAGGGAAGCCTAAATTTCAGTCCCATTGAGTTTCCTGTAAATAACAATGCATTTTTTCCCCCATCCAAGTTCATGGACTCCTGGTCTACACCATCAGTTCTCTGGAGAATGGCTGAGCTCTATAGAGTGAGGCACCATTGAGATGAAGGGTGGTCAGCTACTGGTCTGAGACCCCCTCTCTTACTGAAGAGGACATTCCAGGTAGAAGCCCTCAAAGGATCCCCAGGTTTACTTTCTAACTGATAGCCTCATTCCTTCCCACCCTCCTCCCACTCCAGTAACCTTAAAGGAGGGCCATTCTAACCCCTTGTTTGCTCTAAGAAGTAATGTGAGAAACCTACTGGGGCTGCCTGGTCTAGATGTTTCCCCAAGGAAAAGAAGGGGAGGCCTATCCTGGAATCCAGCGAGGAAAGAAGCCCCCTAGGGGAATGAGGTGCTGGGGGAAGGATCGTTACCCCACTAAAGCATAGGGATTCCTGGAGTCGGGTGGGGCATTCATGATGGGGGAACAGGCTGCTTCCACCAGGAGACCTCGCTCTGTGTGTGCCCTGAGGGCCCTGGCAAGTTATTCACCCACCTCAATTTCCCCATCTATAAAAAGAATGATGAAAAAAATGTAAAATAAATAAAAAGAGTGACGACATCATCTTTCAATTGAAACTGTACCTGACTGTGATTCTAAAACTTGGGGCCTGGAGAAATGGGCAAAAGAGAAACAAAAAACCCATGTAATCCAGACATTAGAAAATAACCATGCCCTTAGCAGATGCAAACTATTAGATATAGAATAAATAACAACAAGGTCCTACTGTATAGCACAGGGAACTATATTCAATATCCTAAGATAAACCATAACTGAAAAGAATATTAAAAAGAATGTATATATATATATGTATAACTGTCTCTTTGCCGTACAGCAGAAATTAACACAACATTGTAAATCAACTATACTTCAATTAAAAAAAAAAAGAAAAGAAAAGAAGCACGCCCCCTTCTACCTTGGTGTCTTCATATCTATTTCTAAAGGGCAGGTATTTGGGACATACTGTTTTCTTTTATAAATGATACTCCCATGCTGCTGACACAAGTTGCTCCCCAGAGCTGATCCCCAGTGCCAGGGTGTGTGAACTGAGGCTTGAGATTCCCTGGGGGACCTGGCTTTGGATGGGCTGAATTTGTAACATGTCTATGGTTGTAGAAAGGAGACAAATGCAGGCCAGGATTAGAAAGAGAACCTGAGTCACCTGATCCAGGGACCAAAGAAGTTTGGCAAAGAGAGAAAACAAAGCATCACCTCTCCCTAAAGCACGGAGGATCCAGGGAGGGCGGGCAAAAGGGAATGGTCAAGACTCAGAGCATGGCAGCTCAGGGCTCTGCTTCTTAACCAACCCTTCCTTGCAAATCCCACCAGGTGGCCCCATTTTTGTCTCTCTTCTCAGGGCAGCATTGCAGGGGCACTGCTCAGGGGATGAAGAGGGGCCTCTGGCAGGGCTCAGGCCAGGCAGGGAAAAGAGACTCCACTCTCCCAAACCCTCACCTTCCTACTTTCACCCAGGGGAGGAAAGAGTTCATCTGTCTCCTGAGAGCACCTTTGCACCCTCCTCCCCTAAAAAACAATTTTTAAATAATTAAACTGGCTATAGGGCCCTAAGAGATTAGGAAAGTGGGAGTAGAGGTATCCTATAAATTTGCATACTTCAGGCACATTCTAGAAATCTTGTTTGTTCCCTTCTGAATAACTGCAAAGACATCCTTCCTGCAACCTACAGAGCTCCCTGCCACCCTCAAACCCAGACAGAAATAAGCCCTTGCCCAGTGAAGCCCCCCTTCCCCAGACCTCCCCTTACCTGGCCACCAGTCGCCGCTGTGACATCCCCCATGGCAAGGATCGCCTCCTGATGGTTGCGGCTAGATGAGAAACAAGCCTGGCATGGGTGAGGGGATAGGAGTGGGCCATGCCTCCCCACCACCCCCAGGCCCATCCCACCCTCTGTGCTAACCCCTGGGGTCACCCATGCCAGGAATAAAGATGGAGCCAGTGGGTGGGGCAGCCACAAACTCTTGCCTACTCACCTGGGATCCTGGGCCGGCTCAGGCTGCAGCTCTGCATTGCCCCGGGGTGTGGGGGCTGCGGTTGGGGAGGGTGATTACTCTCCACTCAAGCTTGGCCTCCCACCACCCATTCCCCACTTGCTAGGAAGCCTCTCCCATACCCTGGCATCGCCCCCATTCTCTCTCCCTGCAGCCTTCTCAAATCCTTTCCCCCTCCCTGGCGGCTCTTCTCCAACTTGGGTCTCCCTCCTCCTTCCCACTGTCTGTGCCCCAGGGCTCTCTGGTTCCCCACCCCACCCCCCGCCTTGGGTCTCTTCCACCCCACCCAGCTTGAGAGCCATTCCCCTGGTTGTGGCTGGCCTTTCTTTCCTTCTGCGGTCCCCTTCCCCCGACCCACTGCCTGGCTGTCCCCCTGCCCTCCCACGAGCGTTCTGTCTTTCCTCCCTCTCTGCAACTTGCCAAGGCCGGTCCCGCTAAAAGTTCCCCCAGCCCCCTGGCGTCCCCTAGTCCACACCCCTCACCGAGAGACTGCGGCGGCGGGGACTTCCCAGCCGGCTCACCCCGAGGCAGCCAGACGCAAATGACTAGCAGGCAGAATGCGGGCGCCGGGGCCCCCATAAGGGCGCGCAGGGACTGGCAAGCCTGAGCGCACAGCCGGGGTCCCGACTCCCTCTCCCGCGAAGGTAGGGTCACACCTCCACTCGTTGGAGGCCGCCTTCCCTCTCGCTCTCTTGACCCAGGGTTCCCTTGGCTCCGCCTCCCAGGCTCTTGGCTCCGCCCTGAGCTAGAGTGACAGGACTGCCCAGCTTATTACCATAATTTAGGCGCCTGACGGTGGCCCCGCCTTTGCCCTTCTTGGCCTCAGGCTGCCCCTCCCCAGTGGAGGCTGGATGCAGATCACTCAGCCCTAAGTCTCTGCGGGGAGCAAGGAGGCAGTCTGTGCAATTTGCAACATCCCTTGCTCCTCAGACATCCCTGGCTCAGGAACCTGGGTACCGGAAGCCCCTTACACCAGAGACCCAAGATGCTGGTATGAGTCTGGTCCTATGAGCTCCTTTTACAGAGGTCCTGGGACATGCTGCTAAGTGGTCAGTGGCAGAACCAGGGCTCAGACCTAAGAAGTTCTAGCTGTGCTCCCACCACTCCCCACTACCCACTCCCCCTGAGTCCCCAAGTCCCCAGCTACCCCCAGTTTTGAGCACCTCTAGGGAATGGATCATGCCTTAGTCCACTGTATGTCCAGCACTAGCTCAGGCCCCAGCTCGGGAAATGTTGACTGAATGACAGAAGTGCCTCACACTCCCATATTATTGGTCCCATCAAGGCCAGTCTTTGACAAAAACAACCTTAGTTTTGTGAACAAGACACCCTTTCTGTCCAGGAGGAATTTTAAAGTGGTAGAAATGTGGGCCTGAAAGCCTTGGGAAAGTTTGCTTCATTCACTTGGCCAACTAAGTGTTAGAACACCAACTAGATGCCAGGCCTCCTAGATGAGGAGGAGGAGGAGAAGGAGGAGGATAGTATTGGCTTCCATGAGCTCCAGGGCAAGGGTATACATTTGGGATGCATTCATTCATTCATCCACTCAACAAATTTGTTGAGCATCTTCTCCTTACCACACAGTATTCTGGGAATATAGTGGTAAATAAAGCACAGATAGGTATCCCCACATGAGGTATTTGAAGCCATGGCTTAGATGGGAAGATGAAGAGGAGAGAGCCAAGGATGAAGTCTTAAAGAACACTGGTTAAGGAATGGGTGAGGGCAGGATTGTCTCAGAGGAAGCTTGAAAAGGAACATTCACAGTGTAATAGGGAAGAACAAATCTGACTCCATATTGAAGCTGTTTCTTCTACTTTAACCTTTGTATTCTATTGCTTTTGCTACAAGTTAAACATATTGCCAAAAGCCTGAAATATACAAGATAGCCCATTCTCAAGAATCTGACCTTTAAAGGTATAACACTTTCCCATACATATAGAAATAAAAAGTTTCAGAACAGAGAATTGCATTTGTCTTGTTGGTTCTTTATAGGAACATTGTGATCCAGACCTACGTGGACAGCTAGAAGAATAAAGGATTGGCACCAAGAAGTTTGCAACAACCAACCACACCCTTTCCCCTTTTAGTATAAAAGAAGCCTTCCTCCCCTTTCAGGATAAGAGAAGCCTGAATTCTAACTCGGGGAAAATGGTTCTTCAGGACACTAGTCCACCATCTTCTTGGTCTGCTGGCTTTAAAAATAAAGTCACTGCTCCTTGCCCCAACAACTCATCTCTCAAATTATTGGCCTGTTGTGCAGCGAGCAGTACGAGCTTGGAGTCAGTAACGATAGGAGAGGAGAATCAGGACTAAGTTTTGTGCCTAAAACCACGAGGGAAGCATTTAAAGAAGAGAGTCTGCAGGGGGTGGTGGTCACATAAAAGAAGGATTGGGGTGCCAGTGGATGGCATTCCCCCTCAGAAAGGTATTTGCTGCTCTGCCTGGATTCTATATACAAAAAACAGCCATATGACGACATGCAGAAAATCAACAAATTAAATTGGAGGGGAATATATTTTGTGCGTCTTTCCCGGGTCTTTGAAAATCTCACAGATCTTTTATCTCCAACTTAACTAGTTAATACTACGGGGAGAACATGGATGATATTTTAAGGTTCTTTTCCAGGAAGGATTTACATCTTAAACTAGGTAATAATTATTCCCAAACAAAAATAGTCTGCTCACAAAACTTCAGCTATTGGTGGTGGGCTGCAAAGGAGGGGGTCTTTAGGTGCCTCTGAAGTTACAGTGGTTCACTGATTCAGGCTGCTGTTCATCTCCTGTCCCCTGTCCCCTGACCCTTGACATGATGCAAACAGAGCAGGCCCTCACCCTGGGTTAAATCCAAGAGCAAGCTCCATAATTAAAGGTGCCCACTCTTTCCACTCACGTGTGTTATCACCCCTCTCCTGGCCCCGTCTTTCCCCTCCGTGTGTCCCAGGCTTGGCTCCTGTTCATGTTTGCACCCCAGCACCAGACTTAGGAGTCGAGCAAACTTGGTTGAATTGAATCAAATGAACCAGATGGGGCCTGGGCCCTGGATAAAGGTCGGCTGTAAATCAGGATGTCATTGCCAGGCACTTCCATACTTGTGTGTGTGTGTGTGTATTGGAGGGGAGCTGGGGAAAGTGGGAGGGGAAGTCAGTTAAGAAGGGGCACTGGCCACCTGCTGATTGTCTCCTGTGGGCCACAATAAGGCCCCAGCCCCAAGGAATTCAGAAACAGAAGATTTCTTCCAAGTGGGAAGAGCCCACGGAGGAGGCTATGATGGAGTGTACACTGAAGGTGAGATGCGTGGCAAAGGGTGACGGAACTCTCAGCCGTGTGTGTTTGGGAGCCATTCCAAGAGCAGCGCCAGCCTCAAGTCCAACCACCGCTGCCACCACCACAGACACACACTCCAGCCCGTTTGCTCCAGGGCGTCAGGGAGAGGCAATGAGATTCAGAACAGGTGCCTCGCGCCTCCCCGCGGCCCCGCCCTGCCCGCCCCAGGCACCGCCCCAGGCACCGCCCCTCCACCCCAGGCCCCGCCTGTCGCGGCCGCCGCTTCTGCAGGCTCAAGGCAGCCCGGCACCCGGCAGCCGGCACCCCCCGGCACCCGGCACCCTAAGGAGCTAGTTGTGTAGCAGGCGGCTCGATCTGGCCCAGCCATGGACCGGAAGGTGGCCCGAGAATTCCGGCACAAGGTCAGAGCTGCCAGGGGCCCCTCAAGCGCCCCGGACCCCGGAGTCCGGGGCTGAGTGGGTGGGAAGTAGACAGCCTCGGCACCACTCCTCCCTTTCCCAGCAGGGCCTGGGGCTCTGGGTAGGCTGGGACCCCAAGGGTCGTTTGGTTGCCAGCAGGGATCCCCAGTAAAATGAGGGAGGAGCACTGGGACTCTAGGTGTAGGAAGCACTAAACTGATCTCCTGAAAGTGTCCTTTCTGCACTCAGGGCTGGGACTTCTCTGGGGTTAGAATTCCTTCCAGTCTTGGCCTGACACAGGATGTTTCTCTGAGATACCTCATAGTGGGCAACCCCACCCCCGCCCCTGGTGCTCCCAGCTCTGAGCTGTTGGATCGTGTGGAGTGGGTCTGGGGTAGTGTCTGAGAGGTGAGGATTGGTAGGGAGGGGAAGTGGATGCTTCCTTCTGTCATTTGACCTCCAAATTCCAGTTAGAAGAACTTCAGGCAGCCCCTTTCCCACTTAAGGGCATTTCTTAGGGCCTGAAAAGTAGCTGAGGTAACGATGCTGGCCAGGAGGCAGTGGGAGGAAGGGTGGAGGTTCAGGGAGTCAGCCAGATCCTTCTGGCTCTCCCCTGCTGTGTCCCAGTGAGGGGCCTCACTGGTGGCCCAGGATCCTCAGAGACCATCACTGAAAGACACTGGATTTCACCCAGGCTTTCCAGAACTGTTTCCAAAGCAGTGCAGGAGTCACTGAGGCCCTGAGGTCAAAGAGGACCATTTGAAGAGACCCAGTGGACCTCGCCACCAGGCCTGAGGATGCCTCAGAGCCCAAGGGCAAAGCCAGGGGTGTCTGGAGCTACCTACAGGCCCTGCCTGAGGGATGGGTGACAGTAACTTGAGGCCTGCCCAAAGAGGCAGTGTCTTTAGATCAAGCCAACCGCCTTCCCAGGCCTGAAGGGGCAGAGCGCAGGTAGGCAAGTTCAGGATGCTTAACCCCTCTCTCACCACACAGAGGCCCAGGGGAGCCCAAGGAGCCAGCCAGTGTGGAAACCACAGGGGCTGAAAGCCAGGGGTTTGGGGTTGGGGACTGGCAGTCTGTTGTCCATTTTAGAAGCATGTTTTGAGCACCCACTCTGTGCCAGACCCAGCCTGTGCCCTCAAATTGCCGGCCCTGTGGGTGGGAAGCAGACCCTACACTAGTAACTACCGACAACTGGCTGCTGAGTGTTGGAATCAAGGCTTGGTGGGGAGCAGCTCATACTGGTGGACGTCTTCTAAAAATGAGGCCTTGGGGATCCCAGGGGTGAGAGATAACCGGAAGTTCAAGCAGGAGTTTGGGGGCTGGTGAATAGCAAGGGGAGTATGAGACAGTGTTCACCAGCGCATCCAGTTGCAAAGGGACATGAGGGGAGAAATTTCAGCCCCTGAGGACATCTGGTGAGTGTAGATTTCAGGCAACCCATGTTGAAAGAGCACAGCTGCCCATCCCCCACCCCAGGATGATTCAGGCTTGGATTTCAGTTTCCTGCCCCTGGGCTGAAAGTAATGTCAGGTCCTCTTTTGTCCTCTCCTCGTGGGGTACTTCTCTTTGCCTCTTTGAAAGAATTCTCTCTAGGGTCCCTGGTGTCTGACTCAGCCCCTGGGTTAGCCCCTGTTCCTCTGCCTCAGGCCCCATGGGCTCCTAAGGGCCTCAGGCCTCTGTGTTTCCACTGCCCTGCTCTTCCGCATCGCAAGAGTCATTACCTATTAATGCCCCTGTGTGAGCGGGCAGGGCAAGGCCGAGGCTGGACTTTGTGCCCTGTTGCTTCGGAGGCAGCAGCAACCTTCCCCTCCCAAGTTGGAGATCATCTAGGCAATGGGGAGAGAGGATGAAGCAGCAGAGGAGAGACCTTGCCTGTAGATTGCTTTCTAGATGCCCCTTCCTTAGTGTTTCAGAGCAAATTTACCCCTTGGGAGTGGTTTATAATCTAAATAAATCCTTAGTCATTGGAGGCAACAATTTCAAGGTAGTGTGTTGTCATGGAAAGTGCTCTGTGACCTGGAGGAGGTTATTAACCTCTCTGTGCCTCAGTTCACCAATTTGTTCAATGCCGATAGCAATAATATTTAACTAGTAAGTTTATTGTGAGTACTGGATGAGATCTACACATGTGTAGGGAGCTTAAATAGACCCTTTTACTTAGTGAAGCCTCAACAAATGTCCACTCTTGTCTATTGTCTGGAGTTAGGTAGAACTGGGGTTAAATCTCAGTCCTGTCACTCACTGCCAGTAAGACCTTGGGCAAGCCACTTAATCTCACCAAGCTTTAGTTTCCTTAGCTGTGCGATGAGGGTCATAGTAATTACCTCACAGGACAGTTAGGAGTAAATAGGAATTCAAATACTGGCTGCTCTGGTCATGTAGTACCCGTTTGGTAAATGAGCACACTGTTCTCAGCTGATGCCTGCCGAGCATCCTGTTGGATGAGTCAACAGTCTCCAGGCCATTGAGCTGGGACTGTTCGGCTTGTGCAGTTTCCTCAAGGCCACCAGCAGTACTTGCATGCCCTTCCCGGTCACAGCCTTAAGTCAGGATATCGAGGGGAGGGGAGGGGGCATCAGAGACTAGGGCTTCTTCCCCAGAGAACCAGCTTTTCAAAAGAAGGCTGCCCCTATGCTCACTGCACCTGCATGTTGCAGGAACTTGGTTACTCATTTGCTCAAAAAGTATTTACTGACTATTCAGCAATCACGCACTTATGGCATCTGTAGTGGACCCCACCCAAAGCTAGGCATCTGGCAGCAGAGGTTGTGGGGATACACAAGAAAGTCAGAAAGAGTCCTGCATTCTAGGGATTTGCTAATCATTCATTCATGCATGTATGCATGCAATAAATATTGATTAAGCTACTAATATATGCTGGGCAGTAGTTTAACCGTTGAATAACAAAACAAAGTCTGCCCTTTTAGCACATTCTAGTGGGGAAGACAGACAGTTAAGAAGTAAACCAATGAAAGTATCATATAATACCAAGTAGTAATGAATGCTATGAAAAAAATCAACTGGGGTGAGGGGATGAAGAGTGACGAGATAGTACTTTTTATAGGATAGTCAGGAAAACCTCTCTGAAGAAGTGCTATTTGAGCAAAGACATAAAAGAAATGAGGGACGGAGCTATGGGGATATATGTAGAAGAGCATTCCAGGAAGAGGGAACAGCAAGTGCAAAGGCCCTGAGGCAAGCGTTTGCTCACCTTCTTTAGGAGCAGCAAGTAGGATGGTATTTCCAAGAAGAATTATGGAATGAAGGGCGGTGGGGAAAGGATCAGAGGAGTGGTGGAGTCCTGAAAGGCCATACTCAGGATTTGGGGTTTTGTTCTAAATGAGAGAAGCCAGCAGGGGAGTGACACTACTGATTTACATTTTAAAAGGATTGCTCTGACTGCTGGTAGAGAACAGACCCAGCGGGCCAAGGGTAGAAGGGGGACCCTCGCTTAGGAGGCTCCTGCAGTAGCCCAGAACACAGGGAGGAGAGAAGGGGGGTGGATCAGGTGGAGTGGCTAGACCCAGGATACATGTTCCAGGTAGACCTGACAGGCTTCGCTGATGGGATTGGCTGTGGGTGTGGAGAAAAAGCTCTCAAGGGTGAGACTGTGTGTTGGGAGGAGGAGCAGGTTGGCGGGGACGAGGTGGTGGAAACCAAGAGTTCCATTTTGAATGTTTTATGTTTGAGATGCCTTTTAGATCTCCAACTACAGAGGTGACAGAGAAGGCCAGTAGCTGTAGGAGGGTGAAAATCAAGGGAGAGGTCTGTGCTAGGGATAAGCCTCAGTGACTCTTTGGGTTGTAAATGGTATTTAAACCCCAGAGACTGATGAGGTCACTTAGGGAGACAGTGCAGATGGAGAGAAGACCCAAGACCTGGGGCAGGGCACCCCAGCCTGTAGAGGAGAGGAAGAGGAGAAGGAACAGCAAGGAAGGCAGGGGAAGCAGCAGAAGGAGGGCACGATCGGCTGTGCCCAGCACTGGGTCAAATGCTGCCAACGATTTAGCATGACACCAGTCTCTTGCAGGGGTGAAGGACGATAAACCATGAGTCAAATAAATCCAGTACTGTCTGGAATGCACACTGTGAAGGCTTTGGCAGAAGTGGAGCTAAATCCATTCATCTCAGCAACATTTACGGAGGGTCCACTCTCTGCCAGCTGCTGAGAACATGGAATTTGTATTCATTTATTCTTAGTTAATTTAATAACCAAAACCACTTAGAACTTGCTACTTTCCAGGCACTGTTCTAAGTATTTAACAACTATTGTCAGTGAATAATAAAAAAACAACTTTTAATCTCTCATAGAAGGATGAAATCCTATGAGATACTTTTATCCCCATTTTGCAGTTGAAGAAACTGAAGCACAGAGAAGTGCAAACCCAGATGGGGAAGAGGCTTGTGGCCTCACTCCCCATCTTCCCCTAGGCCTGTGTCGGAACCAGATATAGATTAGTGAGACACAGGCAGGTGAAGAAACAAAGTTCAACACAGCTTGGTGAGTCCCGTGGCAGAGGTGGGGACAAAGTGCCATCCTGTGCACAGAGAATGACAGGACAGGCTTTGTGGGGGAGCCTGAGAAAAGGCTTGACTAAGGAGAGCTGGATTTGAGGAAACTTAAAGGTGGAAGAGGAGGTCACAGAGAAGAAATACTGCTGGCACCACCAGTACTAATAGCTAAGGTTTCACACCAGCCAGGGTCGCAGCAGGAAGCAGGTGGCTCGTCCAAATGGGAAACTGAAGAGTTTTATGAAGGGACTGCATACAGGGAAGGGCAGGCGTGGCTAAACTGACAAGGCGTGGTCACACAGCCTGGGAGGAGCAGCGGCTGGAGCCCAGGGGCTCCTGAAGGGGCAAGGGAAGGGGGTTCCAGAACAAGGGAGAGCATGGCTGCAGAGAGATGCCCAGCCAGACGCTGCAGGCTCAGGTGGTCCAGCATGGAGGGAACTGGGGAACCACAGCCCCACTCCTTTTCTCCCCACGCCCTCTCACTATACCCCTGACTGAATGCAGCAGGAAGCAGAGGGCAGGGAGCCCAGGAGTTGCTTCCAGGGACACAAAACTGGGTGGAGGAGGCTGGGTTGTGGGTCTGGAGGCAAAAAGGAAGAGACCCAGCACACACTGTAGAGCCTTTGAAAATTTGGAACCCTGGACACTGTCCTAAGTACTTTACATACATTCACTCATTTAGTCCTCACCACAGCCCGAGGAGGGCAGATGTCACCCAGCGGAACAACATGCATTATTTAATCTGGTTCTTGCCCTCTTTCTCCGACTTTGGCTGGGTGTACACATGAAGTTGAATTTGCATCAGCCAAAGGGTGTGTGCTTCCGCTGTGCGGCTATTCTGAAAGGCCAGTCCCTATGGAGGAAAGCAGGGAGATGAGGCTGGAGAGGGCTCAAGGCCAAACCCAGAGTTTGCCTCCAGTGCCCCAGACAAAGGGCCTGAGCCTTGTGAGGGGGGATTGTGCCTGCACTACCCCCCCCCCCCACCCCTCCACAGGCCAATAACACTGAGCCAGCTGAGCATCGGCCAAAGAATGTCAGTGCTAGACGAAGGGGACCAGACACAAGGTGGGTGGGGATGGGAGATTGATGTGATAAAGAGATCCACACAGTTATTTGTAGGTGGTGGGCCCCTTAGGGTTTCTGTGCCCATCATCAAAAAGGATCCAAGAAAAGGAAAAACTTTCTAAATCTAGTTGGAGAAAGAAGACATGGTGTCTTGCACACAGTAGGTGCTCAATAAATGTGTATTGGACAAAGGCAAACAAGAAAGTTCTATCTGGTAAGTTGATACCATGTGGTAGTTTGACAAAATGAGGGTTTTGCAGCCAGCAGGTATAGGCTGGAGTCTCATCTCTGCCACTTCTTTAAGCCTCAATTTCCTCATCTGTCAAATGGGCATAATACTATCCATCTACCTCAGAGGGTTGTTGGAAGTTAAAGATAATACAAGTAAAGTTCTTCAGACATGGTGGCCAGTCTGTAAGCAGAATCTGGCTCTAATGAGGGAGCCGGGCACGGAGGGCCTTGGGCTGGGAGGCCAGTGAGGAGGCTCTGGGCTAGGCATGGTCAGGAAAGAATCTAGAAGAGGGGGCTTGGACTCCCCTTAAATGAAGGCAGGGATCAGGTGGGAGGTGGGAGGGCCGTCCATCTTGCGTGGGTCTGGGAACTACTCTTTTGCAATGTGCTGGAACTCAGCTGAGAGGAGACAGATCCAGGAGGCTGTGTACTGAGGAGCGATGGGAAGGTGACTCAGGACTGGGCGGAGAGGATGGAAGGAAGGCTCTAGATTAAGGCGACTGGAGTTCATTCATCATTCAGCAGACACCACTGAGCACTGTGTACCTTTGTGCATGGCATGGTGCTGTTGAAGACCTACTGTGTGCCAGGTGTGTTACAGGTACCTGAGGGCAAGGTTTCGGGAGATTGGTACAAAGGGCCCTAGGGCAGGGCTCTCTGAAGCTGATCCTTGGACTGGTACCGGGGAGAACCTCCTGGGGAGTTTGCTTGAACCCAGATTCCAGGAGGAGGGGATACCATATAAGTTTTTTAAACATTTAAAAAGCGAAATTTGAATTACAGTGGTGAGGTTACTGCGTGTTCAAGCTTCCAGAGAAAGTTCCATCCTTCTCAGCTGTCTTTCTCAGAGCCTTTTAAAGCCCAAAGACGGAGGTGTGACTGTGTTTTCACTCGGGTGTGGTCAGAGAACAAAGCAGTGCTGTTATCCCTGAGTTTCTTTGGAGACATTCCCGGGTGGGGGAAGGTCACGAGACTACCACCATTTTGATTTATCACTTACATTTGTACGTAAAGAGCATTCTACATAAACCAGATATGTTTTCCCAGATAGTATGGTATACGGATACTTTTTTAAACGGATGAGTTGGACTTCTGGAGATAGATGGGACATTCTGAATGAGGATGGGAAGGTTGCAGTGTGTTGGGGGAAGGGTCTTTTCGGCTGCAGCCTGAATCCCACTTGGGAAATGACGGTGGTGACCCTGGAGGAGCAGGTGAGGGCAGACCTGAAGACCTAACTGGTGAGAGTGGATGGACGTCAGGCTAAAAAACTGAACTTTGTGGGCTGCCTCAGAAGGAGACTCGTAGGGTGTGATTCTGGGTGGCGCCTCTGGATGCAGTGGCCAGCATTGGAGGGCCACCCACAAGGCCTGGGACCCCCAGGAAGGGGTTCTTTCCACAAAGAGCACCTCCAGGTGACCTGTGCTTGGCCTGGGAGGCAGAAAAGCGGATCCCTAGACTCTAACATTGGAAATTGCCTTTGTCTTCCATTCCCACTTTCCACCCAGTGCATAAACACTGTCCACTGGGGACACTGCCTCATTTCTCACCTTTATGATGCAGCAGGAAGCATTTCTGCAAGGAGGGGTGAGAGAGAGCTTCAGTCTTAAGGCCTCAGTCAGTAAGAGATTTCCCTCTCCTCCACTTTGTCTTATGTCATTACCCATGGCTGGAATGAGCGAGAAGCCTTTTGGTTGGGCTCTCCTTACTGCAATCAGAACAGATGGGATTTTGATGCTTCCTTGGAGAGCAGAACATCTGCGGTTTCCCAGAGTCATCCAAAAGATGTTGTGTTTTCTTGCTTGTTATGGACCAAACCCAAAGGGTTTTCTTAATAGTACAGAGGAGAGAGATGGGGATTAGAGATAAGGGAGATATTTTTGAGAGCAAAGGGTTTGAAATTTTGGCCTAAAGAGGCCCTGGAGTTTTTTTCCCTGGAAGGCCTGACTCACCCATGCAGTGGTGCAACAGGAAGAGCATAGGCTTTGGAATCAGATAGACCAAGGTTCAAAGCTTAGCTCTGTCTCTTATTAGCTGGTGGAACTTGAGTGAGATGGCTTAACCTCTCTTATCTTCAGTTTCCTCATCTGCAAAATGGTGTGAAAGCATCAGTCTTGTGGGGTTGGTGAGATAAACAAATGGAATATAGCCCAGGAAAAGCTCCTGGTGCCATCCCATAATGCAAATATTATTTCCCTTCCCCTCTGTTCCCATGATTCCCTTCCTCCCATCTGACTGTGGATGTACCAGGAGGCAGGGGGATGGACAAATCCATTTGATACTTATTTACTCACCACTTACTATGCCTTAGGCACCAGAAATTTAGAACAAACAGACCTCCTCTTTCCCTCAGGGGGTTTTCTGTCTGATGAAGGAAACAGACAAATTCATAAAAGAGCAAGCCTTTAATTACACATTGTGACTGTTACAGTGAAAGAATTGAAGCATCTCTGGGGTGTGGGAGTGGATTCTATTTAGGTAGGTGAGCAGGAAGACCTCCTTGGGGAGGAGGCCAGCCATGCAGGGAAGGGGGAAAGCCGTGCAGGCAGAGGGAACAACACATACGATGGCCCTGAGGCTTGAGCGAGTGTGGCCTCTGGGAAGCACTGAAAGGAGGTTCGTGTAGCCAGGAAGAGTGACAGGAGCTGAAATTGGGCTCTGGAAGTTAAGGTAAGGAATTTGGATTTGAATTTTGTTTTAAGTACAATGAGCAGCTCTTAAGCCCACAAGTGATATGATCCAATTTATTTAAATATTTCTGGCCCCTGATCCTAGGGAAATCCAGAATGTTTCTCTGCTCAGACTCCTCCACCACAGCCACATGTGGGCAGCCCACGCCTGTCTTGGCGCTTCCCCATGCCTCTCATGCAGGCCCAAGGAGAGTGGGGAGAGAGAGTCCAGGCTGAGTCCTCATAGAGATGGGCTTTTGGAGGTGCCCGCTTCTGTGGTGTGTGCAAAAGCCCAGGCTACCACCTAAGATTCAGTACTACCCACTGTAGCATATGCTTCTGTCCCGCATCTTCCAGCTGGCTGGGAGCCCCTGGCCTGGAGGAGAGGGACAGTGAAGTAGGAGAAAGCAGGAATGCCCTTCTTGGAGCAGGTGGGATAAACTTCTGAAGCTGCTGAAGCCCAACTGTGAGTCAGTGCAGGGCAAGCCTCCTAGGTTATTCTCATCTTTAAAGAAATGCTCAGCCTGATTCTAGAAGGAAGGGTCTACAGCTAACTGGAAACAAGAAATCTGCATTCTGTACCCCTCCTGCTCAGGCCAGAAATCCCAGGAGTTGGGCCCAGTATGTCCTCTCTTTGTTGGGACAGACAGACTTCCCCCAACCTTCCAGAATCCTTAAGCTACCCGTAGAAAAAGGCAAAGATGCTCCAGCCCTCCTCTGAGGACCAGTAAGGTGGGAGTTTGCAGCTTCTCCCTCTATGGGCTGAGGTCCTGGGCCATACTGTTGGACCTGGAGGCTGGAGGAGAGAGGGACCCAAGGACCCCTCAAGCCTCCACCCTGCCCTCTTACTCAGTCCTGGGCAGAAGAGAGAGTTAAGGATATAGTGCACAGAGATTCACACTGAGCTGTCCTAGGGAGCAGAATCCAGGGCTCCTGGCCCACCAGCTCCCCTGGGATTGAGGTGCTAATGAAACAGCTCTTGACCCTGACCTTGGACTCCCAGCCATTGACGTCAGCAAAGTTGAAGTAATGTAACCTGATGCTCCCCCCTGGGGTGGTGAGGGAGGCCTACAGGGACCTGGGAAGGGGAAGGAGTGACCAGAAGTCAGGGCTGACCCAGCTTAGGCCAGGACTGGATACGGAAGAATTCAGCGGTAGGGTGCTCCCAGCGGGTGGGATGTGCTATCTGAACGAGTGGCCTAAATCCTTTCTGAAAGCAGTTATCCGGCACTACAGCCACCATCAGGTAAGACAGTGGGCTTCTTCCAGAACGGGGAGCTGACACTGGTGTTGCCACCCTGGACACAGGCGACATAGCCATGGAGGTGATCGGCAGCACGGCTGCCATGGGGGTGCATGGCTGTCACATGAGGGTTCACATGTACGATATCCATGTGCATCCCTATGTCCTCGTCCCCGTCTGGGGACGAGGCTCAGCCTCACCACATCCGGATGCATAGAGGTACTCCTGTGGCTACATCAGGGTGGTCTGCACAGTCTGATGTGTTGGGGACAGAGGGCCAGCCTGGCCTCTAGCTTCCCTCCTCTTCTCAAAACCCTGAGGAGATGCAGAGGAGGTTCCCCCGGCAGGGGCCTCCCCATCCCTGGGATCTGCTGTGGGGGTACTGGGCCTGGAACTGTAATTCTGCCTTTGGGTTTTCCAGGTGGATTTTCTGATTGAAAATGATGCAGAAAAGGACTATCTCTATGATGTGTTGCGGATGTACCACCAGTAAGTGTACTGGGTCCAGCTCCTGTGGACCATCCTGAGTACCTCTGTCTTCAGGGAGCCCTGAGGTGGATTGTTCTGAGACAGGAGGACCTCCCTCTTCCGTCCTAGGGACTCGGGGAGGCTGATGCTCGGTGTTCCTGGGAATCACACAGACACACCATTCACTTGTCTCAACAAATATTTACACAAATACACTGTGTGTGGCTCTGTGCTAGTGGCTGGAGGTACACATATGAGCAAGACAGATTGGTTGCTACCCTCAAGTTGCTCACAATCTGATGGGTGAGGCTGTCAAGTAGGTTCAACAGAGTGTAATTGCTGGGGTAGGACAGGAAATGCCAGCTGGCCCCAGCGCCAGCGTCAGATGTCTGTTATCACTTACCTGCTTTTTGATTCATTCAGCAACATTTATAAGCTCCTGCCATGGGCTGGGCACCATGAATAATCTGGAAATGAACATCTACTTCCTTTCCTCGACTAACTCATGGCTTAGTGGGGGAAGATGGACAGACACTACAAACATGAGGACCTCTAATACAAGTTCCAGTAAAGGAACTGCTAAGTAGAGGTAAGAGCAGGGATGTGAAGAAAGGAGTTCTTACTTCCAACTGTGGGGGGAGGACCGAGAAGGCTGGAGCCAGCTTTTTGAAGGGTAAGAAGGATTTTGCAGGTGGAAATATCAGGGAAGGACATTCCAGGATGAGAGATCAACATTAGCAATGGTGCGGAGAGGTGAAAGCACAGGGTGTAACTGGGAGGTGATGAGTGATGTGCGGAGTAGAACCGGGGCACACAGAGACCATAACAGACCCCAGCCTGGGCAGTTCCACGGAGACAGGTCGTGGAGGCCTGGAGCCTGCCAAGGAGGATGGACTGTGTCCTCTGGACAGTGTGAGGCAGAGGCTTATGTGAGATAGTGTGAGGGTAGGATTTACAGAGTTCGGCTGCAGCTCAGAAGCGGGAAACAAGGGGATGAGAGGACTCACCACCGTCTCACAGAGGTTTCCTGTCTGGAAGGATCCTGGGCTTCAGAACTAGGCAGAGCCGACTTTGAATCCTGGCTTGATTTCATCCGCAGGGTGGGTTAACAACCCCTGTTTCAACAGTTTCCTTGCGATACTTACATAGAACAAACTCTTCTGATGCACCTCGCCCAGAGTTAGGGGCTCTGGGCTTTTCAGGAGAGTTCTCCTCAATTCCAAGGCTTGGGCCCAATGAGTGGGGACCCAGCCCAGGACTGCTTCCCCTGGGAATCCTTGGGTCTTGGGGTCACGGCTATGGCTGAGGCTTCAGGGTCCCCATGTCTCTGCAGGACCATGGACGTGGCCGTGCTTGTGGGAGACCTGAAGCTGGTCATCAACGAGCCCAGCCGCCTGCCCCTGTTTGATGCCATCAGGCCTCTGATCCCACTGAAACACCAAGTGGACTACGACCAGCTGACTCCCCGGCGCTCCAGGTGCGGAGGGAGCTGCAAGCAGGAGGCGGGGGTGGGAGAGGTCACCCTGGGATGGACAGGGTCGCTCACGACCCTGAGCTGTGGATGGGGCAGCACTGGCTGTAAGGCCAGAGCTGGGCCATCACTGGCCCCTCCTCCCATGGCAGGAAGCTGAAAGAGGTGCGTCTGGACCGGCTGCATCCTGAAGGCCTCGGCCTCAGTGTGCGTGGTGGCCTTGAGTTCGGCTGCGGGCTCTTCATCTCCCACCTCATCAAAGGCGGCCAGGCAGACAGCGTCGGGCTCCAGGTGAGTGAGCAGAGCTCAGGGAACGTGGGGGACCAGGCCCTCAGGCTTCCTGCCTTCCCGTCATTCACTCACTAGGCTGTGTGATGTAATGGGGTCACCTTGCCCTTCTGAGCCTTTGGGAGAGGAAAAGGGTGATGTATCCTGACAGATTGTCCTCAGGCCCATAGAAATCTGGCTTCAGACACTTGCCTGTTTTCTTAAGTGGAGCTGAGAACTTGGCTGCCAGCTGCTGCCACCTCTGCTGCACCACACCCCATCTCCCTTTTGTCTGAAGGAAGCACATACTTATGTCCTGACACCTGAAGTTCTGGACACATAGCCTTCTCCCTGGAAGGGAAAAGGAAATCCTGGCATAGATTTCCAGGATTTTCATATGCTTCAGAGCATAGACTTTGGAGCTGGAATGTCCTGGCTTTGCTATTCATTAGCTGTATGACTTTGGTGAAATTACTTAGCCCCCGCCTCAGTTTCCTCATCTGTAAAATGGAATGATGATAATACTACCTACCTCATCAGGTTGTTATGATGGAATAAATGAATTCATATTACAAAGTACTTGTATTAGTACATTTATGTACCTGGCACATAAATGCTGTATATTTGTTTGTACAAAACAGCATGTATTTTATGCTCCCAGAATATATATGATTTCTGTGTGTATTTGTGTAAAAGACACACACACACACACACACACACACACAACAATGAAAATCAGTTACTTGTTGGAGGGGAAACTGGAGTGGATAGGAATAAAGTGAGAGTGAATCTTTTAAGGCTTTTTAGATTATTTGGCTTTTGAATCATATGAATGTATTATCTTTTTTCTAAATGTATTTTTTAATTGAAGTAGAGTTGATTTACACTGTTGTGTTAAGTACTGCTATACAGCAAAGTGACTCAGTTATACAAATATATACATTCTTTTTTCATATTCTTTTCCATTATGATTTATCAATGAACATTGAAGCCAGGATGAAGTGAGAGAGTAGTATTGACATACATACACTACCAAATGTAAAACAGATAGCTAGTGGGAAGCTGCTGCATAACACAGGGAGATCACCTCGATGATGGGTGATGACTTAGAGGGCTGGAATAGGGAGGGTGGGAAGGAGTTGCGGCAGGGAGGAGATATGGAGATATATGTATAAATACAGCTGATTAACTTTGTCATACAGCAAAAATTGGCACAACAGTGTAAAGCAATTATATTCCAATAAAGAGCTTTAAAAAACATGAACATTGAATATAGTTCCCTGTGCTATACAGTAGGACCTTGTTGTCTATCCATCTTATATATACCGGTTAATGCTGTGTGTTTGTTAAGCCACCAGAGAGGGAGATTTAATAAACATCTACAACGTGCCAGGTAACACACTCACAACCGGCTCTCATTATGTACCTCGGCTGTAGCCTCCCCATTTTACAGAGTTGGTGGAAGATCAGGGACTTGACCAGAGTCACACAGCCAGTACGTGGCAGAGCAAGGATTTGAACCGGAGTCTCCCGACTGCCAAGCCCGGGGATCTCTCTTCAGCACCCCAGGGGCCCCCACACCTCGGTGTCTGAGCAGAGATGGGCAGACCTCCAGGTCTCACTCCTGCAGAGCCCAGAGCTGTGTTTTTGAATGTCCAGATAAAAGGGGCCCTCCCACCGCCTCCCAGGGCTTCCAGCCTGTTTGTTATCAGCATCCCGATCCGGGCTGCCAAGCCAGGGCCTTCAGGGGGCCCAAAGGCTAATGGTACAGGACACCGTGGAGTGGGAGGTGGAAACCGGGAGCTGACAGACATCGCTTTGTTCTAAATCCCTGTCTCACGGCTCACTGGTGGCGTCTGAAATTTCAGCCCCTTCATTATTCCTCTCCTGGGCCGCACATTTTCCAGCCCAGAAACGCAGCCAGAGAAAAAACATAATGAGCTCCTCTCTTGGCGTCAACTGAGCCCTCTTTTTTTCCCAGGGTGAGCTCTCCTCCTAGGACAAGCGTTTCTCAACAGTGCTTCCGTGATTGGGGCATCAGGGCATTTTAATGAAACTTTTTACCTTCCTGCCTGTTTCTCAGGCTTACGAATTATCGACCCTGTCTCGGGTTGACGGGCTCACCTCTCCTTTGTGCCGCTGTCCCTCAGATCGTCATTTCACTGTGGCCCTTGCACAAAGGGCCTTTTGCAGGGCTCCACGCGGGAGTGAGAGGGAAAGGAAAGCCAATCCTGCAAGCTGAGCCAGGGATTGTGTGGGACTTATTCCACTGGGGTCTCGGGCAGGTTCCCTTTAGGAACAAGACAGGGAGCTTCACTCAGAGGAGCTTGGGGAGAACGTCTGCATCCATTCACCTGTCTGGGGTTCGTGTTTCTGGGGAGATCTCATGCCTGAGGGTGGAGGAGGGGCACGTTCAGATACGGCCTGGCTGGACTGAAGGCCCTGCTGATTTGACCTCGTGAGGCTGGGCCCCAAGTGGGGGGCTTGGACCCGGCCCTGGGACGCCATCTCTGCTCTTGTCCCCTTACTGGAGTTATTTTAGATTTTTGACCAAGTGTATTCTGTCTGAACCCACATCCTCTGCCCTGCACAACTGTCTGTATAGTTCAGGGCTGGAGAATGAGTCTGTGTGCCTTGGTTGTCCCAGCTATAAAATGGACAGAGTAATCCCTGCCTTTCCTGTGGGATTGAGGGCTCTGTCAGGTGGTGAGGATCCAAAGAGGACAAGACACAGGGACCTGCAGCCAAGCTTGGCCAGACGCCCTTCTTTTCTGCTTCCAGACACCCAAGAGACAACACTTGTTCTGTCAGGGAGACCTGACTTCAGATCCCAGCAACGCAGTTTACTAGCTGGATGACCTTGAGCAACTCACCTCACCTCTTGGAGCCTCAGGTTCCTCATCTGATTAACAGAAACGCAGGGCTGTTGTGAACAGTGGGTGCAGGGAGGCAGTCTGGCTCTTCTTCCGTGAGACGTCCCCAGAAACCTAGAGGGTTCTTTAGCGAGCCACGCCCCCACCCGTGGCACCTTGTTGAGCCCCTTGCCACCCACTCTTGTCAGGCCCCTGAGAAGACCGGGGTCTGTGTCTAGGTGTGGAAGGGAAGTGCTCGGGTGACAATAGGGAGAAGGTGACTCTGGGAGGGTGTTGTAGAGCAGCGGTCCCCAATCTTTTTGGCACCAGGGGCCGGTTTCATGGAAGACAAGTTTTCCACGGGATGGGGAGGGGGTGGGTCAGGCGGTGATGTGAGTGATGGGGAGCGGCAGATGAAGCTTCGCTCCCTCGCCCGCCGCTCACCTCCTGCTGGGCAGCCCGCTTCCTAACAGGACGCCGACCGGTACCGGTCCACAGCCCGGGGGTTGGGGACCACTTTTGTAGAGGGTAGGAGTTGGCCTAGAGGACCCCTCAGAGGCTGTGTGCCCGCCTAGCCCCCAGCCCCTGCAGAGAGTCAAGCTGCATCCCCCACGTGTACCAACAAGCCTCCAAAGGGTCACCACGTGCGGTGTGAGTTAAGCCACCAGCTGACCTGTGCTGGCCTCAGGCTGGAGAGGGCCACCCACAATCCAGTCCCTGTTCTGCAGCTGATGACTGTGACCGTGGACAAAACATCACCTCCTGGGCCTCAGTGTCAACTGATGTCTGAGGATCCTTCCAGCTCTGCAGTTGTTAAATGAGGAGCTTCAGGACTGATCCCCAGGGCCAAGGCGCTTGGAGGAGCCCACGGCAGTGTCCAGCGGGGCACTGATGGATCTCACCAGGGATCTGTATCCAGGGTTGGCCCTGCAGGCCCCTGAGCCTGCACCTCTCCCAATCTAATGAGGCCGAACCCCGAGAAGAGGGATCTGAGCAGAGTGTTTAGGGCTCACGCCCAGCTAATGATAACAGCAATCATTTATCAGTGACTTACAGTGTGCTAGGCACTGACTGGCTTTATATGTACACGCTCGCTTAATTCTCACAGCAGCCAGAGTATTTCCCCATTTTCCCACAGTATTTCCCCAGTATTTCCCCATGAGGTTCAGTTCAAGAGACTTGCCTGAGGTCACACAGCTAATAAGAATAAAAGCAGGGGTTCGAAGCCAAGACATCTGATGCTAAAGCCTTGTGCTCATTCATTGTTCATTGCTTACTCCCAGAATAGGAATTCAGAGGTCAGGGCCGTGGCAGAGTTAAAATGTTCATCAGGTTTCCATAGAATGGAAAAAAAGAGATCGTGTGTGTGTCAGTGATGTGAGCTTGAGCCAGGAGTCATGGAAGTCCCTACCCCGACTCAGTTGTGATGTTGCATTGATGAACAGGGACTGGAGAGCCTGCTCATTGGGGGTGGGGAGGGGTACAAAAGCCAGGGAAGAGCTGCTTGAATCTGGGTGAAGGGTTGCCCTCCACGTGGATTCGGAACCTGATGGTGCCCCAGTAGTGGAAGGGACACGAAGTGAGGGTCCAGAGTCCTGACTTCTACTCCCAGCTCTGCTACCCACTCTCTGTGCCCCTTGCCCCTGTCTTGGTTCCCGCATCTGTAAAATGGGCAGAAAGACTGCTGGGAAGTATCGCCTGCCCTGTGGGTCCTCTGGCTGATGGAGAGTGGGTTGCTTGTGACAAGGCACTAGGGCACATATTGAGGTTTATTCTGAGGGAGGGCATGACCACATCCCCTTCCCTGGAAAGCAGGCCAGGAGCGTCTGGCTGGGAGCCTGCCCAGCTGCCCGATGCTTGCTCAACCTGGTTTGCATTCTTTCTGTCTGTGGCCAAGGTAGGGGACGAGATCGTCCGGATCAATGGGTATTCCATCTCCTCCTGCACCCACGAGGAGGTCATCAACCTCATCCGCACCAAGAAGACTGTGTCCATCAAAGTGAGACGTGAGTGAGGCCAGGGCAGGGGGGTGCTGACAGTGGGGGAGGATGGGGCAGCTGGTGGCACCTAGCCGCTAGAGGAGGAAGGGAAGGCAGAGGAGCCATCCTAACCCCCCTGCCTTTCTCCCGCAGACATTGGCCTGATCCCTGTGAAGAGGTAAGGAGGACCCTCCTCTTCAGGCAGACACTTCCCTGTGCACTCAGGGTCCTGGGATCAGCCTGGAGTCTGGCCAGCTCTGCCCCTGGGCCAGTGACGGTGGAGGCTTCAGATGGGGCAGATGTGGATTGGGGCCTGGTGCCTCAAACATCTCTCCCTAATGACCCCCCTTCTACTTCCCCCCCCATCAGCTCTCCTGACGAGCCCCTCAAATGGCAGTATGTGGATCAGTTTGTGTCAGAATCTGGGGTAAGAGTCAGGACCATCAGTGATGGGGTCGGGATGGGGTGGTCTTCAAGGAGGGGTAGTGGGTCCTGAAGAAAGGCTTGCTCTAGGGATTGCCCTCAGGGGCTTCCCACAGGCCCCCAGCTCATCCAGAATGCCCCTGTGGGTGGTGGGCCCTCAGCTGGGCCCAGCTGGTACAGACATACCCCCACGGGGACAGAATGGCAGTCCGGCTCACATGGGGACAGCCGTGCTTGCCCTGAAGTCCTTATGAGCACAAGAGGCCACTTGCACCATGTGGACACCCGGTGACCTTATCCTCTCCCTCCCCCAGGGTGGGCGGAGCAGCCTGGGCTCCCCCGGCAGTCAGGAAAACAAGGAGAAGAAGGTTTTCATCAGCCTGGTGGGCTCCCGGGGCCTTGGCTGCAGGTGGGTGTCAGGCACGCCCTGGGGCTCACTCATGGCCAGCAGACCCCAATAGGCCCCTCACACCGCTCCCCTTTTCACTGCTGCTTCTGAGGAGACTTTTGTCCACTAATGATGACACTTCGTGGAGCTTGACTTCCCCTCTGAGCTTAACAACAGCCCTGTAGATCCGGAGGGACAGCTCTAACAGGCCCGTTTTACAGAGGAGGAAACTGAGGCCCAAAGGCAGAACCATGTTCCTTTGGTGGGCCCTTGAGTCATGCAAAAGGAGCCTGTCCAGCTGGTCATCTCTGTCACAGTTCGCTCGTCACTTATTAGCTTGTGGCTTCCATAGGAGGCAGCCAGGGAGTTGCAAACAGGCCTTGGGTCTCATAGGGCGTTTTTGTTAAGCACACAGGTGCTGCAGTTAGAGATCTAGGTTCCAGGCTCTGCTCTGCCACCGACAAGCTCTAGAACCTTGAACTAGTTACTTAACCACTCCAACCCTCAGTTTCTTTCTCTATAAATCAGTGGTAATAGTCCCCACACCACAAGGTTGTTGTGGGGAGGAGTGAGATGACAGAATGAAGTACCAAGCTTAGTGCCTGGCAGGTAGGAAGCAGTTCGTAAATATTAGCTATTATTATTTGCTATTCGTATTTTATTTTTTTGGCTGCACTCCATGGCTTGCAGGATCCCAGTTCCCCGACCAAATATTGAATCTGGGCCCTCAGCAGTGAAAGTGCAGAGTCCTAACCACTGGATCGCCAGGGAATTCCCTGCTATCCTTCTTATTTCCAATCCATCACATTTATTCAACACTTCTCTGCCAAGTATAAGTGATTAAAAAAAAAAAGTCCCTCCTTTCTAAGAAATTATAGCTTAGTATAGAAGCCAACTGCATAAACAGTTACAGTACCAAGGGACTCTTGTGGAGCTACATTCTGGGTCAGGCATGGCAAATGGGTTTTCTACCCTGTGTTATCTCTAATCTATTAGTGGTGGCTGCCCTGGGGTAGTATTTTGAAAACAACTTTAAGGTTGTATCTAGACTTAGGTAGAAAAGAGTATTATGATTCAAGGGGGACGGGGAGGCTGGGATGTAGTGAGAGAGTAGCATGGACATATATACACTACCAAATGTAACATAGCTAGTGGGAAGCTGCTGCATAACACAGGGAGATCAGCTCGATGCTTTGTGACAACCTAGAGGGGTGGGATAGGGAGGGTGGGAGGAAGGCTCAAGAGGGAGGAGATATGGAGATATATGTATACATATAGCTGATTTACTTTGTTGTGCAGCAGAAACTAGCACAACGGTGTAAAGCCGTTATACTCCAATAAAGGTGTATTTTAAAAAAAAAGTGTTGTGATTGGTTAGTGATGTCTACCACAGATCAGCAGGGGAGATTAACAAACATCCCAAGTGCCTTCCTTGCTGTAGGTGTTTTAGGAGCACTGGGAAGGGAGCAGCCAGCTTAGTCTTGGGATAGAATAAGGAGTTAGCTTAAACCCTGTAGAGGAGATAGCATTTGAGTCTTCAGGAATGCATAGGAAAATGCTAGAAAAAGAGAATAAACAGCATATGCAATATGTTGGATGAGAGGTTGGGTAGGGAGAATTAGAAGTAGCTTTCTGTGGTTATTGCCACAGGGAAATGAGGCTGGACAGATAGGCAGAGGCTGAAGAGATAGATGGCGGAGGGCTTGGGTTCTGAGCTCACGGGTGACCTGGACACCCAGGCAGAGGGGCAGGACGTTGAGAATGAGCAAGCACTGAAGAGCAGAGGCTCGCCTACATCTCCCATCTCTCTACAGCATTTCCAGCGGCCCTACCCAGAAACCTGGCATCTTCATCAGCCACGTGAAGCCTGGCTCCTTGTCTGCCGAGGTGGGGCTGGAGGTGAGTGACCCTGGGCCTGCCCCAGTGGGGCCCCTGGGGGGTGCGGGGTCAGACTGTGATCACACAGGGATGGAGCACGTGTTTTCCCACACAGCCCTCTCTCAGCACTCACTGCTGATGTCCTACTAACCCCCAAAGGGGAGGCTTCACAGAGGGGGTGACATTTGAGCCTTTCTACAGCCTTTCTCCGGTTCTGGGAGCCTTTGTTCCTGAGCTTGGGAATGTAGTAATAATAATCAGAATTGACATTCATCAAGTGTTTACTGGATCGGACATTGTTCTAAGCCCTTTAAAATGTATGAGAACTCTGAAAATTAGATACTTTCATTCGCCTCATTTTACAGATGAGGAAACTGAGACTCAGAGAAAGTATATGAGAAAGAGAGACAAATATTGTATATTAATGTATATATGTGGAATCTAGAAAAATGATACAGATGAACTGGTTTGCAAGGCAGAAATAGAGACACAGATGTAGAGAACAAACATATAGATACCAAGGGGGGAAAGTGGGGGCGGGGGGGAGGGCCGGGATGAATTGGGAGATTGGGATTGACGTATATACACTAATATGTATAAAATAGATAACTAACTTTAAAATTCAAAAAAATAAATAAAAATAAAAAATAAAGGAAAAGAAAATTTTTAAGTTATTCTGTCCTTTAAAAAAAGAAAGAGAGAGAGAGTATGTGATCTTTCCAAGATTATGTACCTAGTATGGCAGGGCTGGCATTCAAACCTAGGTGGTCTGATGCCAGAGCCAGAACTCAACCTCTACTTTGGACAAGTTATTTCCTCTTTCTGTGCTTCAGTTTCCTATCCTGTAAAATGGAGGTACTAGCCTTCCTTCCAGGGTCATTGAGTAGATTAAATGAATTAATACATATGCTTAGAACTGTATCTGGTACATAGTGAGGGATCGATTAATGTTAGCTATTGTATTAATTATTATTATGACTCCACACAGAATCTACTGTATGAGAAGCTTAAAGGCTCCTATGTCTACAAACTGAGTTTTTAAAGCAAGTGTCATAAATTCAGCCAAAGGAATGAACCTCTAATGGTGTAATATTTGACAGCTGATAAAAGATATATGGGGTGGAGGGTCCCTGGGAGGACCCCACTGGAACTGTGCTCATTGGGAAGAGTTGAGGTGCAGCCACTTAGACCCAACATCTGATGCTGGCCTCGAGGGGGAGCCCTTCTAACAGACTGAGTGTGCAGGTAGTGCAAACATGATGATTCCTCTCCATTTCTCCACCAGACAGGGGACCAGATTGTCGAAGTCAATGGCATTGACTTCTCTAACCTGGACCACAAGGAGGTGAGATGTGGGTTTTTCACCTTCCCACTGTGATCCTCTCTGCCGTCCTCTTCTCCCCCGCCTCCCCCTTGCCACAGTGTCCAAAACCTTCTGTGCTCTCCAGAGGCCTCGACTGCTCTGATCTGTCAGGTCTCAGCTGACTGTCCGCCTGTCCCCACAGGCCGTGAACGTGCTGAAGAGTAGCCGCAGCCTGACCATCTCCATCGTAGCTGGAGCTGTAAGTCCAGAACGAGCTGGTGGGGGCCCCATGACCCCTGACCTGCAGCCCAGCTGCTCAGACCCCTGATCTCTGCCACACACTCCTGGGAAGGGCCAAGGGGTCTCCTTCCCTGAAGCTCTGACAGTAGATTGGGAGGATCTCTGCCCAGCCAGAAGCTTGCGTCAGAGAGAGCATAGCCACAGTGCCTGACATGGGGGGCCGTGGCGATGAAAAGACAACCCACACCTTGGCCCCCAAACTCTGGCAGTGGACTTCTAGGTTCCCAGGGGACTGAGCAAGGCGCCTCTTTTCTCCCCATGAGGGCCGGGAGCTGTTCATGACAGACCGGGAGCGGCTGGCAGAGGTCCGGCAGCGTGAGCTGTGGCGGCAGGAGCTCCTGATGCAGAAGCGGCTGGCGATGGAATCCAACAAGATCCTCCAGGAGCAGCAGGAGATGGAGCGGCAGTGAGTGTAGCCAGCCAGGATGCCCCTGCCCTGCCCTCCCGGGCTACTGTACCATCCCACCCACCTTTCTTCCTGCCCACTGCGTCCTGAGCTGACTTCATCCTCTCCCCCGAGGCCTGTCCTCAGACCAGATGGGTTCAGTGGCGCTCGGTGGAAACACTCAGTGGAAGTCCCCTGTCTCCAGACCACCGGGCTCCTCCCTTCTTGCCAGGGAAAGCCCCTGATTTCCAAGACCTAGGAATATGGAAAATCAGGATGCTACTAGCAGTAGCTAACATTTGTCAAGTACCAACCATGTGGCCAGCGTTGTATAAGGGCCTTGTTTATGTTCCTTAACTGAATTCCCATAATAGCCCTGGGAGATAGATGGTATTAACCCACTTTACAGATGAGGAGACTGAGATTCAGAGAGGTTACACCATTTGTGTACAAAGTCAGACATGACCAAGCTGTGGAATTCACACCCAGGGAATTTGGCTGTCCTATCTATGGTGATAAGAACTACCTCCCACCAACCCCAGAGTGGCTGGGATTATGACTAAGAGAATAAATGGGGCAAGCAATTCATAACTCAGAAACTACTGTCAAAATCCCAATCTAGATACATCCTACGAGCATAATAAGAATTTGGGTAAAGAAGGTGGACAGGATCTTTCCATCTCTCCCATCACAGAGTTTGCCTAGCGAACCACTCTGGGTGGTACCTCCGCCTGTTACTCTGGCCTTGTTTAGCAGCCCCAGCTTTGCCCCTAGGTTCTGGGGCCCTTCTCTGGGAGGACCTCACTCAGTCAGTCACTTCATCTTGGTGTTTAGGGGTGGCTGCATAGAGTGTGGCCTGCAGTTCAGTCTCCTGAAGTGCAGAATCTCTGCTCAGCAGTGCCAGACAAAACCACACAAGAGCACAGGACCCAGACTTTTTCGAACCCACTTCCCCAACATCCAGATTTGGTCCAGGCATCCTTGGAAGGGAGCCTGGAGGAAATATTTAAAACTTTTCTCAAATCAGAGATTAGCTGCAAGGAAGAGTTAACTTCTCTTACATAGATCCCAACATGCTAACCTGCTTTTGTGTTTCAGAAGGAAAAAGGAAATTGCCCAGAAGGCAGCAGAGGAAAATGAAAGATACCGGAAGGAGATGGAGCAGTGAGTGCCTTGGCCCCATGTGTCTGCACACAAGTGTGTGTGGGGGTGTGAGTGTGCTCGCAGGAGTGTGGTCACCTCCAGGCCCAGTTTACATGGCCCTCTTGTTCCCTGGTGGATCGTCCTTTATTTGTAGCCATTCCATAATCCTAGTAAAACCCATCATATTAGGGTAACTGGAACACAGTCTTCTAATTGCCAGGGTGGCATTCACACCCGATTTAGAATACGAGTGCCAGGGACTCGTTTCCTTCACCACAGCTGGAACCACGTGGCTTCTCCCCAGGCTGGTTGGGGTTCCCCGACAGGCAGGAGGCTGATCTGCGAAGGTTCTGACTCTAGTCACGGGCGTGGGGGTCTTATTTCAGGATCATGGAGGAGGAAGAAAAGTTTAAGAAGCAGTGGGAAGAAGACTGGGGCCCAAAGGAACAGCTGCTGTCACCGAAAACCATCACCGCCGAGGTGCACCCAGTACCCCGTCACAAGCCAAAGTGTATGTATCATGTGTGGGGGGGAGGGGGCTTCCTCCTGGGGCCTGGGGGTGTCTAGACAAAGGTACAGGTCTCCCTCCACTCAGCAGCACCTCCCCAGGTGAATAAGCCGTGGCTCTCTTCGTGGAGGGGCAGCCATGTGCCGGGGGCTGTCTGCCAGGGCATTGGCATAGGTGGGCTCTGCCTGCCCTCCTTGTCCTGGGGGCCTGCTGCCAGGCTCTTCCCATGACAGAGACTCAGGCACGTGGCCCTTGGACTTCTGAAGAGGGGCTGGAGAGCTGTGGCAAAAGCAAACTGCTCATGGGATTATCATCCTAGCATGTTGGGCGTCGTGTCCTCCTCTTGCCCTGTTCTGAATTGGGGCTGGGGGTACAACAGCAGCAAGAAAGAGGGGAAGGGCCTCACATGAGAGAGGGACTCTGGTGGTCCAAGGCTGATGGGCGACTGTGGGAGGAGCTTACTGAAGTGCCCCTACCAGCTGCATCCCTGTGCGTGGACCACAGTCACGCCACTCCAAGGATGGAGTCGGGGAGAGAACGGTGCGACCCTCCCAGGCACCAAACGGTGGTCATCCTGGGGCCACAGCAACCTCTGCCCTTCCCATCTCCTTTCTTCATCTTGTCCTGTGTTCCCACATCCACTTTCAGTCCAGGCCCCCACCACCTGTTCCCCCGTCCACCTGCTCTCCACCCCAACTCCCAGGATGTCACGTCTCTTCAAGGGGCAGCTCACACAACCAGGGTGGAGTGGGGGGCTTAGTCTCAGTGCTTCTCCAGTGGGCTAGTGGTGGGGAGTCAGGAGCAAGGCAGCCTGGGGGCCGTGGCAACCATGGGTCCAGGATGCCTGGTTGGGCCTTTACTCTGACTGTTTTTTTAATATTTGTTTACTTATTTTATTTTATTTTTGGCTGCGTCAGATCTTAGTTGCGGCATGCAGTATCTTCCTTGCAGAATGCGGGATCTTTCGTTGCAGCGCGTGGGCTCTTGGATGCGGCACGCCAGCTTCTCTCTCTGTTGTGGCAAGCGGGCTCAGTAGTTGCAGTGCATGGTCTTAGTTGCTCCGCAGCATGTGGGATCTCAGTTCCCCGACCAGGAATCAAACCCACGTCCCCTGCATTGGAAGGTGGATCCTTAACTACTGGACCACCAGGGAAGTCCCTACTCTGGCTTTACAGCTGTTTTGATTTGTACTTGACACGGGGGCAGAGCCTCTTCCAGCTGATTGGCTTCAGCACAGCAGAAGTGGGGGAACCTTGGTCTTTGGGTGCAGACTCGCCTTGTATCTCGAGGTTCCCAGGTCAGCTAAGCACAATCAGCTGGAGGAGACTCTGCCCCAGTGTCAAGTACAAATCAAGCTGATTGTGCTTAGCTAACCTGGGAACCTCGAGATACAAGGCGAGTCTGCACCCAAAGACCAAGGTTCCCCCACTTCTGTTGTGCTGAAGCCATCTGGGATCCTGTGATGGGGTCCAGACAGCTTTGGTCCCAACTTTGGATCATACTGGAGCCCTGGAGGGACATCAGCTTACCAACCCAGGTCACTTTGGTCAACGAGAGGCGCAGGCATCTGGATGGTTCCACATCACCCCTCCCTGGTGCAGGGCAAACAGCTCCCAGCACATTCCTTGGTGGCACCGGGGCAGTGTCATCTCGGGTCCTCTCCCAAGGACAAAGCACGTTCTCATCAGCCGCCCCCATGACATTCAGTATTAGTTAAGGATGTGGCCAGAGCTTAATTCCCGGTGAATAATCTGTGTTTTAGACAGGGAGCTAATTTGCTCTTTGCAGTGAAATAGGAGCTTCCAAAGGAGAGAAATCAATTTTAATTGCTTCTCATGAAAGTAATCCTAGTCAATTTAGTACCTCCCTAGAAACTGGGTCTGGGCTTCAGAACAAACACACCCTCTCAGGAACTATAGAATACAAAAACCCTTTCTCTAGCTATTTACTCAGTGCTTTCAAACCAAATCAAGCTTCTTGAATAAAAGCAGCAAGAACTGTCCCTTCGCTCGATATAAATGTTTTCTAAGGGAACACCAGGAAGCAAGTGATTGATGACCAGGGTCTGCCGGCCTGAGCCTCCATCCATCTCCATTTGCATCGGCAATTTAATTCAACTTTGGAGATAAGTCAGGAAACGCAGGAGGGCCTCTGAGCCAGCTCAGTTCCTGCCTTTTCCCCATCCCTGGGAGGCTGGAATGGTCTCAGCTGTTTTGGGCCGACAGGACCAGGCTGCAGCCAGCCCCTCCCTCACCACTCTGCACTTTAGGGGTCCATTCAGCGGACAGGTTATACCTGACTGTGTCTGTGCCTGTGCCTGTGTGGATCCGTCATTTTTTAACAGACAGGAAAGAGTGTGGAGCATCTGTTGCCTAGAAAAAAACAAAACCCGCTCATCCTAATGATCAGGGCAGGACCAACGGCTCCCCTCCCCACCCCCTGTCCCAGGGCCTCGGGCTGCCTACCTACAACCCACCCAGCAGAACCCCAACATCGCACCGAGCCCTCAAAGCCAGGACACGCTGTCACAGAGGCCCCAGAATATGAATTTTTTCCTTGGCAAAGCGACAGGGGGCAGAGGGGTGATTAAGGATCCCAGAGCTGGAAGGAGGCTTGAGAGAGAAAGTTTAAATAAGAGCTTTCCAGTCCTCTCTCCCCATCAAGGACCCCACCTCCATTAGACCCCATGGTTTGGAGATTGGGTTTTTTCCTATCAAACTATTAAGGAATCATTTGTGTTCATTGTTCTGTTGAGTGGTCCCTCTTGTTAGCAAGAAAGCAAGGGTGCTCCGTTATTAAGTATAAACGGAGCTAAAAGCAAAGGAACTCACTTACAGCCTTTTCATAGGTTAAAGGCCAAATTTTTCTAATTAATATTTTGAAATGTTAATAAGCAGCTCATAGCAGACTCAAACACTACATTTCAGGGCCCCGGGGAGGCCAGAGTCCAGGTTAGAAACCACTGGAAAGGACGGTTTGCTGTTGTCCACATTAGGTCAGAATTCATGTCTTCCTACCTACGTGTGCCCCTTTTATCCCTTGGGATGTCCTCACCTCCTCGGGATCCCAGACTTCCATCTGCTGCCCACCCACACAGTTCCAACATCCCCTGGGGACCCAGAGCTCAAAGGGTGATCAGAAGAAGCTGAGAGGATCTGTTCTCCCATTGCAAGCCCTTGGCATCAAACATGTATGATACTCAGATACTCCTGTCATCAGTACCTCACCTCCCACCTCAGCCTGCAAAATAGCTCTCATGCTGCTGTCAGATCAGAGGTCCCTATTGTTAGCCCATTTTACAGATGGGCAAACGAAAGCTACCAAATTTGAAAGCACTGCATGCACCATGGCAGGGCAAGAAACCTTTGCTCTGGGTTTCTGAGCCCTGTTCTTGACCCTGACCTCCCAGCTCTCCCGTGGAGTAAACTGGTCACAGACCCCCCAGGCTCCCACGAGCCTTTTGGTCTCCCAAGTCCCTCTTCATTCACCAGCTTCCTCCTCTTTTCCCGGATAGATGATCTGGGAGTGGACCCCGAGTTTGACCCAGCAGATGACCTGGACGGAGGCTCGGAAAAGCAGGGAGAGCAGGTTTGCGACCCCGCTTCGCTTCCTGGCCTTGCTGCTCTGCTTGTCCTGCCTGCCTCCTCCTGCCAGCCCTGCAGACACCCAGTTCTGAGGGGCCAGTGCATGGTAGGGACTCCTGGAATCTATGAAGCTCCTCCAAGCCCTGGCTTGCTACAAGCACTGTACACAAAACCTTAAGGACAAGACTCATGGCCAGGCTGAAATGTCAGCTGGAACCACTGGTCCAAATATGTAATACTACCCAAGGCCAGGTTCTTCCTCTGCTGCTCTGGCCTCTCCCCCAGGACTTCCTACACACCTTCCCAACATCCAGCAACTAAGAGGGTAGTGCTGGGTCCAGCAGGGGGCTTTCCAGATCCTGTTCCAGAGCTCAGGCTGGTCGAGGGTGGGTAACTAAGCCATCACCACTGGCCAGGAAGCTTCAGCCTTGAAGTATTAGCCCTTCCGCCATGCAGTTGCCTGCGAAAGGCAGGGGGCTGGGGACCTGGCATGGGTGGGGATGTGCTTTTCTGGGGACAGATCTCCTCACCACTGCTGCCTGAGCGTCCTTCCCAAAGCTGACCCCGCCAGGGCCTTCTCTTTTGACCTTGAAAACAGAGGAGGTGGGCTGCACTGTGAGACAAGACAGTTTTGTTCTGTCTGACGGTTCTTCTAGGCAGAGGCCCAGGCTTCCTTTTGTTTTGGGTTGTTTCTTGGATGGAGGGACCCGACGCCAGTCAGGAGAGGCCTCGTTCAATAGGGCTTTGTGTTTGCAGACTGTGGTTGTGATGGGGAAAAGCGCATCCTTCTACAAGGGGCTTTCTCTTTGACTTTCTGGCACTGACTTCTGAAGCCAGTGTCTCGGGGGAGGCAGCTGACAGCGGCCCAGGGCCTGGGAAGCAGGCCCTTTCTCAGGTGGTCTTGGGCCTGCTTTACAACCCAGGGGAGGTCAGGTAAGGAGAGAGTCAGACAGAGGGTGCGGTTCTGCTATGGGATTTGCCGAGACTGCTCTTCATCTCACAAAGCCTTGCGTTCCTGGGGAACCCAGCTCCTGGCTGCTGCCCATGGATGCTGTGGCCAGGCTGAACTGCATCTCATCGCTTTGTTCTCTGTGTTCTTATAGCGTTTGGATGGTTTTATCGTTATGATGGCAAATTCCCAACCATCCGGAAGGTAGGCCAGGACTGAGTGCTGTTTGCTGCTGAGTTTGCCGTGGGTTTTGACCTTCTCCAAACATTGCTTCTTTTCCTGTCGCCTCTCAACAGTGTGACCACCTGTTCACTGGGGGCGCTAACCCCATCTGTGCCTCTCGGTCAGGCTGATGTCAGATGGCGGGGCGCTGTCACCGTGGCATCGTGGGGGGAGTATTCACGGGCTGAGACCTGCCCAGGTACCATCAGGCACCACTGGGTCGGCACCAGCCCCACTGGGCATGGAGCAGGGCAGAGGCACGGCAGGAAACTTCTGCTTTGTTTCTCTGTCAAGTAGAACCAGAGGCCAAGACTGGAAGCCAAGGTCAAACAGAGTGAAAAATCAAGTTGGGTGTGGGCAGTGCAGGTTATGAGGCCGACTGTGCCGGACACAGACTGGCTGCTGAGGTGGGGCTTGTGCTGCCTCGGGCTGGGTTAAAGAGCCACATGAATCCTAGCCCTCTCCTAGAAATTTCTCTGCATGTGCCCAGGATAATTCATTTTCCTGGCCTCTGGGGCCTTGAATTTTCTCTCTAAATCTTATTACTGTATCTCCAGGCCCCATAAAATTCCCTGGTCCTTTTTCTTTCTAAATCACTTTGGCATCTGATTATGAAAACACCACTGTTAATATTTGTAGATCGGACATTCAAAATGACTTGGTATTTGGAAATCAGGCCTTGGCATAAATCTGGATGAACTAATTTAGGTGTTATCATTTGACTGGCTCTTTCTGGCAGGATGTCAGTTCCCCCAGAAACCAAAGCACCGGCAACTGGGTGACCTTGATGATATGTAACTTCTCCGTGCCTGTAAAATGGAAATATCTGATGTGCTGGAAACAGCTATGCCCTTCCTCTAACATGGTACTGTTAAGATAATAGACAGCAGTATTACTCCTGACAGAGGTGAATGTCTTTACCTAGGAGCACAGGTCATGATCTGTATGGCACTGAATAAACTTAGAGCAGAGCATCTCAGGGGATTCCTTTATACACTGCCCTGATCTCCAAATGGACTTGGTCTCGTGAGGCTGTCCTTTTTATTTTACAGGCTGACTCTATGGCTTAGGATATCTCATTGGGTTTAATTTCTACTTCTCTATATGCTATCTCTGCTAGAAAGGACAACACACACACAGGATTTTACTTGAAAAAATAATTAAAGGAGATATACAGGTAAATTCTTTTCCGGGCACTAATAGCTAGGTAAATGTAAAAGAACTAGTGTCTCCTCTACACACACCTCCCATCAGAAATCATGTCGCTTGAAAATTGCTGTTGGTAAAAAAAGAAGGCCTGTTTTCTTCTATTCATTAGTCCAGTCATTCCAGAAAGAGCTGGTATCTTGGCTTGCATCTCATTTCCAAAAGAGAGAAAAATGGCATCTAGGTAGAAGCAAGAGCACATCCATCACATCTGCCTCTTCTCTCAGTCTGGACCAGAAGGAATATTTGCGATGAATTTAACTGAGAGCTAAATGGCAGTAGAACCATGTCCCTCATGCTGGCTCTGAAAGTCCATTGACTTTTTTTCTAGAGTCACGTGAGATCCTTTGTCTCCCAGCAGCTGGAACCAAGTCCCCAAGCAATACAAGTGGCTGTCTATGGCTGTGATCAGCAATGCACAAAATTCCTCTTCTTTTAAAAGATAACGATTCAGTGTCTTCTTGAGCCCTCTGGGGCTTAAGGCACCCAGGCCTGTGGCTTCACAAAGTCTATTCCAGTGCCTGAAGGAGTCATGGTCCTGACTGAGCCCTTTTCCCAGGACTGCCTGAGTATTTCACGCAGACCAACTCTACTTGTAGGAGCCTGCCATCTGGCAGGGGAGGCAGATGCACACACAGCTAAGCAGCCTGCATGGAGAAGGCTAGTGTGTGATCAGTAGGCAATGCTATGGGGCAACTTGCCTTTCTGCATCAGTAAGCAGGTGCTGTTTTCTTGGAGATGGGACAGAAACGGTCACATCTGCCTGCCCCACCCTGGAGCCCTAGCTCTAAAATCTTCACACTGGTGTTTTTTTTAAACCAGTAGATTGGCCGTGCCTATTATGATGGTCCCTGTGGGAGGCCATGCCCTTAGTCTAGCGAGCTGCCATTGGGCAGAATGTTTCTGGTTCCTCTCGGGGAATTGTCTGAATCAACAATATGATGGTAGGGATGCATCTATCAACTGAGCCGAGAGTCTAGTGAACAGGGTAGGAAGGAACCAAGCAGAACTCTGAAGCACTGAAAAACGTTTTCTCAAGTGGCTCATAGACTGCTCTGGGGGTGGGTCCCCATCTCCTAGATGGGGGACCATCTCCAAAGCACCTGTGCACAGAGGTGCGGGTTATCTTTAGGAGGGAAGGCAGAATGATGCGGTCAGAGGTCCATAATGACCCATCAGGCACCTCCACTGTGGACAAGGTTGTGTGGCCATTGCTGGGAAACTGACTTCCTCCTTTCTGGCCTTGGATGCTGGGATGATTCAGGAATTCTGAGAGCAGACCCCAGGAAGGCTTGTTGGGGGGCAAGGGGTGAGCCAGTGAACATGCAGGCTTCCTCCTTCCCCAGAGTGTTGACTCTCTCTGCTGGCGCCTGTCCTCCATGCTGTGTGGTGAGGGCTGACACTCCCTCCTGCCGTGCTCCCGTTGCCCCCAGCTCATCAGGGCACAGTGGGGAAACTGTGGGACCTGGAAGACTCAGGTCCAAATCCTGGCACCACCACTTACTAGATATGTGACATCAGGCAAGGGATTTCACCTCTCTGAGCCATGCCTCCTTCATCAAGAGAAGGGGGATAATACCTACATATGAGATAATCAATGTAAATCTCTCGGCACATTGGCAGTCCATAAATCTTAATTCTCTTCCTTCCTTACTCCTTGGCTTCCCTGCAAGCCCATGGGAGAAGCCGCCAGGAAAGCAGACTTTGTGGGTTTGCAACAGGGAAGAGACGTCTGTTTGTCTTGCATCTCCCTCCCCCAATCCTCTTGAACCCTGATGGCCAGTGAAGAGAGTTAGGCCATCCTCCCTACCTTCTCCTGCCCCCCATCTCCCAGTCCTATAGTTCCTGTCTAGTCCTCAGTTCAGGGGCCTAGTTCAGAGGGAGCAGTGGGTTTGGACTCTCCAGGATGAAGTGGTCTGGAGTTTAAGTATCAGGACAAAATCTGATGTCCCTGGCTCTGGGCTTCCAAGTCTAAGGCTGACACCCTTCTCCTCTAGCTCGGGACAGAGGACCTCTGTGAATGAGGCTTAGCCAGCTGTCCCAGATTTTCTCTAGAATCTACCAGGATGCATCTGTGGTGTCTGAACATCCAGATGATGGAGAAGGTATGAGCCCAGATGCTAGGAAATAAATACAATGGGTTTTTTAAACACAGTACTTCAAAGCTTACAGAGCCGTTCCATAGATGCTATTTCATTGGTTCTGGATGGTAAACCTGTGGGGTAGGTATTTCCCCTATTTTGGAGATGAGGTAAACCAGGCCCAGAGATGTTAAGGAACTTAACCAAAGTCACACAGCTTGTTAGTGAACTAGTAAGCCCGTTCTTCTGGCTGGCACAGGCAATGTGTCTCATTCTGTGATGGGTAGCAGCATCCTGCCTGTCCTAACCCTGAAGTCCAATGCCCAGTGTGGTGGAGTCGGAGCTGCGGAGGGGCTCAGCATGGGGTGGTGCCTGCTGTTGTCTAAAGACTGAATGCCCTGTTTGCCATGCTGGGCCAGTGTCAACACTACCTTGTACCCCTTGTCATATAAACAATGCCACATCTGCTCAGAAAGGAAAGGATAAGAAGAAAGCCAAGTATGATAGCCTTCAGGAGTTGAGAAAGAATAAGAAGGAACTGGAGTTCGAGCAAAAGCTTTACAAAGAAAAAGAGGAAATGCTGGAGAAGGAAAAGCAACTGAAGATCAACCGGCTGGCCCAGGAGGTACGTGTCCTGCTCCAAGGCCAGGTGAGCATCCCTGGGACACAGTTTGGTTGGTCCCCATCATGCTCCCAGAGAACCAGCTGGAGTTGTTCTCCCCAAATGGAGTCCAAGGATGCAGCGAGCCCAGCCCCCTCCCCAGTCTGGAGAGTGAGATCCTCCTACCCACCCAGAGCTGTCTGAGACTAGCTTCTGGCTTAGGTGTATGCTTGGGCTCGAGACTGGCCCCCTTGCTCAGGGGCTGGCCCCTCTGCCCAGATTGTAGGTCTCGGGTTAGCTGACACACACATGGCTAGAGGTTTGTGTCTGTCCTCTGCCCACGACCCCACCAGAGTACGAGCCCAAGGCTAGGCCTCTCCACCCTCAGTGTGGGCTGTGAGGCTGGTCTCTCTGCTCAGGGTTTGAGTCTGAGGCTAACCCTCTGTTCAGATTGTAGATCTGAAGTTAGCCTTCTAGCCACCTGTCATTTGACTGGGGCAGTTTGACGGCCCTCTCCTCAACCCAGGTTATGAATCCAAGACCAGGTTTGCTCAGTCTTCCTTGTGTCTGAGAGCATGGGTCTGAAGCTAACCCCTTTGTGCAGGTGGGGCGTCTGAGGGTATCCCCCAATTAATAAAAGGCTAAGAGTCTGAGGCTGCTGCCATCAGCATGAGATGTAGATGTCTAGACCTCTAGACCTCTTCAACCCAGGAATGTAGCTAAGAGTGCCCCTTCAAGGCATGTCAAAAGTAGTCTTCCAGCATAAGTAATTCCTATTTCCTAGGTTACTCCCTAGCTGTTGGAGATATTATTGATTTTGCTTCTCTTTAATGCCTCCGTGAATCAGAATGCCAAGCTGATTAGATTACAAAACCAGAGACGTCCTGGAAAATGTGAAGTGCATTAGATCTGACATTAGGAACAAATTAGCTACAAAATTAAAGATAACATTGAACTTGTGCTCCTGAGGACAAGGCAGCCTGGAGGGGGTAAAAAAAGAGTAAAGTTGAATTCTTGGAATGTGCTGAAACCGTTCTTGGAGAATCATAAGAGCTCAGGGTTGGTGGGGGTCCAGGGGCTGTTGCTAACCCCGCACAATGCATGAGCCCCTTCTTGGATTTTGCTGCACCCACGGCTAGCTAGCCTGACACCTCAGCACCCCTCCACCTGATTTCCGCCTCCTCTGGGGACAGGTGCAACAAGCCCAGGGTTTTCCTAGGTAACTGACACATCCAACAGTACTCTGGGTTTCTTAAGAAGTGCTTCTGTGCTACTGATTCAAGTGTGCCACCCACGTGTGACTCAAGTGGGCCCTCTGTCCTCTCCATTTTGCGCTGGCCTTGGGTCCCAGGTATCCGAGACAGAGCGGGAAGACCTTGAGGAATCAGAAAAGATTCAGTATTGGGTGGAGAGGCTCTGTCAGACGCGCCTTGAACAGATTTCCTCTGCTGATAATGAGATTTCAGAGGTAACAGAGCCCTTCTTTCCACATAGACCCTCCTGCTGCCTTCCGAACCCACCCCTCTGGGGACAGCGGGAGGCAGGATGCCCACTGGGAAGCTTTACTGTCCAGGGCCGCTGACCAGCCCACTCCCCCTTCCTCTCTTGGGGGTGGGGGGGCAGTGTATCGGTATTTCTGGGCTTATCTCCAGAGAGAGCACTAAGTCCCCGCTCATCTGAGATGATCCCGGTTAGGCCTGTTGTCCTGGCATAATTGCTAAGAGTGCCCTTTTCACTGTCAAGTGTGTTCCAGTTCAGATAAGTATTGGTCATCTAATTGGTCATCTTATGGATTATATGGTCGCCTTCCTACCACTCACATAACTTGGGGCCCCTCCTGCATTTGGGCACTCCCTACTGGCCGCCTGGTATGGGATCAACAGGGCACCCAGGTGGCAGAGAAGTGATACCCCCATGGTTCTGGTTTGAGGGTGGTGGGTCTCCAGCAGCAAGAGAAACAGATAGATGAGCAGTATACGCGGTGTATTGTGAAGTGGGGCACTAGTCAGTTACAGGACTTCCTTGCAACCCCCCAGATGACCACAGGGCCCCCGCCTCCCCCGCCTTCTGTGTCTCCCCTGGCCCCACCCCTGAGACGCTTCGCAGGCGGGCTGCACCTCCACACCACTGACCTGGATGACATCCCTTTGGACATGTTCTACTATCCCCCCAAGACTGCCTCTGCCTTGCCTGTGATGCCCCACCCTCCACCCTCCAACCCACCCCCCAAGGTCCCCGCGCCCCCTGTCCTTCCTTCACCGGGCCGCCTGAGCGCCTCGTCCTCGCCCTGGGTGCAACGCACACCACCCCCCATTCCCATCCCTCCGCCACCCTCCATTCCTACCCAAGACCTCACTCCTACCCGCCCGCTGCCCTCGGCCCTGGAAGAGGCGCTGGGAAACCACCCCTTCCACGCTGGGGAGACAGGCAGTCCCGCAGAGGACTGGGAGGCAAAGAACCACAGTGGGAAGCCTGCCAGCTCTCCTGCCCCTGAACGAAGCTTCCCGCCCACCCCAAAGGTACTACCTCTGTTCTGCATGCTATACTGGGAAGCAGGAAGCGTGGGCCGGGCTGCTGTTTCCCATGTCCTCCTCTGCTCCTGTGAGCGGAGACGGGAAGAAACATCAGCCCACCCCACTTTCCAGGAGCGAGCTCCCCAGCCTGCATGTTGTGGTTGTCCTGCGTGTGTGTGCTGTCTGTTGATTTTGAAGTGCTGTACTGTATGGTGAGTTGCCTGTGATGCTTGGGGCGAGCAACAGTGTATCACTGTTGATTGCTTTCTCTTTGCTCCTCTTGGCTAGCATGGGCTGGTAAGTTGCAAGGCTGTGTCAGTGAAGAGCCAGAGCTCTATTTATGCACAGCCAGTTGTTTCTTGATGTTAGCACGGAAAGCCTTGAATATGGGAAATGAATCTTCTGTGTAATAGGGGAAAAGGGCGGTGGGAAAAGGGGAGCAGTATTAGGCTCTGTAAATGAAGTGACAACACTGACCAATGCAGTATGAGGATATTACTGTGCCATTTTCTGTGGTGATAGCCAACTACATTAGCTTGAAGCATAATGCCCAGAAACTTCTGGCCAACTTCCAGCTACAGAAAAAATGAAAATGGATAGTTCCTAGAAAGCTCCAAATTTACTACTAAAAGATTAGGGATCTTGGGCTTCCTAGGTGGCGCAGTGTTTAAGAGTCCACCTGCCAATGCAGAGGTCACGGGTTCGATACCAGCTTCAGGAGGATCCCACATGCCACAGAGCAACTAAGCCCGTGTGCCAAAAAAAAAAAAAAAAAAGATTAGGGATCTTTTTCTTGGATGTCAGCAGGCAGAACAGTGATCTTCCTCAAAAAGACATATTTCTCACTAATTTTTCTTAATCCAAAGTCTAAGAAGCAGTCACCAATGAAGACATGGAGCTTTGATCCCTTGGAAAGGAAAACAAAATATTTCTCTGCTCCCGTAGCTGTGAGGCTAAGACGTCAGTCAGAACTACAGCAGCTCATGTCAGCTAAGAGTGGGGGTCTGGGGGAAGGTCAGTTATTAACCTTTCCTCCGTGGATTTGCGTTCCTGCATGAAGTGCAGAATAAGCATCTCAGAGCGTTCGGGAGCGCTTGGGGGAAGGAAGGTGGGCGTGAAGAAAGTGCCAGATGCTGACAAGGCTGGAACTGCCAGCAGGGGCCTCTCAGAGGGACTCCGGGTGGGGTCCTGAGCCCTGAGCTCTGACAGAGAGAAGTCTGTCTGTCCCAGGGATGTCTTTCCCCAGAGCCCAGCCAGAGCAGGTTTGCAGGGGGGCTAAGCCCAGCACAGAGGCCTGCATCCTTCCTATGAGTGGCCCCCACCAAGAGGGGCAACAGCTTTCCCTCAACAAATTTAACTCAGTCATCCACTGAGCACCCTGCTTGTGCTTCTCTGTGTGGGGAACAGGGAGCAGTGCTGAAGCAGACAGAGGCAGTTGGCACACTTGTGCTCTCCAGGACTTTGCTATATGCAGGATTAGCAGCTGACCAGGCAGGATTCAGCTATAAAACCGGCACAGGCTGGGTGCTGTGGGAGGGATTCATTCCAACGGGAGGTCGAAGGCAGCTCTGTAGCGCTGGGCCTTGAGGGATGGTGATACATGGAGAATGGGAGAAGGGCATTGCCGGCGCAGGGGACATAATGATGACAAGAAGGAACTGTCTGCATTGGAATCTTGGCTCAGTCACTGGCTGCATGGCTTTGGGCATGCATTACTTCATCTCTCTGAGCCTGGGCATCCTTGTCCGGAAAATGGGAATGCTGATGGCACCTACCTGTCATGAAGGTCAAGTGAGTTAGTACATGAACTCATTCTAAGTTAATCCTTGGGGAGTGGCAAGCACATGGGAGGTGCTCCATAGACATTACCTATGATCAGTGACAGATCATCGTACAAGAAAATTTGGGTGAAACCGCAAACACGAGATCGGAGGCAAACTGCAGCCTTTTGGGTCAGAGTCAAGATTCAAAACCAGGGTCCAACTTTCTTAAATTCTTCCAGTCATCACGAAGGTCCCTCTGTTAGTTTCTGATCAGAGCAGAGAGGAGGTTAAAAGCTCCCCCCACACAAGGAGCCTCTGAAGAACTGGACCCTAAATGTCTTAAGTGACATCAAAGCCAGTGTTGTCCCTGATGAGAAGGCCAGAAGTCAGTTGTTTTAGTGACCTTCATCCCACCCACATCGGCACTTTGGCCCGTGCACCATCGACCCTGCCCAAGCCCCTCCTCCCTCCATGCTCTGGGCAAGTGATCATCAGTGCTACAGTAGGAGGTGTGGACCATCACACATCTGCACAGTCAGCCCCACCACCAGCAGCTCTCAGGTGGTGGACACAAACACCTGTGTCAGCTTAGCACCTGTGCCTGCCACACAGGCATCTGCCAGGGGAAGGTTTTCAGGGCCATGTCTACCCCCAGGCACTGTCCCACGCACCCACCATAATACCGAGTCTTTCATTTACTCATGTAACATGTTTGGTGAGCGCCTGCTATGTGCCAGACACTGTGCTGGGCACTGGAGAACCACCACAAAATAGGCAGCCCAGTCCCTGTCTGAGACAGCCTGGGGGGAGGACAGACAAGTAAGCAGGAAACTCCCACCCTACCAGGGCAGCTGAGGGAAACACAGGTGCTGTGTTGAGGGGAGAGGGTGGAGAGGAAAAGCTCAAGGAATGGTCCCCAAAGGTGGTGATACCCAAGCTAACACCTGGGCAGGTAAAGCAGAAGGAGGGAAGAGCATGTGCAAAAGTCTCAAGGCAAGAAAGCCAGGCATTTTGGAGGCTCACGTTAGGCAGTGTAAGGAGGGCGAGAAGGAGTGAGGGATGAGGCTTCCAGGGAAGTAGAGAAGCTCATGGGGGTTCAGTGGGACCCGTGGAGGGTTCGGGGCAGGGCTGTGACCCGATTTGTCTTGTCCAAGATGATCAAATGGGTTAGAGCAAAGCAGACGTGTTGCATCAGCTCTCCTGGCTGCCACGCCTACTGGTCCTCCATCCCAAACTCCCGCCACCAGAGACTCTGTGCCCACCCCACCAGAAACAGCAGATGCTGCACGTACAGTCCGGGAACTGCCACTGTCTCCTTAGGGAGAGAGGAGGCTGGATGGTACCCGTGGCCACTGAGAGAGAACCTTGAAAGTATCCTCTGAGTGGCAGTGCCTGCTGGCGCCCCCATAACAGGCTCTGGCTCAAGTCCCTGATTCCTCAGAGCCACTCATTGGCCTCAGGACACACTGTGGCCAATGGACTTCTTGTCCCTCTGATGACGATCACACCCCTAGGACATCCAGCAGAGTGGACAGACCAGGCTGGCTCAGTGCATGGTGTGAATTTGCCTGTGTGTCAAAGTGCCATGGTTGGCCTGGGCCACCCCTGCCATGACCTCACAGGGTTCTCTCTTTAAACTAACCCCTGTAGACATTTTGCCCAAGCCCACAGCCTCCACGAGGCCCTGGCGTGTCCACCATCTCCAAACCTGTCATGGTCCACCAGGAGTCCAACTTCATCTACAGGCCAGCTGTGAAATCCGAGGTCCTGGTAAGCCCCTGGGGTCCCCTCCAGGGCATCTCCGGAGGAGCAGACAAGGGGTCTCTCCCCTGGTTGCTGCTGCCTCTAGAGGAAGAGCCAGGTGGGATACAAACTCACATCCGATGCCACCTTGTAACCTTCTCATTAGCCGAGAGGTGAATCCACATGGGTATAAGTGGGTGTTAACACAACCAGAGAAATTCCTGTTTCTCACTTGACCAAACAGCCTAGGGCACCATCTAGAAGAAGAATAAGAGCTCTGATTATTAACGACTCTACCATGTGTCAGGCTCTGTGTGGCCTCATTTAATCCTCACCGCAGTCCAGTGAGATGGTTCATGTTGTCCTCCCTGTTTAACACTTGAGGAAGCTGAGCCTCAAGAGGTTACGTAGGTTGTCTAAGGCAGAGCCAGGTCTGACTGTTCACTCCACTCTTCCAGACTCCAAAGCCCAAGCTCATACCTACTTGCCATTTTGCCAAAACCTGCAGTGATTCCAGTTGCCCTGGCTTGCGCCCCTAAGGCCTGTCATGGGTCACCCTCAGATGGGGAACTGGCCAAAGCAGATCCACTTCCCTTCTCCATTTCACGTGTCACTCCTCGCTGCAGCTGGGAATGTGGGGTGTGGTCCTGGGGGAAGGGGGAGGGCCTGCCCGCCCCCAGTCACCCACGGCTGAGCAAGCTGGGACTCAGGTGCACCCCTCCCGGGGTGCCAGCCACTGACAGGCCTCCCACCCCCCGTGGGAAGAGCCATGCCAGAGTTTGTATTCCCCTTTCAAGGAAACCCTATCCAAATGTCAGGACGGAACAGCTCAGATACTTAATTTGAGCTTTAGCTGTCCTCTCAGCTCCCCAAAGAGCAAAGTTCAAGCTCCTCTGACAGCCTGAAGACGCCTCTGCATTGTGTTTTCAGGCTGATGACAAGGGGTGGTGTCTGCTTGACTAGGACTGGGTCGTTGCTGCATCTGAGGGCATTGAGGGGCACGTCCCGTAAATCAGGCTGCGTCTGTCTAGGGAGGGATGTTGGCCTGGCAGCCCCAGGCCGGCAGGCCCAGGGTCTGGCACCAGGGGGCAGACGAGACCTATTGGTAACGTCCAGCGTGGAACTATTTTTTTTTTTCTGGCAGCCACAGGAGATGTTGAAGAGGATGGTGGTTTATCAGACAGCGTTCCGACAAGTAAAACGCTACCCCGTTGTGTGTCTGTGGTCCTCCCCACCGCCCTCTGCCCCTCCCACTCTGACCTCTCTGGGAGTGCCAGCCAGCTCAGAGGTGGCCCCAGGCGCCATCTGCCGGGAGTCTCAGGCCAAAACTGTGTCCCTTTTACCCATGGCGAGGGACTGGGGGGCGTTCTCATATCAGGTGGGGACCTTGGACTTGTGAGACACCCCCATGCCCACGCTGAGAAAGCAGCAGGGTTCCTAGGGGCTCACCTCCTTTGCTGCTGTTTGTTCATAGAGGAGCAGGAAGAGGGAACCTTCAGAGGGTCCCAGAGGCCAAGACGGGTGCTTGCTCCAGCTCTAGGAGAGAAGGGGCTGCATGAGGTGTTTCCCTGCCCCTTCCCCTGTCTTGCCTCCTCAAGGTAGATCACAGGTTCACCAAACCCCACTTGGCCCCAAATGCCATGAGGGAGGAAGTGGTAGCCCAGGTGCTCCACCTGCAGGGGGCGCTCCTGTGCATGTGGGGGGGGGGGCCACAGAAGTCCTTGCTGGTCCATGAGAGGATTCAGGCAGGAAGCCACTTATCCTCCCCACCTCCTGGGACTTACATCCTCAGAGCCAGCCTTTGGATTGGCTATCTCATTACTGATGAAAGAGACCCCAAGATGGAGATCTTACAGCCAACATTCTCACCAATAGCTTAATATCTGACCACAGGCTGATTTGACTGCAGGCAGGGAACAAAGGGGAGGTATCAGCTGTACAGTGAGAAGGGGGGTCTGCAAAGGAGGCTGCCCCCAACCCAGGACTGGGCACTGACAGGTGACAGCTAACACTTAGTTGTGCTGTGCCGAATACTTTATGTATATTAACTCTCTTAAATACTAAATACTTTATGGATACTAACTCTTTTAATCTTTAGAACCTAGGAGGTAGGTGCTTTTATCATCCCCGTTTGGTAGATGAGAAACCGATGCAGAAAGATTAGGAATCATGCCCTTGATGTCAGAGCTAGTGTCAGACCCTGGATTTGAATTTGACCCAGGAGGTCAGGCTCCGTAGTTGGGCTCCTAAATCCTATGTCATCCTGCCTCTCAGGATGAAACAGACATTTAAGGGCTTTGTTATTCAGGGTGCAAACATCTCTCAAGGAGAGAGAGGCAGGGAGGTAAGGAATCCAAGTGCCCGGGGCTGGGAGTCAGACCCTCACCTCACTGCCCACTGACTGGGTGACTTGGGCGTGAATGTCACCTCTCTGGGTTCCAGTGCCTCCATCTGTTGGATGAAGGGCTGGACTCCCTCTTCAGGGGCTGACCAGCAGTAATGGCTTATAGGTCTCTGATCTAAATTCACACAAGACACAAGGCCTTGCCACCTGGCCTGTCGCTGAGAGCAGACTCTCAGAGGGAAGGAGAGAGGGCGGCCCATAGCCAGCACTGCTCAGTTTTTCAGAAGAAACAGCCAGGGGTAGGCAGGGTTCTCTCCATGGAGGAGACGCGACTCCACGTCTTGCCATCACCCATCTTGCCCGTGGATTTGCTGCGTCCCTTCCTCTCTCTGCTGCCCTGACACCCACACAATGATGCGGGGGTGGCCTCAGAGCTGGGTCGGGCTGGAGGCCCCCAGGCTTTCCGGGTTGAGCCTGGGTGATGGAGGCGAGTGAGGAGGCAGGACAGACAGGGGCCCAGGGATCCGTCTGCTGATCTGGCCCCTGTTCTGTGCCCAGAGCTCGGTTGCCGTGTGCTGGGCGTAGGGGGCTGTGGCCTCCCCGTGATGTCAACTCCAGGCCCCAGGGGACACTTGGTGCGGCCCAGGTGACTGTGTACTGGGGGGTGGCTCCGCTCAGTCCAGCACAGGCTGCGGGGGCTCCTGTCACAGGGCTTCTCCTTTGCTCCCACCTTCCCATGGGGACTAACTGAAGCGTAGTAGGCTTGGCCCTTCAGTCTGTAGACCCTGGGGCTCCCGCGGTCTGTGTGTGACTCCTGGGAAAACAATGTTTTCTGATTCTGCCCTCCACCCGCTTTCTCCCTTCTCGCCGCCTTGTTTCTGCATCGTGGGGATATTGTTCCCACAGCCCCCACCAAGCCAGCTTCCCTGAGTTGAGTGTCCCCGTCCTCCTCCCCAGGCTAAGGTTCTGCAGGGGGCCTTGCCCTCTAGATAAACATTACGTTAAGAGCAGTGCTGGGCACCAGGCCGGCACAGACAAGCCCCATTTCCCCGGGGGGCCTGGTGTCCCTTCCCCATGCCCATCGTGTTGTGGCTGGTGTCCCCAGGGAGGCTACTGAGCAGTATTGTCTTTTTGGGGGGTCAGAGCACTGGGTGGAGAAACGCTGGGCTTCACCGCAGAGCCTGGACCTAGCCTCAGGTGGGCACTTGGAGGATCTGAGAAAGGGCCTAAAGGACCTGAGGCTGTGAGCCATGAGAGCTTCAGCAAGGGCGACATTGCCTGCCTGGACCACCTAGATGTCAGCCGGTGCCCCTGCCAGTCACAGAGGCCAGCTCCGCTGGAAGAGTGCAGGGTCCAGGGCCGGGGTCCTTCAAACGCTTCCCGTAGCTTCCTGCTTCTCCCAGGCAGGGGTGCTCTGGCTGGTAGGGCTGCCAGCCTCCTCCCCTCATCCCGCATGCAGGCCACACCTGCAGCCCCACCCCACCGCCACTCTGTCCCCTCCCTCCCAGCCATTCCGCATCTGCCTCCTCCTTCAGCTTGCTTCCTGCAATGACCCTCAGGGGCCCCTGCTCTGAAGCCCTAACACCCTCCCTTTGCTTCCAGGATTTCCGGAAATATGAGGAAGGCTTTGACCCCTACTCCATGGTGAGCGATAACTCTCCTCCCCCAGGGAGTAACCCCAGGAGTGGGGGTGGGGGTTACGGTGTTGGTGGCGGTGCGTTCTGGGCTCTGGGGGTCCTGGGGATGAGGCAGGACATGTGAAGAGCCCCAGGGAGGCCCCAACTGCTCTTCCCTGTGAAGGCTCCTTTCAAACAGCATACCATTGTGAACTGTGTGTCCGGTGTGTGTGTGTGTGTGTGTGTGTGTGTGTGTGTGGTTTATAACAGTTACACTTGCTGAGCACTAACTACATACCAGGCACTGTGCTGTGTGTTTACAAGGCGTGCTCTCACCCAGTCCTCACAGTAATCCCAGGGAAAAACACTCTCTGTGTGTACATGTCCGTGGGGTCCCCATGGCGCCTGGACCCCCAGTTGAAGACTGATGGGGGTGGGGCCTGGCAAAGTCCCCTTGTCCACGTATTCTCCTGGGCCAATGTCCCACAGGTGCCTGGCTTTCCCTCCCATCCCTGCCCACCTGCATCCTTCAGGAAAGCATCCTTCATCCCCACTGTTTTTTTCCTCTAGTTCACCCCAGAACAGATCGTAGGAAAGGATGTCCGGCTCCTGCGCATTAAGAAGGTACCCGGGCACGTGGAGGTCAGGCGGGGACAGCACTTCTCTGTCCCTGCCCTCTCCCATCTTGGTTCCTTGTTTCTCCTGCTCCCAAAGTGACTCTTGGGTGACCCCCTCAGATCCCCATTCTCCTCTGACCCCCTGGGGACACCCCCTCCTCGGCTGGGACCACATGCCCAGGCCCCGCTTGGCGTCTGTGCCCCATTTTCTCGCTGACGGCACTGCCGTTGCCCCCATGGCTTCTCGCGCCCTCTCTGTGGCCCTGACAAGAGGCTCCTGGGTCCCTAGGTGCCCACAGCCTGTTGTCTGCTTGGCTCCAAAGGCCTGTTTTCCTCTCACCAGGAGGGAGCCTTAGACCTGGCCCTGGAAGGCGGTGTGGACTCCCCGATCGGGAAGGTGGTCATCTCGGCTGTTTACGAGGGTGGAGCCGCTGAGCGGCACGGTGAGTGGGGACCAGCCATGCCCCGGTCTGGAGATGGTGCAGTGGTTATACAGGGTCCTCCAGGAAAGCAAACGGCAGCCTGCTGGGGGTGCACTGATAGCTCTCAGGGATGCCCTCCCACCTGAATCCGCCCACCTGCCCGTCAGTCCCACACGTTACCCGCAGGCTATGATGGTGTCGAAATCCACAGGCACACAGCCAACCAGACACCACTCTGCCCTTCAGGGGCTCCCCGTCTAGTGGTGAAAACATCTTCAGAATTGCCAGATGCTGACGATAACAGTGTGGTCTGCTGTGGGCTGGCAGAGGACTGAGAGGGTGGAGAGAAGCTGTGGGAACCCTGAGGCCCCTCACCCACCAAGGGAAAGGGGGCTGTGGGGAGGGCTCCCTTTATGAGGGTGATGCCTGAGCTGAGCCTTTAAAGATAAGTGGATGCTGGCCTTGTGAAGGAGGGAAAGAGCTTTCCAGGCAGAGAAGATAGCACAAGTAAAGGCAGGAGAGAAACCACTGAAACCTTACCCGTCTTTTTAATAATGATAAGAGCCAACACCTATCAAGAACTAACCTTGTGCCAGATGTTATGCTAAGTACCTGCACATAACATGTGTCTGAGTAGTTCATGTGTATTAGCTTACTTAATCCTTATAACAACCCAGAAAGTAGATAGGTCATCCGTCTCATTTCACATCTTAGGCAACTGAGGCACAGAGAGCTTAAGTACTTGTTCAGGACCCACAGCCAGTAGCAGTGGAGGCAGCACTTGGACTCAACAGTTTGGTCATTTGCTTTACTGCCCAGCACAAGTGCCACCCCCGCTTGGGCCCTTCTGCAGCCCTGCCCCCTCTCAGAGGAGCAGGGGCCCCCTCTCCCCCTGTGTCTCTCCTGTGACATGATCTTCTTGCTCTGCCTTGATTCTCTTACCAACAAAAACACCCCCTGCTGATGAGTGAAGCCTTTGTGGACCCAGCACAGACGTGTGCCTCAACCTACTAACCCATTCACCTGTCCGAAACTCCACCACTAGTGATTTCTTCTTCCAAGTCCAGGCAGCTTTTCAGGACTCCTGAGTCCTTTGTGGAGGAATAGGTGCCCTTGAAGGAGGAGCCCTCACCTTTGCAGACCAGAGCAGGGAATCCAGGGTCGGATACCTTCTCCAAAGCGCTAGACTGAAGTCTCTCCCACAAGCCGAGGTGGTAGAGTGGAGGGTGGGTGTGGGCCTGAGGCAGGAGATACAGTGATGGCAAAGTCACCTGGCCACGGTGGCAACCAGGCTTCTGTGAGTTACTAGGGCGAGTCGAGCTCTGCCACCCATGGCCTTGGTGACCTCGGCCCTTCATAGCCACACCCTGAGCCTTCATTTCTGCTATAGGAGGGGCGCCTGCTCAGCTAGGCAGCTGCCATGGGCCACCACTGCCCACCTGGCCAAGGCACTCATGCTCTGTGCTCATTTCCTGTGCCAACTGAGGGAAGGGTTGGTGCTTGGCCCCACTGGTCTGCCATGTGTAGCAGGGAAAGAGGACCAGGATGGATGGGTGACTTCCTGGGCCCTCCCCACCTTACAAAGCCCCACTGCCTTATTGGCCCTGAGGCTGTATCTTGGATTTGTGCAAAATGAAAATGTGGAAGCTACCTGTCCCCAGGCCCACTGTCCAGAGGAAACTGCTGTCTACAGTTTGGTCCCACACTAATTTAGACATACAAGCAGCCGGTAAAAGTTCCCCCAGGAGCACATGTGTTTTAAGCCACCACAGCCGCCATCTTCAATAATACACACCATAATCCCATGGACCTTCATGCCCGCAAGGCTCCTGGGTAAACTATTTCAACATAACACAGAATGTTCTGTGGACACTAGAACTGAGAGAAATTCCTCGAAAAAAATAAGAGAAGGTTCTGAAGCTGAAGATATGTGTAAACTCTACTTCTTGGAGAGCCACCATGCATATTAGCATATTCAAGGTTCTGACAAGTCCTGCAGTGAGTAACTCTGTTTAGCTTATAACTTCAGCTTTTCTCAAACTGCTTATTAGATCACAGGTCTGCTTATCTAGGAACACCTTCAACACCACTCATTTATTCAAGAAATGTCTATTGAATTGCTATTTTGTGCTAGGTATTTTGTTAAGTGCTGAAGATACAGTGGTGAACTAAGAAGACAATCCCTGCCTTTATGGAATTGACAGTCTAGTAGGCGGGACCACCAGTCAATAAATAGATAGATGATTACAAATTGTGAAAAATGCTCTGCAGGAAAAGACCAGGATACTATGATAGAATAATAGGAAAGTTCTACTTGAGATTGAGTGGGGCGGATCAGAGAAGACCTTTCAGAGTTCTATCTCAGACTGGGAAGAAGAAAGGAAAGAGAGCGAGGGCAAGTGCCCCAGATGGAACAGCATGTGAAGGCTCTGAGGCAGAAAAGAGCTCGGTCTGCTCAGGGATCTAAACCCAACCAGCATGGCTGCAGCACAGAGAGGGACGGCTCCCACAGCTAGCTTGTGTTTCTGGTAAGCTCGCTGGAAATGCAGGTCTGCCTCCCTCTGCAGTCAGCGGCCCGTACAGAAGCTGGGGTGGCAACAGTTCATCATTGGTGTCCCGATCCTGGGGACTGAGCTGGGGTGAGGGCCTGTGGATGGGGTGGGAAGGGAGTGCCCCTTGCATAACCTGGCCAACTGTTTCCCCTCGTGCTTTCTGAGCCCATATGAGCTTTCAGAATCTTCTGAAAGGCTGCCTTCTGCAGCCCTACAGTGACTCCCCCTTTTCCACATACAGCCCAGTTGGTCAGTCAGCCTTATCTTCCTGCAGGTGGCATTGTGAAAGGGGATGAGGTCATGGCCATCAATGGCAAGATCGTGACGGACTACACCCTGGCTGAGGCTGAGGCTTCCCTGCAGAAGGCCTGGAATCAGGGGGTAAGACCAGACCCCCTCCCTTCTTCCCTCCCTTGCCTGCCTGCCTCAAACCCTGGCCTCTGCAGCCAGGCCTTACAGTCAGGGTGCCCCATCCCAGGGCAGATAGCCAAGGTCCAGGTAACTCTTGGATGACACCCACATACCCTATCCAGCCAATGGTCTTAATCTGACAAGATAGAATTCAGAAAGTCAGTTTCTGACCATGAGTCCAAAAAACAAGTGGCATGGACTCCAAAAGACCAGATGTGGCAACCCACCCAAGAAAAAGACTTAAGGTCTTTTTCACCAAACAGGAATCAAGAGAGTGCCTGGGGCTACTGGAAAGCATTAACAGAAGTAGAGGGCCCAGAATGCAGGAGGGGCTGATGGTAGTCTGCTCTGGCTCATTAGACACGCACCTGGGTCCGGGCCACCACATAAGGTCTCCCAGGCTGTGCACTGCACAATCCGAGGGGGTGCCCTCCTACAAACTACAGTGTGAAGGGTGCCTGCTCATGTTGTGCAATGCACAACCTGTACAACTGTATGCAGGCAGCCGAGCCTGAGGTATTAAGTTCAGTGCCGAGGATGCTGACCAGATGGGCCTGGGACCCACATGAAGGGATATGGAGAAGAGAAGACTCACGGGTAACATGATGATTGTCTTTGACTATCTGAAGTGCATTAGGGTGGAGGGAGCTGAAGTGTTTTCTGTGGTCTTGAGGGCAGAACTGGATTGGATGGAGGGAGGTCCTGGGGAGAGATTTCGGTTCAATATTAGGAGCTATTGCATGGTAGAGGGGCCTAGTGATATTTCACAAAATTTTTATTGGATGCACCCAAGCCAAGGATGGACAATGATGGACAAGCTAAGGATGGCAGTGATGCCGTTGAGGGAATTCAAATGTTAGGAGCAGAAAGCTAGGCCTGAAGTTCCCCAGTTGGCTGTGCATCAGAATGACCTGGGGAGTTAGTTAAAAATACTGTTTCCCAGGACCTAACCTCAGATTTCCAGGGACCAAGTTCATGAATCTAGAATTTTAAGAAATTCCCCAGGTGATTCTGAGGCTGATGCCTGGCTGTGGTCCACAGATCAGCATTTGGGAACTTGGCGTCATTTAAGGACCTGGCAACCCTGGCCTCTATGGTTCTGAAACCTCAGAGACTGGAAGCTTCCCCAGACCGTAGGATTGCACAGTGAGGACCCTCCCCACCAGGAGGACTTCCAGCCTCACCTGGGCCCACCTCCCCATGGGAAGAAGGCCCCAGCTGGCTGATCCTGGGCCAGGGTGCCCAGGCAGGGGAATGGAGTGTCAGGGGTAGACGCACCATTGACCACTGGGCATGCCCCAGAGTCACACGGCTTCTCCCCACAGGACTGGATGGACCTCGTCATTGCCGTCTGTCCCCCCAAGGAGTATGACGATGAGCTGTAAGTGTGTGCAGGCGCCTGGCCCACTACCTCCTCTTCCTCCCCCTCCTCCTCCTCCGGAATCTGGGCCACTTTCTCCCAGCCCAGCCCCAGCCCTCATCCAGCCTAAAGGAATGACGCAAGCACACTGCGTGTAGCAGTCGTGGGTCCTAGAAAGCGCCCAGTCTACAGCAAGCCTAGAACCAAGTCACTGCCCTCAGGCATTGCCAGAGCTGCCTCCAAATCTGTCTTGTCCAGATTCTTCTTTCCGTGTGGAGAACTGAAGCCCAGAGAGATTCGCGGTCTCAGGCCAAGTAAACAATGAAGCTAGCACAAAGCCTCAGATTTCTGATTCCCCACTCAGAACTTCATGTCCTGCCCTGTCACCAGCGAGTTTAAAGACTTCTGTGTCTTTTGCTCTCCGGAGGGTCTTCCTGCTATGTAGCTGCTTCCCCTCATGCCGCCAGGACCGTAGGCTTTGGCCCCATCCTACAGGCTTTCCTTGGCCCAGTCTCTGCCTTTCTCTGCAGTTCCCTGTATGGTCTGTCTCTCCCTGTGTCTGTTTCCTTCCTGCCTCTGTACCTGTGTGGGTCTCTCTATGTCATTCTCTCTCTCTCTGTCTCTCCTTCCCCTCCCTCCTGCTCCCCCTTCCTTCCTGTCACTCTCTCTCCCCTCCATCCCTCTCCCCTGCATCCTTCTTCCCTCCATCCCTCTCCCCCTTCTCTTACCTCTCCTTTCCTTGCCTCTCTCCACCCCCGGCTCTGAGTCCCTTCTTCTCCATCTTTGCCACCCTGCATCCATTTTCTCTCTCTCTCCCTCTCTCTCTCTCTCTGTCTTTCTGTCTCTGCCTCTGTGTATGTCTCTTCCTGTCCTCCACTCTCACTTCACCACATCCCCTCCCCACCGCATGCTTGCCTGTCATGACTGTGCCTGCTCACTCCCCCTCCCAGCAGAGGCTGAGTCCTGTGTACCTCTTAGAGAAATCAAGGTCTGGTAGCAACTAATTCTGGAACCCGGGGCCTAGGCAGGACCCGAGGCAGGAGCCAGGTGAAGGGAGAGGTCCGGTGGCTTTGCCTGGAATAACCGAGCCCTGTTTTGTGTTTCCTGCTCCGCTCTGTGTATGTAGCTCTTCTCTTCCCTCCTCTGCAGCCGAAAGCCCCCAGCCGGTCCGAAAGCTCCTTGAAGACCGTGCTCCCGTGCTTAGACATGGGTTCCTCCTGCAGCTGGAGCCTGGCAGCCCCCACGGTGAATAGGCAGGCGGGCTGCTGGGCCCCGTCTGTCCATGCTGCATGCCGTGGCCGTCTGCTGCCCATGCTGTCGGCAGGTTCTTTGGACTGCTGTCTGGGGGCTGCTCAAGGTGCCATCCCTTCAGTGCCACCTGGGCCTGCTGTTGGCCATGCTGGAATTCTGTTGGACTCAAAGGCCCTCCCGCTCAGGGAAGCCGAGCAGGGCCCACTTGGTGGCATGCTTGGGACCTGGGTGTCCTAACTCACCACAGCCCTTGGGATCTGCCCTGGGTCCCACATAGCACTTGAATGAGCAGGATGGAGCAATGAGCGCTATTCTCTGCTGGGCACAGGTAGCGCCTCAAACCAGGCACGATGGGCTGGGAGAGCCCAGAGGAAGCACACCTGGGTTTCCCCTTCCCTGCTAGCACCACCCTCTGGGAGCTCCACCAGGCCGCCATGCTTGGGCAGAGCCAGGGCAATTACGAGGCAATTAAAGCTGGTCCAAAGAACCAGGGTTGGCCTATCAGACTTGTCCATGTCCTGTTGTGACCTGTTGTGGCCTGAGCCCTGCTCAGACCAAACTGTCCTCTGTGGCTTCTCTCTCCCTTGACTCTGGACTCTATCTGTGGGACACTGTGGAGCCCAGCTTTGGGATGTGTTTCCTGCCCTGTGACAGGGCTGTGCCCATGGACAGAGCTGGTAGGTGGCTGTGAAACTGGTGTTTGGTGTGGCCTAAAGTCCACAGCCGGCAGCATCTGGGCCAGACCCAAGCCTGGACTTGTTGACTTTTCTGTTGCAAGTTTCTTAAAACATTAGGGCCTCATGCTCCCAAGACAGTTGGCCTCAACTGTGGCCATGGCTTCTGGGATGGCCTCAGTGGCCCTATGTTTTCTGTCACTTGTCATCTGCTCCATGAGGAACCCCAGCCCCTTTGCCTTCTGGTCCCCTCCCACCTCAGCCCAGGTGTCCCCTTTGCTCCCTCCCTGGCCTCCTGTGTGCAGTGGTGATGGCTGGGGTGTGGCTGCTTGGGGCCTGGACCAAGAGGGGCATCCAGAGGTCTGCAGGGCCTTGAGCCTCCAGGGGGCAGGGTGTACCCCCCTTGTCGGCCTTGCCCTCAGCTGAACGCGCACCCACAAGGCCTGCACCCTCCTGCTTTGTTCCTCTTCCCCACAGGACCTTCTTCTGAAGTTCAGAGGAGACACCAAATTCACCCCTAGAAGCTCTGGACCCACCCTCCTGAACACCATGCCTGGAGCCGGCTGAGACACACCAGCCAGCAGGCTCCCTGGAAACCCACAGCTGGCACCCAGAGATAGAAAAATTCCCTCTGGCCCTGAAGTAGGGCTGCATAAGGAACACCTTGGGCCTCCTTTCTGAAGGCCAACATGGAATGAGGGAGCAGCCAGGTGTTCTGAAGAGGCCCCTGTGATCTAGACTCTCTTGTCCTTCCTCTGGCGCTGTGAATCTAGGAGACTCCCCCCTTGAACTCTACTAGGACCTAACTCTTGGGTCTCTCTCTCCATCCCTCTCCTCTCCTGCTCTCATGGCTGCTAAGATTGATGCCACAATCTTACCCTGAACTCATTAATAAAATAAACAAACTTCTTTATGGGATTGAGTGTGGATTTGGGCAGCAGGTTCAAGGCTGTCAAATTAAAAATCATGAAGTTTTGGAAATTCCCTGGCAGTCCAGTGGTGAAGACTCTGCACTCTCACTGCCGAAGGCCCGGGTTCAATCGCTGGTTGGGGAACTAAGATCCCACAGGCCACACAGCATGGCCCAAAAATAAATAAAATTAAATAAAGTTTAACAGCATGCCCCCTCCCCCAAAAAAGTTTTTTAAAAATCATAAAGTTTTGGTCTCTATTCAAGAGTGAGAAACAGATCCCAGTGCTGGGATCTGGACTGTCATGAGGGACGTGAGCAAACGGCCAGAGGCTGGCTTGGAGCAAGGGGCTGGGCATCAGGAGGCAGGTCGGGCTCTCCAGTGTCTTCTCAACAAAAGGATGGCAGGAAATGAGACCCACGTGGCAGGGACTTTACTCAGTTTCAGAAAGTGCAGCTGACGGTTGGGGCCCCAGAGGGTCACCTCTCACAGACAGCACAGTCAGTGACAGCTGTTTCTCCTGAGGGCGCTGAGACAGGAGGTAAGCAAGGGAGCTACAGGGGATCCACTCCATCCATGAAATTACATCCAGCAAAACCTCATGGGAGGAGGCAAGGGGCCTGAGGCAGGATGGTGCAGCTCCAAGGGGCTGGCAGGGGGTAAGTCAAAGCCCTCCTGAATACAGTGTCCAGGGATGCTCTCAGCCTGGCTCCAAGAAAGAGAGTGGGGTCTGTCAGCATAGGCACCTCATGAGGATCCAAGATGAGGAGACAGGGGGTTCCCAGGCCTCCTGAGAAGTGGAAGTGGAAGGTGATTCTGATTTAAGGTATCTCAGAGGAGCAGCTTTCTCTGTTTAGGCTTCCTGTCTTTGCCATCAGCTTCCTCTGCATCCTCAGAGCTCACCTTGAATATAGCCATCCCAATCTTCTAGCTAATTCTAGATGACCTTTCAGCCATAGCCCCACCACCATTTCCCAACTCCAGATCCCTGAGGCAGAATCTGATTGGGCCAACTCTCCCAGGTGGGTGGCCCCGGGGGAAGGGGCCAATCCCAGGTCCAATCAGCTGTGGCTGCAGGGTGGGGTCACATCCCACCCAACCTGGCTGCCAAGGCAACAGGGACTGTGGGCAGCAAGTCATGATCATGGGAGGGGCAGAGAGAGAAAGAAGGAGAGGGGGAGAAACTGCCGGACTTTCTGGTCTCAGTAGAGACAGAGCCACAATGACCTCCTAATAGCTGGTTCCGGGAGATGGCAGCCATGCTGAGGAAGTCTGTGTTGTGGAGATAATTCCAAGTTGAAGGTCAAAGGAGGGGGCTCACATTTGCTGACATCTCGTATGTGCCAGCCCCGGGCTGGACCCTGGTGTCTGCCACCTCAAACTGCAATGACTGGGACTGGTGCATGGCCCCCGCAAGGAGCCGAGAGATAACAGCCAACACTTAGCATCAGCTCTGTGCCAGGTGCTGTTCTATGCTAAGCTCATTTACTCCCCTCAATAACTCTACAAGGTAGGAGCTGCTATTATCACCAACCCCGTTTTATGAAGAGAAGATTGTTGGTAGAGAGAGGTGAAGTGACTTTCACTAGGTCACACAGTAAGCAGGTAGTGGAGCTGGCATTCAAAACGCAGGTGCTCTGACTCGAGAGCCCCGTACCCTTCTCCACTCTATGCTGTACAGGGCAGGGCAACCCTCATTGGAATGTCTCGGTTTTTAGGCTGTTGGCAGGACAATTCTTCCCACAATTGAAGTACAACAAACATCTTGCTGTTTGGTGATGGTTACCTCCTCATGTAACCTACAAATACTGCTGCTGCAGCCTGGAATCTCACCATTCGAAATTCATCTCCAGCTATTCTTAGTTATTGGCAGCTTAGAGTCAACGAATTTATCAGCGCTTATCAAGACTCGGTGAGTGAGACGATAAAGAGGGCTTTGAGCCCCTGGTTAGAGAAGAGCCAGGAAAGCGTGCTACTGGGCAGGGCAGGAAGAGGGACGAAAGGGAGGCTGGAGACATGGGTGACATAAGTCCTGAGCCATTAGGTGACCTGCAGCTGGCAGGATGTGGGGACTACAGTGGGCTTCCGCTTCCTTTTCTACGAGGCCTGACTTTCTCTCACTGTCATCCAGGAAACCAGTTCTCATAAACTGGAAGGTTGTCCCATGTTGAACCCAACGTACCCAGCAGACACTGGCATTAACCATTTAAGAAGTGGAAAGGTCCAGAGAATATGTATGGAGGTGGGGGCCCAAAGCAGTACCTGGCCTCCTGTGGGGGCCATGAGGGGCACTACTGGGCCAGAGTCCACCTGGGAGACTGGGCCAGACACAGGAACCCACTTCAGTGCCAAGACTGAGTACTCAGGACTAAACACCTACCGAAGCAAAGGACTGCCCCCTCACCACCCACTGCCTGCCACACGCCTGGCGGACAGCACTCCAGTCCCAGCGCTCTTTCTAACCAGGCGACCATTAAAACTGATCAGATCTGGCCCACAAGAAGAACCCTATTTGCCACCTTCGAATCCAACCCCTGTTATTGGGAAAATTGAGGCCACACGGGGTGATTTGTCCAATCCAGTGTCCCCCTAAGCTGGTGGCAGAGTTGCCATTCCTACTGCACTACACAGTGGGGGGAAAAAACAGAAAAGGCTGGGAATTCAGGGATGCCCTTTGACTCTGAACTTTTAGCATTTTATCCATCTCATTGAAGTTCCTTCCCACAGCTAGTCCCTGGGGTTGAGCCGGCTTTGAGCCTCTCACCTCTGCCTCTGGAAGTCAGAGTAAAAGGGCTGAGTTTACAGCCTCTGTGCTTCCAGGACATCCCCCTTTGGGTTTGTGCAGGGCTGGGAAGCTGGTTTTCACCCAATTCTAGCCTAATTCCCAAGCCTAAGATGTGGAGAAGAATCTGTTTCCAGAGTTGAAAGCCCTTTTCTCCTGCTGTCCCTGCAGTGACCCTTCCCAGCTCCCTGGGGCCTGGGCTGGCCGTGCCTCTGTGAGAACTGGAGGGGCAGACGTGGCCCCTGGGGAAGGCAGGTGGGGCTGGTGCAGGGAGAGGGCAGAGAGCAGAAGCCTGCCGCTGCTGGCTCCTGAGGCTTGGGGTTTTGCAGCCCGGGAGGCCAACCACTGGCCTTAATGAGAGTAAGAGTGTTATTAACTACTAGGTGTTTACATGTCAAACACTGTACTGAGCTCTAAACATGCAGCGACAATTGTTATAAGACATTAGTAAGAGGTGGACGATGATGCTATTTCCACTAAGGAGACTGCAGCACTAAGACTTAAGTGACATGCCTGAGGTTAAATAGAGAGGAAGTGGCAGAGCCAGGACGGAGAGCCGGGCAGGGTGGCTCCAGGAGTCCACGTCATCAACCACAGTGCTTTACCGCTTCGAGTAGATGAGAGGGAGATGATGCACGGAACATGATTTCATGATTTCATGATTTCAGGAGCACCAAGAAAAACTCCAGCCATAAAATAATTCCTCTCTGCTTCTGGTATCTCTGCATCCTATGTGCTGCACATCGCAGAATGAACCAACCAAAGCCCGAGTCAGGCCGTATAACTGCTCTGCCTAACGCACTTCAACAGCTCCCTTGCTGTCCTCGGGACAAAGTCCAGACTCCTCAGCCTGGCATTCATATCCTGCACCACCTGGCCCCTGACAACTTCTCCAGGCTGGTCTCTTGCCCATGGCTTCTTTCACATCCACCACATTGAACTTGGTTTCCTGGGCTTGCCGTGTTCCATCCCTTGCCTGTGTCTCTCCTCATGGTCACTCCACCCCGCCCTCCTCATACCCACGTGAACTTCTGTGCATCCTTCAAGGCCCAGGTCAACTGTCAAAGGGGAGCACGGGGCCCGGCATGGAATCAGAGCTCCGTCAGTGTGAGCTCCTGCTCCCTCCTGAGATGGCCCCTTTGGGGTGTAAGTGACAGAAACCCAATTCAAGATGACCACTTAAGTGACAAGTCCAGGAGTATTTGATGTCAGGTCTGGCTGGATGCAAGTGTTAAAACAATGACATCAGGAATCTGTTCTGGCCATCTGTGATCGTCAGGGGGAGAGAGAGAGAGTTTTTTTTTTTTTTAATTTACTTATTGGCTGCATCGGGTCTTCGTTGCTGCACACGGGCTTTCTCTAGTTGCTGCGAGGGGGGGCTATTCTTCATTGCGGTGTGCAGGCTCCTCATTGTAGTGGTTTCTCTTGTTGTGGAGCACGGGCTCTAGGTGCATGGGCTTCAATAGTTGCAGCACATGGGCTCAGTAGTTGTGGCTCACAGGCTCTAGAGCACAGGCTCAATAGTTGTGGCGCACGGGCTTAATTGCTCCGTGGCATGTGGAATCTTCCCAGGACAGGGCTCGAACCCACGTCCCCCTGCATTGGCAGGCAGATTCTTTACCACTGCGCCACCTAGGAAGTCCGAGAGAGAGATTTTAAGGGATTGGCTCACGTGATGATGGGGCTTGGCAGGTCCTAAATCTGCAGGGCAGGCCAGCAGGCTGGAGACCTAGTGAAGAGTTGATGATGCAGTTTGAGTCTGAAGGTAATCTGACCCCTCTTCCTCGGGGGACAGTAGTCTTTTCTTTATGACAGCCTTTATTCAACTGATTGAATGAGGCCCACCCACATTGTGGAGGATAATCTTCTTTACTCAAGGCTGCTAATTTAAAGGTTAATTTCATTGAAAAAAATACCTTCACAGCAGCATCCAGATGTGTTTGACCAAATATCGGGGTACTATGGCCAAGCCAAGTTGACATAAAATTACCCATCACACCATCTCTTGTCTCTGTCCTCCTCTGATTGTCTTCATTGTCAGATGGACTCTTCCATATGATGCCAAGACGGCCTCCAATATTCAAAACAGATTCTACCGGGTAGTGCTACCCCAGTGGAAAAAGCACACCTCTATCCTGATAGTTTCAGCTAAATCCCGAGCGTGTACTCCCATGAGCTTGTCTTGGGGGTAAGGCTTTCCGTGATTGGCCAGGCCTGGGTCACATGTCCACCCAACTAACCCCACCAGCACCCCATGGGCTGAGTAAAGGGAAAGGCTGGGTTCCAAAAGGAAAACTGGGGTGCTGTCACAGAGGAAGGGGAATAGATCCAGGCAGGCACAAAGCAGTATCCACTAAGGACCTCAGTCCCCTAAAGCTCCCTTCCTTCCTCCTTTCCTTCTGGTCCCCCTTTCCCTCTGCTTGTGATCTACTCTGGTAGGAGCCTGAGGCTCAGGAGGCCAGGTGATGACTCCCTTGGTGTGTGGAACCCTCACAAACTCCAGCTGCCAGGGCAGGCTGTTTGGTCGCCACGCGGGGACCAGAAGTGGGGAAATGAAGGCTCTGCTAGGACCACAGAACTCTTGGGCTGAGATACAGGAGTTCCAACCCTAGTTCCCAAATGTCCCGAGAAGCAAGAACTGACATCTGACCTTGGGCATGTTACTTAATCTCTACCTCCATTTCTTCAACCATCAAAGGGTTGTATAAACACTATCTACTTCATAGAATTGTGAGAATCAAAAGGAATAAAATGCTTAGAAATAGTTCTTGGATCTCAAATTAATGTTAATTTTTAAAAAGTCTAGGATACATAGAAAGAGGAGCTTGGGGCCCATTTCAGGATGGGGCTTCCCAAAGTGGACTCTGAGGTAGAGGCGTTCCTCAGCCTGCCTCTGCGCCCCCACACGCACAACCTTAGCGGCTGGGGGGAGCCGTCTCCCCCCTCGACGTGTTCAGTGCAGAAAGTCCTCCGTGCACCTTCCCTTACGAGGGCAGCTGCCCCTGACCCCCAGTAGGCCACCAGCTGAGTGTGTGTGTGTGTGTGTGTGTGTGTGTGTGTGTGTGTGCATGCGCCCACACACGTGTGTAGGCTCGGTGTTTAATATTCATCTTGATTACTTTTATCCTGAATGTGTGCAGGAGGTATTCTAGATCAGAGACAGACTTCCTATCAATTATCTCACAGGAGATAATAAGGAGTCAGCCCCTCCTTCGCCCCACCTCCCACTGCCCCAGATCTTACCCCTGAGGTGATGAAATGAAAACCAGATAGAAAAATCTCCAACGTAAGCAATGAGACGATCCATAGGCCAGGGATGGAAAATAATGGGTTTTCTCCATTTATATGTAGGAGGGAGATAACCACTTCCCTCCCCTCTAGAAAAGGGAATTAAAAAAAAAAAGGCTTTGCTTTTTTGAGAAGGGATGGAAAGGATCCTCACTCTAAACTTCTGGAATGTACACACCTAGGGAGCTAGAGCTCTCCCTGGCACCTTAGGGGCTTAACCTGGGGACCTGGCCATGGCTATAACCTTCTGGCCCTCTTGGGGTGATAAGACAAGTTTTATTATCCTTTTCTAAATTGTGGTAAAATACACATAACATAAAGTTTACTGTCTTAATCATTTTAAGTGCAAAGTTCAGTGATATTCAGTACATTCACGTTCTTATGCAACTGTCACCACCATCCATCTCCAAAACTCTCTTTATCTTGCAGAACTGAAACACTGTACCCATTACATTTAAAATAACTCCCCATTTCCTCCTCATCCCTCAGCCCCTGGCAACCACCATTCTGCTTTCTGTCTCTATGAACCTGACTGCTCTAAGCATCTCATGTAAGTGGAATCTTATAGTATTTGTCTTTTCGTGACTGGTTGATTTCACTTAGCATAATTTCCTCAAGGTTCATCCATGTTGTAGCATGTGATTGTAAGGCTGAATAATGTTCCATTGTATGGAAATGCCACATTTGGCTTATCCATTCACCTCTTGGTACACACATGTGTTTTTTCTACCCTTTAGCTACTGTGAATAATGCTGCCATGAACACAGGTGCACAAATATCTCTTTCAGAGTCTGCTTTCAATGATTTCAAGCATATAACCACAAGGGAAATTGCTGGATATGTTTTGTTATCCTTTTGGGTAAGAGCAATTATCTACATAAATGGCTACAGATCTAATTCTCATGGTATATGAAGGGTAAAACGTTTCTACGGAAAGTGAAAGCAAAAATTTCCTCTTTATAGCTTATACATTTCCGAGTCTCAGGATGCTAGGGATTTTTTTTTTTTTTTTTAACAGGAGCACAGAGAAATCTAAGGAAATTTTGTTTCCCCACAGTCTACATATTGGTCACAGGTGGGCAGACAATGGAGGTTCTCAGCGAGCATCACAGGCAAGCGACAAAGGCAGCCACCTGAGAGGAATCAGTTTCTCCCTCTCCACCTATGTGTTTCAAAGCTGGCCACTCTGACCACAGACTCTTCATCAGTCTAGGGCGATCCTGAGACCAGTGAGTTGGCTCACATTCTACTGTTCAGGCCCCATTACTCACTTGACAGATACCATGGGGCAAAATTCTGCTTGATGTGGCTCTAAACTTCCAGCACAGTTCAACAGACACCCACCTGGCAGCCACCTCAGGCCGGCAGTTCCTAACTCAGGGTCCAAGGATGGATATAGGGAGGGGGTACGAAACCCAGAATTTGAATCTTCTTTTGGAGAAGTGGTCCAAAGCTTTTATCAGGTTTTCTAAATTATCTCTGGTCCAAAAGAGGTTAAATCTGCTCTATAAAAGCGTGATGATTAAAACAAAAAACGAAAACCTTAATAGTGAGGTGTTCGGAATGCCCAGAAGATTAAACAGTGAGCTCCCTCCATGCAGGCCCTGGTGATCAGTGCCTTACACAGTATGTGCTCAATAGAGATATGCCAACAAGTGAGTGAAACAGAGAAAGTGCACCTCCATGATATGATGTAAGTCAATGAGAAAGCTGAATCAATTTTTAGACATCAATTTTCCTCTTAGCTGAGCAAGCACACAGCTGTTATGTCCATGGGGAAAACATTATCACTGATCGACTTGTTTGTTCACTCATCCACTCATTCATTCACTTCACAAATATTGAGATTGGAGCACCTACTCTGTGCCAGAACCAAAGCTACGTTAAGACTCAGTCTCAGCCCCCAGTGGAGCAGGCAGACCCACACACGAATCGCCACTATCCTGGGTGGCAAGGGCAGTGACGGGGACTGTATATAAAGAGCTGGGAGACCCAAGAGAGGGATCTTTAAGTGGCCTACCTCACGGGAGGGTCAGGGAAGGCGTCACACTAGGAAGTGACATTTGAGCCCAGGGCTGAAAGCTGAGAAGCAGGCAGTCAGTGGGTCAGGGAGCCTGTTTTTAGCATCCATTGCCAGGGGCTGGGCACACCCAACAGGTGCTTCCTAAATGTGGACTGTCAAATGAACAGTGGGGCAGAATCCACGTGGGGAGGCCTTAGCCAGAGATTCTAGAGCACTAGTAAGCCCACCTCCCGTTGTCCTCCGTGACTCCCCTCAATGAGCCTCATCCCAGCAAGATTCACCGTTTCTCTCCCTGCATCTGGAAAGTCTGATTCCAACTTCCCCACCTTTACACACACTGATATCCCTCCCCAACTGGACAGTTTCTCCCTTCTTCCCCTCTACGGGCTGGGCCATCCCTCAAGGCCACCTTTCCCCTAAAGCTTCAAGAAGGCTAACTCTCCAATCCCAGTCACCTTTTTAAAAAATAATAAATGCATGTTTATCTTGTTTTCCCAACCAGATGGTAAGCCCCTGAGGGTAGGGACAATCTGTTATTCCTAATCAGGAGCCAATGCGGTAGAGAACGATGGCTCCCAAACTCCACACGTGTCAGAATTACCCAGAGGACTTGTTAAAATAGATTTCTCAACTCCACCTCCAGAGTTTTAGATTCTGTATATCTGGGGTGGGCCAGAGAATCTGCATTGCTAACAAATTCCTAATTGATGCTGTTGTTCCAGGGATCTCACTTTGAGAACCACTGGCATGGGAAGCACACCGGTTCCAGACCCAGATGAACCTGGGTTTCAGTGTAGGCTATGCATCTCACTGGCTTGTGAGTTAGGGCAAGTCCCTCAGCCTCTTCAGTTTCCTGAGGACACAATAATACTCAGTTTGCAGGGTTACAGGGGAACCCAGCCTGCACACAGCAGATGCCCAATAAATGCCTGTAATTGATTGGCTAATTGCCTCAGATACAGATCGGAGCACCCATTGACTGAGCCAAGTTATTTCTCCCAAATAGGGGAAGGGCAAACCTCAACACCCTCCTCCCCCACCCTCTCCCACTAGGGGTCTGGACCAGCAGAGGAATTTGATTTGATTTCTCCAGCTCCAGTGGAAAAGGTGATGCTTCTCTCCAAACCACAGGGCTCGCTCTTCTTAACAAAACTTCTCTTTATGGTTTCTGGGGGGGAGGGTCAGGGGGAGGGATAGTTAGGGAGTTTGGGATTGGCATGTACACCCCGCTATATTTAAAATGGATAACCAACAAGGACGTATTGTATAGCACAGGGAACTCTGCTCAATATTATGTAACAACCTAAATGGGAAAAGAATTTGGAAAAGAATAAATACATGTATATGTATAACTGAATCACTTTGCAGTACACCTGAAACTAACACAACACTGGTAATCAACTATACTCCAATATAAAATAAAAAGTAAATAAACAGGGACTTCCTAGGTGGTGCAGTGGTTAAGATTCCACCTGCCAATGCAGGGGACACGAGTTTGATCCCTGCCCCAGGAAGATACCACATGCCGCGGAGCAACTAAGCCCGTGCGCCACAACTATTGAGCCTGCGCTCTAGAGCCCGTGAGCCACAACTATTGAGCCCATGTGCCACAACTACGGAAGCCCACATGCCTAGAGCCCATGCTCCGCAACAAGAGAGGCCACCACAATGAGGAACCCGCGCACCACAATAAAGAGAAGCCCCGCTTGCCGCAACTAGAGAAATCCTGTGTGCAGCAATGAAGACCCAACACAGCCAATAAAATTAATAAATAAATAAATTTTAAAATAAATAAATAAATCAACTATACTTCAATTCAAAAAAAAGTAAATAAACAAACAAACAAACTAGGGGAGGAGAAAACTTCTCCAGGCTCTGTCCTTTGCCCAAGCCCCAGAGCACCCACATCATTAAATGACTGTCTTCTCAAGGGTGCACTGACTACTCAGAAAGCTTAAAATTAAATATATTCACCAATTTGAATTTTTAATGTACTATTTTTAGCTAAAAATAGATTTTGACTTTGTACAGGGCATAAGGGGGGAGTGCTTCAGCAATGTTTCCTTCGAGCAGGTAAATGTTAAGTAGTGGCTATGAGTCTGTCTCGATGCCTCTGTCTCTCTCACCCCCAGCTCTCCTTCCCTCCCTCCCTTTCAGGTCTCTGTTTGCCTGAGTGACAAGGTCTTTCTTTGCACAGGCACCAGATAGAAGGATCTTCTTCCCTCCTTCTCAACAGAATCGCACTGGCAGGCATGCCCACACTTACCTCCATTTATACACCAAGTTTTCACCACTGCGCCAAGAAGTCCGCTGTGTATTTACATAGAGGTGCGCACTCAACCGGCCAACTCCAAATAAGGACTGTGGGCTTGCTCTGCAGGCACCACTTCCAGACAAGTTCCCACCACCTCCTCACATCTCGTTCCAACTGGAAAGCTCCCGTGCCCCTTTTGGTCTTCCTCATTTATCCCACCCCTACCCCAGCCCATCTCTGTTTCTCAGCAGGATGTTCCAAGTAGGAACCTGAGCAGCTCTGTTACCTACTTTGCTGGGAGACCTTAGGCCAGTGACTTTCCCTCTCTGCCTTATGCTCACCTGTGTAATGATGATTCTATCACCTGCTCTAAAGGAAGATGCTGATCAAGCTAGATAATGCTCTAAGGGGCTGGGCACTTTGGTCTTGCCCACTGGAGTTTAAGGTAGGAACCCAATCAATTATTTAAAATCAGTAAGTGATGCAGCATTATTTATAATAGCCAAGACATGGAAAACAACCTGTGTCCACTGATGCATGAATGGATAAAGAAAATGTGGTCTATATATACAGTGAAATATTAGCCATAAAAAGAAGGAAATCCTGCCCTTTGCAACCAAATGGATGAATCTTGTGGGCATTATGCTAAGTTAAGCCAGAGAAAGACAGATACTGTATGACCTCACTTATGTGTGGAATCTAAAAAAGCTGAACTCATAGAAAGATTGGTGGTTACCAGAGATGGAGGATGGAGGTGCGGGATAGGGAAAATGGATGAAGGTGGTCAAAAGGCACAAACTTCCAGTTATAAGGTAAATAAGTTCTGGGGATGTAATGTACAACATGGTGACTACAGTGGACAATACTGTATTGTATATTTTAAAGTTGCTAACAGAGTAGATCTTAAAAATTTTCATCACAAGAAAAAAATTATAAGATGGATGTTTAAACACAGTAATAATCATATACATGTATTTAATCACTATGTTGTACATCTTAAATTTATACAATGTTATATGTCAATTACATTTATGTAATTATTTACATCAGTGTCTTGATCAGTGTGTTGTCTTTGGATAAGAAGCCCTCAGCTGATTTGAAAATTGAAAAGCTTGATATGATGTCTATTGTTTGCCAGGCTTTCACACACATTTGACCCATGAAAGAGGGATTACTCTTCCTCTTTTACAGTTGAGGATCAAGGAAGATGACTTGCCCAAGGTCACGTGGCTGGTCAGGGGTAGAGCTAGGACCTGAACTTCCCCAGCATAGATTTGGGTCCAGGAGCCTCTGTTCAGGAGACAGGAGCTGAGGTCCCTCTGGGTTGGGGGTGAAGGAGGAAGCTGAAGGGAAGACAGGTGGTCCAGCAGCACCCCCCACCTCCCTGGCCTCAGCCCCAGCTCCAGCAGGGCCCTCCAGGCCCAGACAGCTGAGGCCGTACTGTACCTGCCAGAGGCACCTGTCAGGGGCCAGGATGTGCCAGAGAGAGGTGCCTACTTGGCTGACCCAGAAGGGGATTCTGCTGCAGTGTGGCCTCGGGTGGGGAGAGGGGCAGGCCAGCATACCTTATGGGATCCCCATGCAGCTCACATGCGATCATTCCCCTCCATCACTAATGGAAGTTGCCTCCAAAGCAAATCACTGCAAGGTAATTTGTGAGCCTACTTCACCCACAGGCGAGGCCCCACGCAGCAGGAGCCCCTCACACCCCACTCAGCAGGAGCCCCTCACACTCAGGTCCTCCCATCTGGCCCCCCGACTAATGCCAGTGACTGATGCCATGACTGGGTATTTCCTTTGGCTTCTAACACAGAGAAAAGGCAGGATACACAGACGTGCAGCTTTCCCCAAAGGTCTGTTCTTTGGGGTCTGTACTCCCTCCTCAGGAGATGAAGTCTGAGAGGCAGTAAAATCCTCAGTGGCCTCAGCATCCCTGTAAGGAGAGACTAACAGTGCAGGCTGTGAAGCCGGGCCTAACTGGGTTTGAGTCCTTTCTCTGCAGATTCCCAGCTCTGTGATCTTAGGAAAAGAGCTTAACTCCTCTGAGCCTCAGTTTTCTCTGATAATAGTAATCACTAGGCAGTTCCTGTGAGGTTTAAAATGGGTAAAGTGTGTGGCACACACTAAGAACTCAACAAAGGTTGGTGGAACAAAAGACAGAAAATCTTATTCTCTTTCCCAATAATCTGTCCACTAAGAGAGCAGGTTTGAGGCCAGTCAGCAGCTCAGGAAGGGAAACAAGGCATGGTTGAGAAACCCTGAGTGGGTGTACAAGCTGAAGGCAAAGCTGGGTTGCTCTGGGAACTGAGGGGCATATTTTTAAGAAGAGGGTGTGTGGAGAAAGAAAACAGAGATACAAGAAAACACACAACAGAGAAGACTGTTGGGCTGAAGGAGAAAATGGGGGATTTTACTAAGTTTCTGTTGTGAGCTGTGCAAATTACGTCTTTTCCATCTCCCCATGAAGAGTTCAGTAAAGCCTCCATTTTTAGTCGATACACTGGGGAGCTGGGTCTTTTGGGGATGCAACGAGGGGATGCGCTTGGCCTCAAAGAGAAACCAGGCCATGCATGGAGCCATCCTCTGGCTTGTGTCACTGTCGTGAGGGTGATCTTGGACCAGAGCTTAAGTGGGCAAGAACAAGAGCTTTATTTAATTTCTATTTCAAACCTCCATCCCTTCCAGGCTGGCAGAAAATGTTAACATTTTCTGGGAGTTCCTTCTCCACCTCCCCAGTTATGTGATGCCAAGAGACTGGGGAGGATTCATCTTGTTTCTGCATCATCCATCCAGCCAACTATGGTGGAGGGTCCCCTGTCTCTGTCAGTCTGGTGGCCCTGCTTTGGGGCAAGGGCAGGCAGGGAGGCTGAGCACAGGTTCCTGCTCTAAAGACCTTCTCTCTCTTTGATACACCAATCATCTGTTCTCCCTCCGCCTAGAATGTGCTTCACAGTCATCTGCCTGAAGAGTGAGTTGGTGGGGAAGAGGGGGAGACCTCTTTTCACGTCAGTACAGATAGCCCTACTGCATTCTCTGTACTTGCTGCATAGTATAGACAATACCATTTTAGTATTTGTTTGTTTTTAACCAACTCACTATTGATTGGAGTTATTGAAAAGGTTAATTTCTTGAAATATCACCCCTCTCTGTTATGTCACCTTTACCATGTTGATGACCCCCTCTGTCAAGGTCACTGACACACCTCAGACAGGGCACTAAAGCCTGAACAACATCAGGGCTGGAAAGAACTTTTTTGAAGCTTTGTGCCAAGCTTTCCTTTCTCTGCACAAAGGAGGAGAGGGGCCCTGCCTGCGGCCACACTTACCTAGTTGGCCCAAGAGTGCAAGAATCCAGGTCTGTGAAATCCTTCCCAGGTTTTCCATTCTGCTATGAGGAAGGCTGAGAACTCTCAAAGGGGAATACCCTTGCTCTGAGCCTGCTCCTGATGTGAGCCCTTCTTCCATCCCCCTGCAGCAGAAGCAAGCTAGCATCTTTGAAGATGGGAAAGCGTGAGACCCAGCGCCTCCCCACAGAGACATTGTAGCTCCATGTCTGTTTCTGTTGCAGAAATAAAATGGTTTCATGCCGCACTGACTGCTCTACTCCTATGCCTTGGACATCTTTCTGTGTCTGTATACATAACGCTACTTTATTCTCTGTATTTGCCTCACAGTATTCCATAGTATGGAATTATCATGCTGTTTGCTCATTTGTTGGTTTTGTTTTAACCAGCTGTCTATTGATGAACATTTGGGTGTTTCCAAGATTACAATCCATGTTACAGCAGAAGTCCTTTCGTGCCTCTTTGTGCACCTAACTCCACACTTTTCAAGATAACTCTGGCACCCACACGATGGGCAGTGTGATGGGTATCCTCACTATAAAGCTAGGTGTAGGAAGGGGTGGAATTTGCCAACAGTCACGCGGTAGGTTTGCACTAGAGATGGCAAACGTGGTGCCCCGCTCCAGCCTCCAGACCTGACACTCTCTTAGCCCCAGTTGGTGATCCCTTAATTGTCCTTTACACTTGGGTCCAGCTTGGGTTGGACCAGGCTTTTTGTTTATTTCAAATGGCCCAGAAGAGGCAAGCATGTGGGTTGCACCAGGCGCTGTGTGCCAAGGAAGGGAAAGACCACTAGAGAACCATCATTAATTGATGGGGTCCTATGTGTGGGCCCCCAGAGAATGAAGTAGCCAGGACCATCTTCCAGGCTTACACAGCACATTTATACCCATGACCTCATTTTAATCCTCTGGGGTCGATATTATTATCCTCCCCATTTAGAAAAGAAGAAATTGAAGCACAGAATGGTGACTTGTCCTACATGACACAACTAGTAGTGGTGAGCCAGGACTGGGGACTTGTTCTTTAAAAAGAAGGTTTGAAAAAAAAACCTGGAACCAAAAACAAAACCCTAAAAACAATTTTGTTAGGTGACCAAGGGCACATCATCTCATCTCCTTGTTTGATTTTTGGCCTCGGCTTGTGGGATCTTAGTTCCCGGACCAGGGACTGAACCCTTGACCTTGGCAGTAAAAGCACGGAGTCCTAACCACTGGACTGCCAGGGAATTCCCCTTCTCATCTCTTTGAACCTCAGTGGTTTTGTTCTTACAGAAAAAGAATGGTAATAACAAGAATAACAAGCACAGCCATGGTAGCCAATGTATGCTACACACCACCCTATAGTAACAACCATTTCCAAGTCTGAGCTTCCCCTGAGGGCTTGCATTCAAACATGCATATTTAATATGGCTGTAATCAAAGGAAACACACAATTTTGTTTCTTGCTTTTTCACCTGACATTGTCTCATAAGCTTTTCCCACTTGGCTGCATGCACTCAGCAATCACTTTTTCAGTGGCTGCATTCACCCAGATTAAGTAACTCCTGCCACTGGTATAGACATTTACCACCACCAAGTTTTCACTATTTTGGCTGATACTGCAGGAAACATCTTTTGGCCTCAGAGAGATTCCCAAAAGTCAGAGACTGAGGACTTCAGACCCTGAGCTCCGGCTCTCCCCAAGCTCTTCACTCAGCCCCACCTGCCCTCTGCTCTGGTACATGGTTCTGCCCTGGCCTCTCTAAAGACCTGAAGCAGAGCTGAGTCCTTGCCTGACAGTGTCCTATAAAGGCTTCGAGCCTCAAAACAGCTTCAGAACAGGCTTGGAGAAGCTCACAGGGAAAATGACTGAAAAGGTGACCCCCTAGCTCCTCCTGAGAACATTTGCATTTATGCTCCATACCCCTAACTCAGAAAATTCTTCTAAAATCTAACCCCAAATCCCCTTTTGTCTTCTTTCTTAATAAGAGGTAAACTTTTTTGACCACGGACCTATGAGAATTTCTCCAAAAAGCACAGGGAGGCATAATACTGTCTTTACAATTTCACTGGGTTCTTGAACTCCTTAAGCGTGTCTGTGTCAGGTTAAGGATGTAGCCTAGGGCGACATTATCTCTTTTCACCTCTCTCGGCTGCCTTCCATTGCCTTCACCGGATACAATTCCACAAGCACTCCTTTTTCAACCTTGGGCCAGGACCTATTCTACTCATTCACCTGCCAGTCACGGGAAGTTTCAATGTAATAGAAATGTAATAGATGTATGTGTGAGGGAGATGGGGGCTGGGGGGGTGGGGACGTTGAAGTCTGAGGAACTAGGTTCAAGTTATGCTTCTCTACTAGTTGGCAGTGAGACCTTGGGTCAGTCATGTAACCTCCCTGAGCCTCAGTTTCCTTGTCAAAAAAATGGGAGCAATTATAACCTGTACTTAGCAGGAGTATTGGAAGATTCCGTTTGTGAAAGCGAGGGAGGGATACATTGTAAAGCATATACAAACGCCCAGCACCTGGAATCACTTTTGAAAACGTTCAGAGTTCCCCCCCAGGTAATGTTTTTCAGTGCTTTTCCTACTCACAGGGGGTGGGGCTTGTCCCACTCTGCCGCCACCAAGACCTTCCGCTGTAAGGATATCCACCAGCCTGAGCCCACACCTCAGATCCCAGGCAGTGAGCTCACACTCGAGACTCCGACCGTGCCCCCTCCGGATCCACGAGGACCCTCCTCCTCTCTTCTGCACCCCTCACCCTCGCACCCTCGAGCGTGCCCACCCATCCAGCTTGTGGTCCCCTCTTCCCCAGCGCACGCGCGCAGCGGGGCGCTCGCAAGGCGGCCCCCAGCACATCCTGCGGGCCGCCACAGCCGGCACCCCGGCCCCAGCGCGGCCCCGCGTGTCGGGCTCCCCGCCGCCCCCGGGGCCCCGCAGGTAGCGGAGCAGGGCGGGGTGCGGGAGCTGGAGCGCCGGCGGGGCGGGGCCCGCGGGGTGAGGGCGGGGGCCTGACGGCCGGGCCGGGCCGCGGAGCTACCCGGGACAGAGCGCGGGAGGCGCGTGGAGCCAGCCGCAGCCGGAGCCGAGCCCGAGCCCCCGCCGCCATGCCCTTGGCCTTCTGCGGCAGCGAGAACCACTCGGCCGCCTACCGGGTGGACCAGGGCGTCCTCAACAACGGTTGCTTCGTGGACGCGCTCAACGTGGTGCCGCACGTCTTCCT